>NC_088217.1:73433573-73799823 GCF_036934945.1 Oncorhynchus masou masou | reverse complement strand
TGTCCTAACTGACTAGCCCAAACTATAGTTTGTTAACAAGACATTCGTGGAGTGGTTGAAAAACCAGTTTTAATGACTCCAACCTCACTGTATGTAAACTTCCAACTTCAACTGTACAAATAATGTCTTCCAAATACTGAACTAATATCAATGATTGGACATATTTTATCAGGAGTGCATTTTGGATGTTACTTGTCGAGACAGTAATTTCCCAATAATTTTACATGTAAAATTCAAAGCATTCCCGTTCTCCAGGAATCATTGATATTTCCGCCATATCTTCTTGTGGCTCTAAGTGTTCATTATAGTGCTTGTATTCTCCATGCCCACTTGCCCTTGGGGGACAGAACTAGACTGGCTTATGTGTGATCAAAAGGTTGAATCACTGGTTCACAATTTCTGAAGATGAGGCCCTCTCAGATTACTCAAGGGCCACTTGATTTCAGAAGTATGATTCTCAGTCAAAGGACTCTTCTTTGTCAACAGCATCGGTTTGAGGTAGAAATACAAGGAATTTGAGATTTGCACTTTAAGGAATTTTAGGAAACGATTCAAAATACAAAGTAGTGAACATTGATCAGTATATGTGTAAAACGTGAGATTATCTAGTTCTAGTTGGCAGCATAATTCCTGATATCTGCTTTGAAGCTTTAATTTAGATTTTCTGAGTGACCACAGTTAGACAAATAAAATATAATCTTAGATTAACATTATTGAACACAAATGTTGATTAACACGAAGGCAATCTAACGATGATGTGTGTTCCGTTACTCCTCTCTAACAATTATAAATGCAAGAACATTTTGAAATGACCCCAATTAAACTTGTTCAAATATAAACTGACATGAATACAAAGTGAATGTTTGTAGAATGTTCAAAAGGAACCCATGTATACTTCCATGTATTATAGTGCTTTGTCAACAACTCTCTAAGCAAGGTTAAAATAGTCCCATATTCCCAATGTACCCCATCATTTTTAAGGTATGACCCAGGTGCAGACAGCTTTGAAGAAACACAAGTTGTTTCTTTTAACCAGGTCAGGCAAACGACAGGTCATGGCAAGCAGGGGTCAATAATGTAATACAGAGAGGGTGTAAGGCACCGGAACAGCAGGTGTGCTCAGGGTCAGATCAGGCAGAGGTCGGTAATCCAGAATAGAGGCAAAGGTACAGGACAGCAGGCAGGGTCAGGGACAGGGGCGGGCAGGCCAAAACCGGGAAACTAGACAATAGCAAAGCCAGGCGCAAGGGAAACCGCTGGTAGGTTTGAACAAACAAAATTAATTTCAACAGACAGATAGAAAACACAGGTATAAGTACCCAGGGGATAATGGGGAAGATGGGCGACACCTGTAGGGGGGTGGAGACAAGCACAAGTGAAACAGATCAGGGAGTGACACACTCAGTGAGTGCATGATGAATAGCTACCTACTTGTTCTCGACAAACGTATGCATTCACACACATGCACGCACATGCACACACGCTCACACACACACACACACACACACACACACACACACACACACACACACACACACACACACACACACACACACACACACACACACACACACACCAACACACAGAATCAGGAACAAGTGAAAGGGGGAAAGAAACACTAAAAGAGAGGAGGAGTAAACTGATAAAAAGGGAAGTGAGAGGAAGGGAAAGGAAGATGAAGAGAATGTTTGATCAGTGAGCTGTGAAGAGAAGGGTGGGAGTAAGGGCAGGGTTGTCCAGGGACAGCAAGTTGGGTGATAGTGTACGGTTCATTCATATGTACGCCAATGCTGGGGAAAGAGTAAACAGCAGTGTCCTCACAAGTGCATTGGAGCTGCATTCTATTTTATTGGGCTGATAGCCTGGCTGTGCTTGGGCTCTGGGGAGCTGAGTGTGAGAGTGTAAACTATTGATGTGACCGTGGCAGTGAATGAGTTCTGTACTGTTTTTGAAACGAGATGGAACCTTTCTGAGACAATATGTTTTGACTGTTCTTCTCCAAGTCCATGTAAAATGAATCAAATAATCAATTCACAGCCCCATTCAAAAAGCTAATCTCGCCGAATCAATTTATATCAAATGATTTTCCATTGAAGCTGTGGGAGATACAGTATGACACAGAGAACAGACAAGACAAATGTCTGTGGCACGGTTTATCCCTCTGAATTTCCACCAGAAAACCAGTTTGTTTCTAAGTAAAACAAACACGGTTTTGTGCTCCTTAAAAATAACTCTTGTTCAAGAAGACAATACTGTGAGAATAGCAAGCTTTTCTTCCCAGGATCCTCCTCTTCTCTCTGAGGTTTGTCCTTTTTTGTAAAACGACGATACATTTGCATGACTAAAAAAGAAACGCGGACTCTTTGATATGTGTCTCCTCTCCGCTCGCTTGCTTCAGTACTTCTTCAGGCATTGTTCACGAGGGACAGATAATTGTTGGGAATCTCTCTGTGTTTTTTTCTTTCTTATCCATGGAATGGTAATGATGGTACTATTTTTTTAGGTGTAGGGCTCTGGACTTACTGCTACTGAATTTCACTTGGCATGTAGAAAAAGGACTACGACACAGCGTCTTTAATTTTCACACGCAATTAGTTACCGTAAGGTTGTTTATTGTCTGTTTCTTCGAGATCGTTCTGGTCTACTGCAGGCAATCATGTGATGTTTAGTGAGTTAATGACCCTGTCAGAGTTGATTGGAATAACTCACTTGATCGTCTAATTACGGATGAACCCAACACAAGAAATAACAGACAAAACGAGGGGGAAATGATTTTTTCCTTTCAGTCGAAAGAGCTCTCCCCATTGCAAGCCAGATAATCCCCCAAACCAAGTCAAACAAGTAACCAGCTCTCCATCTTGGGGAAGCAGAATCAATTACAAACCACAAAACCCATGCGATCACAGGGCTTCCACAAAAAAATGGTCTTACAAATTGTCTTTGTGTTTGAACGAGAGCCGCACCGAGCCTCTCCAGCACTAATGGCACACTTTACACTACTACAGACTACCAGTGCGCCCTAACAAATACCTTCAGAGCTAACAGTCAGTGCTGGAAGCCACTGCTAATAACAGAGACAGCAGCTGCGCTTTTCACTCTGCCAGAAACCTTTTGTCTCTGGGCAACCTGTGGAGCAGCCGTTACCGTGCTGTCTCATCTGAGCGGGCATCCGACCCACTGCGCTGAGACATCTTTCCTGGTGAGCTGGTGGATTCTGAATGCACCATGTCATCCCTGCAGTAGAAAAAGGCATTCGCTCCGAGGTTTATTATGCGCAAGACGAGGCCTGTTATAGGACACACTCAGGAAATATTGATCCTCCCAGAATGCAACAGCAGGAGGAAACGCTGGGCTGACTGGGTTTCTCCAAAACAACACGATTCAATAGTCTTCTCCAAATAAGGTTTGGACCTCTGAATATCCGAAAACAAAACAACACAAATCCCAGAATCTCCATTTCTCTGGAACCTGCACTTTGCACATCAGCGAATTACCTGTATCAGTCTGCTTTGTAATCTTGTCTAGATTGACTCAGCACTGATTATACAGTACCTGTCTGAATCCTCAAATGCAAGTACAAAGGTTTACCTCACTCTTTGTCAGTGTCTCTTCAGATCCCTGCCTGATCCCCTGCCAACATGTAAGACCTTATAGGTCAGAGTTACCACCATTTCATGGGGATAAAGCTGAGCTCACACATTGCCTATGGGACATTGCCTATGTGAAATTTGAAAGGAAGTATTTTATACCTTCAGGAATTACCTACAAGCCTTTTATGAAGAATTTAAAGAAAGTATCCAAGTAATAAATGTATGTCTAAAATACAGGTCAACACTTCCCTATAGGATTCAGAGGAACCATTTTCTTTTCTTGAAATGTCACGCTCTCGAGAAAGAAGCCGCAGACCGTTCTCATACAGAGATTTAACCTACTTGTTAAGGTATCCATACATTATCATGAGCTATTTGCATTTCCTGACACTGAGAAGATGGTTACTCAATGGCTGGGCGATAATGTGATTTCAAATTCTGACCACCTAAAGTTACAGTCGTGAGTTTTCTCTCTCTCTCTCTCTCTCTCTCTCTCTCTCTCTCTCTCTCTCTCTCTCTCTCTCTCTCTCTCTCTCTCTCTCTCTCTCTCTCTCTCTCTCTCTCTCTCTCTCTCTCTCTCTCTCTCTCTCTCTCTCTCTCTCTCTCTCTCTCTCTCTCTCTCTCTCTCTCTCTCTCTCTCTCTCTCTCTCTCTCTCTCTCTCTCTCTCTCTCTCTCTCTCTCTCTCTCTCTCTCTCTCTCTCTCTCTCTCACACACACACACACACACACACACACACATTTGAGTATAATTAAATATTTCTGAGATTACTACAGCGTCAGCCTCTTTTTTTGTAAATGGGACAGGAACTAGAGAACAGTCCTGCACTGCCTACCACAGAAGACCGTTCTGCAAAGGCAATTAAGATTTCTATATTTGGAGATGTGACATGTTCTAGAAATCAGAGTTGCATAATAAGAGTTAGCGTTCATATGGAAGTGGTGCTGAGCCTAGAGGGTGAACTGCAATGTTTTATTTAGAAGCTTGCCGAACAAGGCTGATAGTTACAATGAAACCACTCCATACACATAACCACAGGCTCAGGTAAAAGCAAACATATCCTTCACTGCATACTACGGAGAGTGATTTTGCAAAATTATCCAGTCACACTTTGGATAGTCCATCTGTACAGATGGAAGTACTATCTGTTGATAAGCAACTGACTATCTGTTGATAAGCAACCGCTTGCTAAGATTTGGTTAGGGTTAGGGTAAGGTTTAGAATAAGGGTTAGGAGCATTTCCTCCCAAATATGTTCTCACTCGCCTATAGTAGGCAACCCAGACTTGCCAAAAGCCCCGAGGGATGCCAACTTTAATCTTTGGCATACTCTAGGAATCAGGACCTTTTCAGACCTATTTCATCAGTAAACCACTACACTGAAATCCTTTCAAGAGCTTTGCAGTGAATTCAACGTGCCAAGATCCATTTTTTTTTAAATATCTTCAAATTAGACATGTCATTTCCTCATTTACCTCCAAGAGGAGGTTTAGAACTCAGTTGAATGAAGTTGAAACCCTTCTTGTCACAGTACAATCCATTAAAGGCAAAATATCTTACATCTATAGACTCCTTTCTGAGAAAGGAGGCTCCTCCTTTACTCCTTAGAAAATAATCTGGGAAAAGGACCTTGGTCTGACTATCAGTGATGAGTTATGGGCGGAGGTTTGCGACAGGGTATACTGCTCCTCTACCAATGTAAAAATGAAAGAATCTAATTACAAATTTTTGTACAAATTTTATTATACTCCTTTGAGACTCCATAGAATGAAAACAGATTTGTCTCCTAACTGTAAAAGATGTACCTCTGAAAGTGGAACCTATATGCATGTATTTTGGAGCTGTAGAGAGATTGCCAGATTCTGGCAATCTATACATACTGCTGCACATACAATACTAGAGGTACAGTTTGATATGACCCCATGTATCTATCTTCTTAATGCCCAGCAGGACTTTGTTCTTGATCCTTACAGAGAAAATTTGCTTATGACTATTACATACTTTGCTAAGAAATGTATTCTTCTATTGTGGGCCTCTAATACCCCTCCTGCATTTAAAATGTGGATTGACCAGATTGTTGACTTTCTCCCTCTTGAAAAGCTCACTTATGACCTCCACAAGAGACAGCCCAAGTTTGATAGACTCTGGTCTCCACTACTCAACTATATTTCAAACTGGACAGAGGGAACGGGGTGACTAGGGAAATGCGCAGATACGTATCGTGTAAGGTACTGTAAAACCTGAAAACAAATTATTGGCCCGTCGTCTCAGCGAATGCTAGAAATAGCTGATAAGAACCTTGATAGTGATGCTGCAAGTGTTATATATGTTTTTTGTGTGTTTTTATTTTAATTTTGTTTTTGAGTATGTATGTATGTATGTATGTATGTATGTATGTATGTATGTATGTATGTATGTATGTATGTATGTATGTATGTATGTATGTATGTATGTATGTATGGGTATGAGTGTGTATGTATATATGTATATATGCACCAAGGAAAATAAATAGATAAAGTCAAATAAAAATAAAAACACTAATTTTTCTTAATCTTTCATTTTAATTGTATTTTTATTTTTTCAAATGTTATATTTTTTGACTTTTTATTTTTATTTTTTAAGCCTGTCACATCTGTGACATCTGTGTTACATCTGTGAATGTGGAATGTGTTCTGTTGGTTGATTGAAAAACAAGAAAATTTAATAAAACTTTAAATTGAAAAAAAATAATAAGGGTAAGGTTTTAGGTTAGGGTTAATAGTTAAAGTGTTACTGATAGTCTGTAGAGCATCTACAGATGAACTATTCAAATAAAGTGTCATCAATTATCCTTACTCTAATCACTTCTGTTCTACCATGGCATGCTATACCATAGCATCCATAATATGCTGATATTCTGGAGTTGGCTCTTCAGTATGTGTGACTTTTTCCTCAGAAAGCATTGGTATTATTCCTCTGCATAATTTGAGACTGTGACTAAGGACACCCTCCAAGGTTGTTTCCAGAGCTCAAAAATGAATGCCATTTTAGCTTTTTAATTAACAAAGTAACACAACATAAGAACCCAACTAAAAGTGGGTTTAAACTATTACTTGTTTTCTACGAGATTAAGTTCATGGTCAGAATACGCATATAGAGAAAAGTACATAAAAAGGGAATGAAGTTCCATTTGTGCACGCTTAACCCAAGACAGAATTCCCCCCTAAGGGATTAAGCACATATCATATGCATGAGTTAATAATCGAATGATTCTTCGAAATCGCCACTTGGCTTATCAACATCTAACAATCCTTGCTGCTGGCTCCCTGCGAGATGAGACAAGTAGCAATGGTTCGTACCCAAGAGTTTAGAACGGGAGTAGAATAAAGGGAGAGAGCGAGAGACGAGTTCGAGAGAGACTGAGCTCATCAAAGTAGCTGTTTTACATGCCAGATATCGTCTCAGCAGCGTAATGTAAAGCCCTTTGTGTCTCATTAAGCACCTTTTTGGGGGGGGATCTGCCTTTGTGCGCCAGAGCCAATTTGAAATTCAGGGGCCTGCAGGATCGAGTGATGTCAAAAGAAAAATAGAGAATGCATGCAGGGCTTATGCCTCTATGGAGTGAAAAGGGTCAATTGTCTCAATCATTATCATTTCAAGAGCAAATTATGAGAGTGCTATGATGTGATGCAAGCCCGAGACAGAGATGATAGATAAGAGGGAAAGAACTAGTGCCGCTGTATGCCTCCATTTTAAAATGTTTTTTTTGGGGGGTTTTTTTTTTTTTTTTACTTGTTGGGCTTTGTCAGAGCCAAAATAAAACATAACTCATCCAAAATGATTCATTATCTACTTGTAGAAAAGATAGGCAACCGGAAGAGGCCTAGGATGAATGGCTTGAGTTTGGAAATACACTTTTGCAGATGCATGACCAGCCGGGTACAAACTGTGGTATGCTTGCAACAACAAATTCAGTGCCAAGGAGAGTTAAGATTGCCATGGAAATTGAGATTCCTGTGATGGCGTACATCTAAAGTCATACAATTGTGTTCAGTTGTATTGTATTCTAGCTATTACAATTATTCTTTTTGTTCCATCCCAAGATACTTGATTCTCTTATTCTATCAAGGCAAAGAGACTAGGTTTGCAAGTCATATGCAGAGCATACTGTTCCTCTGAAAACACCTCTGCTGAGCTCTAGATTCAAGTGAGTGACATCCAGCATTCTGATAGACCTATATTATAAACGATACACAAGTCATACAACGTGGACAAATATTTTAACTAATGTATGTTTTATAACCATCAAGGGTGGTACTGAAATATTAATGCATGAGGGATGGAAATACAAAATTCTATTTAAACGAAGTTATGTAACAAGGATCCCAGGGACAGTTTGAGTCTAGAGTTTTTGTGACCCACCTCCATCTTTGGGAATACGGTGTCCATATTAGGAAAGCTTCAGTCAAGTTAAACCTGTAGGTGGGAAACCGATGCTATGGCAAGTAACACAAACGAGAGACAGTGACATTGAGGAATCCTAATATTAATAATTAAAAAAGCAAGGACTTTTCACGACCCGCTTGACTTATGTAAAATGCTTATATATTTTCCCCAGGGCATTGGTGGATTGCGTTTATTCAACTTGCACACGGCATACACTGTGCGCCAACATATTCTGTTGCAGTCAGTTTCGAGATCAATGTAAATAGTGTGAGGAATAGCAACGTTTCATTTCTATTAAATAGTGATGAATGATTTTGAATAAAACTAATGATGGGTGATTTTAGTAATATCCAGGAAAAAAAATAGAATAGTCTCTTCGTTGTCAGTTTGCCTGGTTTATGTGGTCACTGACAGTGGTTTTGGCCAATACGCTTCTGATCTTCAAGGGGCCTTCTCTGAAGTTATACCTTCCTTTCCAGGCTCATCCTTAGAGATGTGCATAAACATAGATTTTTCGGTGCTTTGATTTATCTGTGATGTGCTATGTTCATTAGTGGCAATCACTGAGGCTTGTCAAGACTGCGCTAAAGTGATTTTGTTAATGACTCCGGAGATGGATCAACGTGATGTATGTAGGCGTCTTGCAGGGAATACTTAATAATGTGCCTGTGCTTGAGACTTGGCCTTGTGTAATGGGTACACAGAATACTCAATAACTGTACATTTTGGGATGACTCATCAACATCCTCAAAACAATCACCAATCAACAAGAACATGTGATGCTGAAGAATTAGACGCTTAGTCAGGTTTCTACGGTTGTCCAACCATGAAATGTACTCATGGATTCATTATTGGTTGTATTGAATTATGTATTGAAAAATAGATGTACAAGCTATCAAATATATATGTAAAAGCTGTCAAATAAATGTTGTTACGTTGTTGTTACCAACTATGATGAGAAACACAGGGCAAGCAAACAGTCCAGAATACAGCCGTATTGGGAAATCATTTAAAATATTGGTCTATCCAACGATGGTTTAGCTGGTTTAGCAATGGATTAATACAAATGGAACCGTAATGTGAACATTGGTGTAAAGGCTTTTGGGGGGCGGGGGATCCCAATCACTAGAACAAGGGCATACTCATCTAGCAGGACAGCTTTCTTTTTTTTACTCTGCACAATTTAATTTCCCTGCTTGGTAGTAGACCAACTTTAAAATAATATTGACTCATTTCAAAATGTAATAAACCTCCCTTTGATTGGCTTCACCTGATGAGCAGACTGCAATTACAACTTATTGAAAACAAATTGCTTCTTTTATTCAGGATACATTTTATTTTGGCTTGGATGTCTTTGAAGTTCTAAAAACCAATTATACATTTTGTCACCTGATTGTGTTTTGGGAAATTTTCATTTGTATAAAGTACTTAAGTAAAAATACTTGAAAGTGCTACTAAAGTAGTTTTTGGGGTATCTGTACTTTACTATTTATATTTTTGACAACTCTTACTTCATTACATTCCTATAGAAAATGATATACTTTTTACTGTATACATTTTCCTTGACACCCAAAAGTACTCATTACATTACATGCTTATCAGAATAGGAAAATAGTCTAGTTTACACACTTATCAAGAGAACGTCCCTGGTCATCTCTACTGCCTCCGATCCAGCACACTCACTAAACACGTGCTTTGTTTGTAAATGGTGTCTGAGTGTTAGAGCATGCCCCTTGCTGTACCTAAATTAAAAAAAAATAGAAAATCGTTTCCTCTGGTTTGCATAATATAAGGAATTTACTTCTGATACTTAAGTATATTTAAAAAAATAATAATTTTTACTCAGGTAGAATTTTACTGGGAGACTCACTTTTACCTTAGTCATTTTCTATGAATGTATCTTTACTTTTACTCAAGTATGACAATTGGGTACTTTTTCCACCACTGGAGATTTTGATATATCTTGAAAAATAATTTTAAAATTACAAAATGTTTGATTATACAGAGTTATTTTGTGTCTTTTCTATCAAACGGACTACTGAAAACAATACAAATCTGGTGTCCATAGAAAACTTTCCGAAACTATTAAGTGAAGCACAGCTACATAATTCATCCCTGAACTCTCCCACATGAGTAATGTTTGGATTTTCTCCTGGAAGAACTCAACATGAGATGATAAAATAGGAAGACAGCATGCACCTCTTTAGTGTGACGCAGTGTTGATCTGTAATGCCACAGTGCATCAACATCTAATGCTTGGCTAGCGAGTCATTGTCACGACTTCCGCCGAAGTTGGTGCCACTCCTTGTTCGGGCGGCGTTCGGCGGTCGTCATCACCGACATTCTAGCTGCCACCAATCCATGTTTCTGTTTTCCATTTGTTAGGTCTTGAGTGTACACACCTGGTTCCCATTAAGTTATTATTATTTCCCTATTTAACCCTCTGGTTCCCATTATGTTTTGTGCGTGATTTTTCCTGGTTGGTGATAGTCGTGTGTGTTAGGGTTGTTATTCCTGCGTGGTTTATTTTGGCTGATTTATTTTTCAGAGTAAAGTACGCTATTTTACTCAGTTCTGTGTCCTGCGCTTGACTCCGTCCTCACCTCTGCACAACTGATATATGATAGTCATTCCTTTTTTGGGGGGAATGCTAAGTTATAATTCTATGTGCCTTCAGACTAAAGGACCCCCAAGAGCCCTGCAGCTTATTCTTGTCTACCCAGCGCACTCTTTCCAGAGGCTAAATCAACATAGCCGTCAACATCTGCCATCTCCACAACATTCACCGAATGGGCTGCAAAATAGGAAAGACGCTTCCTTAAAGCTGCAATGTGTAACTTTTTGGGCGACCCGACCAAATTAACACAGTAACCTGAGTCATATATCTGTCATTATCATTCAAAATAAGTCTAAGAATTGGAAGATCTGTCATATGGGCTATATCTATTCTTCCCATTCTTAAGTTTCATGTTTGCGTCTTTTACTTTCAGTTTTTCACACCAGCTTCACACAGCTGAAAATACAATAGTTGGTGCAATTATTCTTATTCTCTTCACTATACTTGCTTGTTTTGTCACATAAACAGAAATTAGGCAAACTAATATAATTTTATCAACCAGGAAATGGTGGAGCAATTACTGTATAGTGCATCTTGAAGAAGCTTAGTTCTGCCGCAGCCAGTTGTTGATGCAATTAATGTATTATTGGGTTGAATTGCTGATTATCACATCCTTTATTTCATACAGTAGCAGGCCAAAACTTTGCTACAGGAGATACAATGGCTATGATTCTTTCCCATGACAATGTATGTGCATAGAGATTAAAGGGGAATAACGTGATTCCCAGAACACGTCCCATGTTACAATGGCCACATGTTTTCTACAGGAGGGAAATTAATTGTAACCCAACATCCATTTCAATGGTTATCCTACAGTATATACAGTGGGGTGTTAAGGCAATTAGGTCTACATGTCACGTTGCATAGCAACATGCACACGTGCACACATACACACACGCAGACACACAGTCGGAAGTAGCATGTTTACATACACCTAAGCCAAATACATTTAAACTCAGTTTTTCACAATTCCTGACTTTCAATCCTAGTAAAAATTCCCTGTCTTAGGTCAGTTAGGATCACCACTTTATTTTAAGAATGTGAAATGTCAGAATAAAAGTTGAGAGAATGTTTTTTTTTCAATTCCCACCACATTCCCAGTGGGTCAGAAGTGTACATACACTCAATTAGTATTTGGTAGCATTGCCTTGAAATTGTTTAACTTCTTATGGCTGCAGGGGCAGTATTGAGTAACTTGGATGAAATGTGCCCAGAGGTGCCCAGAGTAAACGGCTTGCTCCTCAGTCCCAGTTGCTAATATATGCATATTATTAGTAGTAGTATTGGATAGAAAACACTCTGAAGTTTCTAAAACTGTTTGAATGATGTCAGAACTCATATGGCAGGCAAAAACCTGAGAAGAAATCAAAGCAGGAAGTGGGAAATCTGAGGTTGGTCGATTTTCAACCCAGCCCCTATTGAATACACAGTGGGATATTGGTTATGTTGCACTTACTAAGGCTTCCATTAGATGTCAACCATCTTTAGAAACTTGAATGAAGCTTCTACTGTGATGTGGTGCTGGATGAGAGCTCTTTGAGTCAGTGGTCTGGCAGAGAGCCAGGTCCTGGTTATGCGCATTTCACATGATGCGACCTGCATTCCATGGCTTTCCTACAGACAATGGAATTCTCGGTTGGAACGTTATTGAAGATTTATGAAAAAAACATCCTAAAGATTGACTCTATACTTAGTTTGAAATGTTTCTACGACAATGTAATATAACTTTTTGAAGTTTTCGTCCGACGTTCGGCTGGACCTGGATTTGTGTTCTAAACGCCCTAACAAAAGTAAGTACTTGGACATAAATAATGGACTTTATCGAACAAATCAAGCATTTATTGTGGAACTAGGATTCCTGGGAGAGCATTCTGATGAAGATCAAAGGTAAGGGAATATTTATAATGTTATTTCTGATTTCTGTTGACTCCAACATGGCGGATAAAAAAAAAGAATTCTGAGCGCCGTTCTCAGATTATTGTGTGGTTTGCTTTCTCTGTAAAGTTTTTTTTAAATCTGACACGGCTGTTGGATTAATTAATTTGATTAATATTATGGTGTTTCTATTCCAAGAAAAAGAAAAAACAAAACCTTAAAGGGTTTCCGTTAGAATGGAAAGGAAATTATGGCGCTGTACAACGTGACGGTCAAAAGTGCAAAAAAAATTGAAAAAAATTAACTTTTTGTACTGAATACTTTATTTTTGGGGCAAATCCAACCACTCTTCATATTTTCTAGCAGGTGGTGGCTGCATCAAGTTATGGATATGCTTGTCATTGGCAGGGACTAGGGAGCATTTTAGGATAAAAAAAATGGAATGGATTTAAACACAGGTTCAATCCTAGAAGAAAACATGGTTCAGTCTGCTTTCCAACAGACACTGGACGACAAATGCACCTTGCAGCGGGACAATAACCTAAAAATCCAAGCCAAATATACACTGGAGTTGCTTACCAAGACAATATCAAGTGTTCCTGAGTGGTCTATTTACAGTTTTAAATTGGCTTGGAAATCTATGGAAAGACTTGAAAATGGCTGTCTAGCAATGATAAACAACCAACTTGAAAAGAGTTTTAAGAATTCAAAAAATAATAATCTGCAAACATTGTACAATCCAGTTGTGCAAAGCTCTTAGAGGCGTTCCCAGCAAGACTGTAACAGCTGTAAACATCTATTAACTCCAGGGTGTGAATACTTAAGTCAATTATAGATTTCTGTATTTCATTGTCAATCATTTTTAAAATGTATTATAAAAATATGTTTTCACTTTATCATTACGGGGTATTGTTTGAAGATGGTCAGAAAAACAACAACTATATTTAATCCATTTTGAATTCAGGCTGTAACACAACAAAATGTTGAATGAGTGAAGGTATATGAGTACTTTCTGAAGGCACTGTATCCGATGTATCAAGATGTAACGCACGAAGCATACATATTGCAGCGTCATGTTAGAAAAACATATTGGGAAGAAAGATAGAAACTTTGAATTCCAATTCCTTGTGGATGTGGCCCTATGAACTACAGTCTGCCAAGGTTGCTGAAAATCAATCATATGAAATATTGATGTATATCAAGGCAAGAGACAACAGAAGTGCACAGAGCTGTGTACGGTTAAGGTCAAAAACAGGTGCTTGACCTCTCATGAGTTGAGTACGCATTGCATTAGACTTTTAGAAGATAACACAAATAAATTGTAACATAATATGATACATGAGGACTGCACCTGTTTTCATTTGCATCTATTGCACCGTTTTGAAGGTAACAATTTATATGCAACATTGAAATTGTAATTGTGTAGTATTGAATTGAAGTTGTCATGCTTGAATTGTTGTTCCCATGGCACCATTGGGAATGAGACCCTGGAGTTAATGAGTTCCCCTGCTTAAATAAAGGTTATATATTATATAATATATATATATATATATATATATATTTAATCCAATATATAATATTGTATTAATTATAGTAATTTTCTGTGATCAAGACCAATCATTATCCTCACACTACCATCCCATGTTATCCTCATCACCATTTTACCACCATCCAAGTTATAAATATATTGAAGAGTATGAAGTACAGATAATATTTGTTTTCCCTCCCTTAGAAATAAATTACTTCATCTGGCATGCTGTTAGAATATTCCAGCCTTTCTTCTGCTTCTAAGAAACATGCTGGCACCTAGTTAACATTCTCCTACAATAGATAGCAAAAATCATTCTTCTATAATACATAGTTAATGTTCTCCTCCAATACTTCTGCACTGGAGCATGTAAAGACTGGGCAACATCACACAGGAACCATATGTTCGCCCAAGCAGCTGTGGTCAATCTGTTAACAGCCGATTTAAAATTAAATAGTTCCTTATCCAGCTACCAAATTAAGGGTGGTATTGGATCCTTTGTGTCAATTCCTTTGCAATTTGACCAATAGAGTGGAGACCAAGCGAGCATGGGTTCTTATCTTCCAGCCTCCTGCCCGTGAAGTTTAAAATATGTTCCTCGTCTAAGCCATAAAGAAAGAAAAGAAACTGTAATCACAGCCATATCTCCATGAACAGACCCTCATGCTCATCACAACATGTACATGTGACGGAAGGTTGTATTCACCTTTAAAGGTGTACAAGTCAACTGCCATAAGAAAATCAGGCTTGCTGACTTCAAAATGTCCATCACAATGTTTTTGTGATTAAGATTATGATTATGCTTATCAGTGTTGTTGATGTATGTGGACGCAGGATAAAATGCTCTATAGCTGAGCCAATTTAAATGTTGTAGCATAAGTCAAACCAATACCAGTTAGATTTTCTACTCTACTCTGTCCTTTTAGATCAGACGGACCCATAGAAAAGAGATGAGTATCTCTGAGCAGTAGAAGTAGGCCTTTATAAAACCAGGGATATGTTTAGTTCTATGCAGCCATGGCAAATTGCCTCACCTGGAGACTTAATTTACTCTTCCGCCGTGTCGAAGCTATAGCATCGATATTTGACACATCCCCTATTTTGTTCATGACAGGTTGATGAATAAAGCAAAGTCATCCTATATGGGTGAATTGGAGAGGGGAATTTACACTGCCAGTTTGGACAATTTGCATACTGTTTGATTGCATGTTAAGTAAGCCCATTAAATACGATCTTGGAGGAGGATTTAGTATGTGTTGAGGGCATTATTGACGTAAAACAATTATAATGTGTAATTGAATAGAACCTGCTTAGTAATTACTTTAATGACTGTGTCACTACACAAGATATCTTTAGATAGCATTTGAAGTTATTTGCCACAGCTTAGCAATATTTGGGGAAAAGGCACTAAAACTGAGAGGTAAATTACCTTTCTCTATTCCTTGAACCAACACTTCAAAGAAAATGTTAGTAGAAGCTCAATCATTCTATGATCTGTCCTATAATTTATTTAGAGGTTTTATAGGGTTAACCTTGACCTTTTTTACGCTTTGAGCTTAATGACTTACAAGGGCTTACGAAAGTATTCACCCACTTGGCATTTTTCCTATTTTGTTGCCTTACAACTTGGAATTAAAATTGATTTTTTAATTTGATTTACACAACATGCCTACCATTTTGAAGATGCAAAATATTTTTTATTGTGAAACAAACAAGAAATAAGACAAAAAACAGAAAACCTGTGTATGCATAACTATTCACCACCCAAAGTCCAACACATTATAGAGGTACCTTTTGAAGCAATTACAGCTGCAAGTCCCTTGGGGTATGTCTCTATAAGCTTGGCACATCTAACCACTGGGATTTTTGCCCATTCTTCAAGGCAAGGCAAAATGCTCCAGCTTCTTCAAGTTGGATGGGTTACGTTGGTGTACAGCAATCTTTAAGTCATACCAAAAATTCTCAATTGGATTGAGGTCTGGATTTTGACAAGGCCATTACAAGATATTTAAATGTTTCCCTCTTGATACTCCCCATCCCGGATCCGGGATCGTGAATAAAGCCTCAGGCTCATTAGCATAACGCAACGTTAACGATTTCTGAAAATCGCAAATAAAATGAAAATAATGCGCCTGCTCTCAAGCTTAGCCTTTTCTTAACAACACTGTCATCTCAGATTTTCAAAATATGCTTTTGAACCATAGCAAATGGCTCTTGAAACTCTAGGGGCGCTATATCATTTTTGGATAAAAAGAAGTTCCCGTTTTAAGCGCAATATTTTGTCACAAAAAGATGCTCGACTATGCATATAATTGGTAGCTTTGGAAAGAAAACACTCTGACATTTCCAGAACTGCAAAGATATTTTCTGTGCGTGCCCTAGAACGTGAGCTACAGGCAAAACCAAGATGAAACGGCATCCAGGAAATGAGCAGGATTTTTGAGGCTCCGTTTTCCATTGTCTCCTTATATGGCTGTGAATGCGAGAGGAATGAGTCTGCCCTTTCTGTCGTTTCCCCAAGGTGTCTGCAGCATTGTGACGTATTTGTAGGCATATCATTGGAAGATTGACCATAAGAGACCACATTTACCAGGTGTCCGCCCGGTGTCCTGCGCCGAAATTGGTGCGCAAACCTCAGCTGCAAGTATTTTTCCATGGAATTCAGAGTAGAAAGCAGGCTTCCACGAACGATATATCAATGAAGAGATATGTGAAAAAACACCTTGAGGATTGATTCCAAACAACGTTTGCCATGTTTCGGTCGATATTATGGAGTTAATTCGGAAAAAGTTTGACGTTGTTGGTGACTGAATTTTCGGTTTGTTTCGGTAGCCATATGTGATGTACAAAACGGAGCAATTTCTCCTACACAAAGATGCTTTCAGGAAAAACTGAACATTTGCTATGTAACTGAGAGTCTCCTCATTGAAAACATCCGAAGCTCTTCAAAGGTAAATGATTTTATTTATTTGGTTATCTGGTTTATGTGAAAATGTTGCGTGCTAAATGCTACTCAAAATGCTAAGCTAGCTTAGCATACTCTTACACAAATTAGTGAATAGCGATGGTTCAAAAGCATATTTTGAAAATCTGAGATGACAGTGTTGTTAAGAAAAGGCTAAGCTTTAGAGCAGGTGCATTATTTTCATTTTATTTGCGATTTTCAGAAATCGTTAACGTTACATTATGCTAATGAGCTTGAGGCTATAACTGTATACAGGTTTTTTTCATAGCCAAACGTGAACAAAACGGAGCGATTTGTCCTACACAAATAATATTTTTTTGAAAAACTGAACATTTGCTATCTAACTGAGAGTCTCCTCATTGAAAACATCTGAAGTTCTTCAAAGGTAAATGATTTTATTTGAACTATTTTCTTGTTTTTGTGAAAATGTTGCTGGCTGAATTCTAGGCTTATAGCCATGTTAGCAATCAATACTCTTACACAAATGCTTGTTTAGCTATGGTTGAAAAGCATATTTTGAAAATCTGAGATGACAGTGTTGTTAACAAAAGTCTAAGCTTGAGAGCAAATATATTTATTTCATTTCATTTGCGATTTTCATGAATAGTTAACGTTGCGTTATGCTAATGAGCTTGAGGCTATAAATAGAATCCCGGATCCGGGATTGCGCGACGCAACAGGTTAAGGTGGTCCTATGGACAGGTACTCCAATCTTCACTGTGGAGCTTTGCACCACCTTCAGGGTTATCTTTGGTCTCTTTGTTGACTTCTGAAGGTAATTGACTGCACCAGATCTTATTTAGAGGCTCCATAGCAAATGGGGTGAATACACATGCCCACACCACGTTTTTTTATTTTTTTATTCTTATTTTATTTGAAATAAGTTATTCTTTCCATTTCACTTCACCAATTTGGACTATTTTGTGTATGTCCATTACATGAAATCCAAATAAAAATCTATTTAAATTGCAGGTTGTAATGCAATAAAATAGGAAAAATGCCAATGGTGGTGTATACTTTTGCCAGGCACTGTATATACTATGATGAACAGAAGAAGAGGATATGCATGTCTCTTCTGATGATGACTAACCGCTACATTGTGTTTGTCTGTGTTTGTGTGAGACATAAACCTGAGAGAGAGAGAGAGATGAGATAGAAAGGGGGTGACGAGATAGAGGGAGGGGGATAGGGAGAGACGAGATTGAGAGAGAGAGAGAGAGAGAGATGGAGGGGGAGGTAAATGGTGAATTATGTTAGAGAGGTATCCCAGGGTATCCCCTCAACCCCAAGAGGAGTGTATGATGGTCTTGGCCCTCATTAGATCTGGAGCTCATCCCTCTGTGCCAGTGGAGGGAAATCTGTCTAGAGGCTGCCACAAATCCACTTTCGTAGCCATGCTCCAACTCCTCAACTGACATCCTTCCACAGACACATGTTCTCTCTCTGTGTCATTCTCTCTCTCTCTCTCTCTCTCTCTCTCCCTCACACATACACCCACAAACACACACACACACACGCACACACACAATCATTCTTCTCATTCATTGTGAACAACTGAATAGTACGCAAGTATAAACAACATGGGACCATGCAGCCGTCATACCGCTCAGGCCGCACTCACTGTCTCCTAGAGATGAACATACTTTGGTGCGAAAAGTGCAAATCAATCCCAGAACAACAACAAAGGACCTTGAGAAGATGCTGGAGGAAACAGGTACAAAAGCATCTGTATCCACAGTTAAACAAGTCCTATATTGACACAGCCTGAATGGCTGCTCAGCAAGGAAGAATCCATTGCTCCAAAACTGCCATAAAAAACTGCATAAGGGGACAACTGCATAAGGGGACAAAGATCGTAGTTTTTGGAGAAATGTCCTCTGGTCTGATGAAACAAAAATATAACTGTTTGGCCAAAATGACCATTGTTATGTTTGGAGTAAAAAGGAGGAAGCTTGCAAGCTGAAGAACACCATCTAAACCGTGAAGCACAGGGTTTGCAACATCATGTTGTGGGGCTGCTTTGCTGCAGGTGGGACTGGTACACTTCACAAAATAGATGGCTTCATGAGGAAAGGAAAATTATGTGGATATATTGAAGCAACATCTCAAGACATCAGTCAGGAAGTTAAAACTTGGTCACAAATGGGTCTTCCAAATGGACAATGTCCCTAAGCATACTTACAATGTTGTGGAAAAATGGCTTAAGGACAACAAAGTCAAGGTATTGGAGTGGCCATCACAAAGCCTTGACCTCAATCCTATAGAATATTTGTGGGCAGAACTGAAAACGCATGTGCGAGCAAAGAGGCCTATAAACCTGACTCAGATACACCAGCTCTGTCAGGAAGAATGGGCCAAAATTCACCCAACTTATTGTGGGAAGTTTGTTGAAGGCTACTTGACACGTTTGACCCAACGACTGCAATCCCGTTAACGGGATCGATATGACAACAGCCAGTGAAAGTGAAGGGGCCAAATTCAAAACAACAGAAATCTCATAATTAAAATTCCTCAAACATACATGTATCTTATACCGTTTTAAAGGTAATCTTGTTGTTAATCCAACCATAGTGTCCAATTTCAAATAGGCTTTACAGCGAAAGCACCACAAATGATTATGTTAGGTCACTACCAACTCACAGAAAAACACAGCCATTTTTTCCAGCCAAAGAGAGGAGTCTAAAAAACACAAATAGAGATAAAATGACACAATCACAAACACAGGATTAAACGCAGGATTAAAAGAAAAATAATTCACTAACCTTTTGAAAATCTTCATCAGATGACAGTAATAGGAAATGTTACACAGTACATTTATGTTTTTTCAATAATATGCAATTTATATCCATAAATCTCTGTTTACATTGAGCCATGTTCAAAAAATGCTACAGAAATGTACAGAGAAATTATAGATAGCTCTGCCAGATAACGCCAGATAACAGCAATACACATCATAAACTTTTACTAAATATACATGTTCTACATATAGTTAGAAAGATACACTGCTTCTTAATGCAACCGCTGTGTTACATTTATTTTTAACGTTACAGAATTCGTTCACTATGCAATAATCTGAGGCGGCTGTCACGCCTTGGTCTTAGTATTTTGTGTTTTGGTTAATTAGTTGGTCAGGCCAGGGTGTGACATGGGTTTATGTTGTTGTATTTCATAGTGGGGTTTTTTAGTTATTGGGATTGCGGCTGAGTAGGGGTGTTGCATAGGTTTGGCTGCCTGAGGTGGTTCTCAATCAGAGTCAGGTGATTCTCGTTGTCTCTGATTGGGAACCGTATTTAGGTAGCCTGGGTTTCACTTTGTATTTCGTGGGTGATTGTTCCTGTCTCTGTGTAGTTTCACCAGATAGGTTTCACGTTCCGTTTTGTTGTTTTTGTATTTATTCAGTTATTTCATGTATAGTTCCATTTATTCATTCATTAAAAAACATGAGTAACCAACACGCTGCATTTCGGTCCGACTCTCTTTCTACAAACGAAGAACGTTGTTACAGCGGCGCTCAGACATAAGCAATATTTCTCTGCTATGTTGGAGTCAACAGAAATACAAAATTACAACATAAATATTCCCTTACCTTTGATTGTCTTCGATCAGAATGTAGTGGAAGGAGTCAAACTTAATCAATACATCATTTGGTTTCAGGTTGTGTCTTTGTATTAGCATATGCTAACAGCTTCAGCTGAAATGCACCCAAAATTACTTCTGGTCCCGCACAGTTGCGCATCAAAACTTCAAAATTACATATTATATGTCGACTAAACTGGTCAAACTAAGTGCAGAATCAAGCTTTAGGATGTTATTAATGTACAAAACAATTGGCGATTCAACCGAAAGAACGCAACTCTTCTCAGACGAGCTGGAACAATGAATGCCCTGTGTACAATTGTGCCAGGACGCGCAACTAAATTCTCGTGACACTTCAGTATTTTGCCCGCCAACGGGCCAAAGCTCGCGGGATTTTCTCCATTACTCGCCCTATTGAGAGAACACATCACGCTGAAGACACGGAAACTGTTCCCAGATCCGTAGCTGGTTGGGAAGGGTGGGGCGATGACGTCAAAGTTGGCCTAACTTTCCTGATGAGAGAGAGAGTTTGGGAGAATGGCTGCCCTGTGAGTTCTGCTTTACATACAGACATAATTCGAACGGTTTTAGAAGCTTTAGAGTGTTTTCTATTCAATAATAATTATTATTGCATAATAATTATATGCATATATTAGCAATTTTGGACAGATTTGTTTTCTGTTTACTATGGACACGCAATTCCTCCAAAGGGGGCAGTATTGTGCATAGCCTTAACAGGTTATTATGTGACTTGTTAAGCACATTTTCTTACTCATGAACTTATTTAAGCCTGCCATAACAAAGGGATCGAATACTTCAGCTCTTCATTTTTAATTAAAGTGTAAACATTTTCTAAATGCATAATTCCACTTTGACATTATGTACTGTAGTACTGTGAGTAGCCCAGTGACACAAAATCTCAATTTAATCAATTTAAATTCAGGCTGTAACATAAAAAAATGTGGATAAAGTCAAGGGGTGTGAATACTTTCTGAAGGCATGGTATATCTGTGATGTTATCCTGTAGTCCTATGATGCACAAAACATTCCCAACTGCACCATCTACACTACCTTATTTGGTATTTTGTTGTTTTTACGCAATTTTCTCCCCATTTGCTAGTTACGACCTTGTCTCATTGCTGCAACTCCTCAATGGTCCCGGGAGAGGCGAAGGCCGAGACATGAGTCTTTTAACAGCCTAGCCGCCAACTTCAGAAGACAGATGCACCAATGTGTCGAAGGAAATAGTGTTCGACTGATGACTGTAGTCAGCTTGCAGGTGCCCGACCCACTCCAAGTAGTCGCTGGAGTGCAATGAGCCATGGAAAGCCCCAAACACTCCCCTAAGCCGGACAGCTCTGGACCAATTGTGCACCGCTCTATGGGGCTCCCAGTCAGGGCCGGCTGTGACACAGTGCCTGGGATCAAATCCCAGGCTGTAGTGGTGCCTTAGACCACTGCGCCACTCGTGCTCTCAAGTTACTTATCTGATACAAAAGATGAACAGACACAAGCAAATTAATATTTTATTAAGATACAGCTTTTTTCCTCACCAAGTGACACGTTTTTGCAGTAAATAACTCCAAGGACGGTTATAAAAGTGATAACTTATTCATAAATTATATGTCAAGTCCCACTTTAGAATAGGATACATGATGATGACTCATTCATAAATAATTAGAGGGTAGCAAGACGTTAGTAATAAGGTTTTACCTCTCGACACTAGAAAAAACTGTTCCAAAAGGCTTCTTCGGCTGTTCCCAAAGAAGAATGCTTTTTAGTTCCAGGTAGAACTCTTTTTGGCCCCAGGTAGAACCCTCTTGAGTTCCATGTAGAACCCACTGCAGAAAGGGTTATAAAATCAACCTAAAAGGGTTCTACCTGACACCAAAAGGGTTAGACCAGGGACCAAAAGGTTCTATCTGGAACCTTACTCAGAGGGTTCAGAGGGTTACTCAGAGGTTGTCCTATGGGAACAGTTGAAGAACCCTTTAGGTTCAAGATAGTACTTTTTTTTCTAAGGGTGTACTCTATTTCAGTGTTCAGCTCTAAATCTTTCTTAGAGCAGGCTGCAAAAAAAAACTCAAGTTGGACTCAATAACACTACATTCCTGGTATTTACTACCCTGTTTATGTATTCATGTATTCAAGTAGAGTGGTGGAGAGATTATTCTCACACAATCTTATTTTCTGGGTGGGAAACAGCAGTATTGTTTCCTTTGACACTTACCAGTAGTGGATGCTTACAATTTTCACTCGCACCTTTGAATTCCAACTCACAAGCCTACACAGCTTAAAGGGTCATATGTGGAGCTCTGAACTTTGTCATTTTGTTAGTTCAGTGACAACAGGCCATGGAGTCATACAGGATCAGAGAGAAATGGGATAATAAGTGAAGCCATGTCAGGCAGCATATTCAACTCATGAAGTAAGGCCCCCCTTTCTGCCAACATTCTTAATCAAAAGAAGACTGGTGCTGGATCTGTGGTTAGATCTATCACATCTGACCCCAGATCAAGATCGATCAGCTTCATGCTAACAATTTAAACAAAGTGAGAATGAAGGCATCCCCCCAGTGTGATGTAGAGTACTATTATTGTAATGGACATAGATGTACATAACACAAATTGCCTGTGGACATTTTTAACACATGTCCATGTAAGTGATCATGTCTTCACCACAAGCACACAACATATCAATCATTCTACTCACGTTGCTTTAAATGTTAACCATGGTCTTAGACTGATGAACTCTCTGTAAACCCAGAGACGGAAGATTGACTGGGGCCGTTACATCATAGGCATGACCTCCTCAACTCGTTTGCTCAAATAAATCACATTTACTAGGGGAAATAAATTATTCTTCAGGCGCTGCCCCATCAGTGTGCATACAAATCAAAGGCTGAAAGTGTGAGTCTAATTGTCCCACATGAGCGTGAAGTGACCGAGCGCGTTTGACAGATCTAGATCCTCACACTGCAGTGACTGTTTTGGTAGAGTTACCTTTGTCTCAGCACGCAAGTGTCTTCAGGTTTGGCTAAGGTACTTGCATGCTGGGGCATTAGATAAATTAATTCAACAGAACAATTGTGAATTTAGGTCAGTGAGTTACATTTTCGGGATTTTCGGGATTCTCGACTGGTTTATTCAATAATGTCTATTAATTATGACAAATATTAATACCATTTGACCCATGAGGCCACTCGGTCACTTAACTGCAAGACAGTGCTATGGCACATTTTCTCTGAGGACCATGACTTTCAGCACCAGTGTAAGAAAATTTACTTTCCTTAAATGGTCCAATGCAGCCGCTTTTATCTCAACATCAAATCATTTCTGGGTAGCAATTAAGTGCCTTACTGTGATTGTTTTCAATGAAAATTGTATTATTATTTTTTTTTTACAAAAATGGCTTTTTTGCAAAGATACTGTTCTCAAGCAAGAATTTTGATTGTACTGTCTGGGACTGGCCTGGGTGGGGAGCTGTTATTGGCAGAGAGGCTAAAGCACTACCATAATTTTCACTATTTCACAGAATTATTCCAACCTCATAGTGTGTGGAAGTATACAGTACTGAATATAAAACACAGGAAAATCACTTTTTTTGATGGCACTGGGCCTTTGATGACCTTTGTGATCTGGATAATAGGAAAATATTTCCGAAATGAGTTAATTCAGACAGTGGCCTTAGCTTGTAATATCCCTCCAGTGGTGACATGCTCTACAGCCAGAAATGGCTTGTCCATTTTCACGTCAGCTGTGAGTAACCTTCAACCTCCAACGGTAAAATCCTCTGCAGCCTGATGACCATGGATTGATATTGAACGAGATGATAATAGGTGCAATATCATTATCTCTGTATCATTTCCTGTCTGGAATCTACTAATCTTATTTTGTTGTGTGCGTTTCAAGTTTCAAGTGTTCATCTCACATGCACAAGTACAGTGAAATGCCTTTCTTGCAAGCTTTAAACCCAACAATGCGGTGAAGAATATCAATAGTACTAAAAAATTACAAAAGGTAGAACAAAAACACACAAGAAATAAACATATGAAATGACAGTATCTCAATGCAAACAGTATCTCAATGCATTACAGTATCTCACATGCATCCTATCAATTCTCAAAGACGTCAATTCAATTCACAACGTCTCTTTCCTTCTAACAAAACAGTTTGTGTACTAGTTTCAACCTGCATGTAGAATCCTATTTCCAAGGTGAATGTATATATAATATGAGAGAAGAAGACGAAATGTCTCTGAGATAAATTAAAGCTTTTTGCAGATAACTGAAAGGGCGATGTTGTTTTGTACAACATCCTTCACAACATCACTATGATTATAATCCTGACTCGTTTGTTATGTTATCAAATGTTAAGAGGGTGGAAGTGTAGCTTTATATAAATGAAAACGACAAAGAAATGATTGTAAAACCAAAAATGAAAACACATGGCTGTTATATATTTTGCAGGTCATACACATTTCAGACATGCAATTCTGTACACATCTGGTGGACAGGAATGCGACAAAGGTTCTCCCAAAGGATTCATCATAACAAGGAACTCAATTCTGGAGTGGGAATATCCCATAGGGTAAATTCCAGTACAGACGTGTAAAAAAGTAGTTAGCCTACCATCACATACCATATAAACACTGACATTTCACTGTCAACAAAAAGAGTTGACTTTTTCATGTCCAACATCAAAGTGGAGGAACGCCCTCGATCTATGGAACAGGTCTTTGAAGAGAAGAGGGGTTGACAACAATCCAGACTTCTTACCTGGAGAGAAAGGAGCAAATGACAAGGTCAATAGCTATGTCACACTTCATTTGTGTCACTATTGCATTGATGTGCACTCGACCTGATCCACTGAAATTGGGCTCAAGTCTCTCGTCCGTGGTGGGTAGCGTAACAGTTTAGTGATACAACACTGTTCCGACTGAGTAAAAGTGATTTGACTGCGGGTAAAACATTTCTCTCGTGACAACTAAGGTATAGTAGGCTAATGTCAAAGAGTGCAATAAATGATGTGGCACCTTTCTTCTTTAATTATGCTACTTGCTTTGTATAGTAGGTGGGATAGATGCTTATAATGACTTCCTGAGTTCACTTGAGGGTAGGATTCATGTAGACTGAATTCAGATAGAGTCAAGGATAGTTAGCTGGTTGACTATATGCTATTCCTCAGGATAACTGCCTGTAGGGGCATGGGGAATAGAATGCGCTCTGTTTCATTTACCACTGTAAAGTGTTCTTTTCGAGCCTCCGTTTTGATGCTGCTGAACAGAGGTAGACCCCTCTTGGCTCCTGCAGTCTTCGTTTACTGTTTGAGCTACCTCCAAGGCTCCCGACTGAGAGCTGGGCATCCTCCAGCCAAGTCCAACAACCAAGGGTTGATCATCACCCCTTTTTACCATTTGCTTCACTGCAGGGTGCCGTCCACTTAGGGAACACCCCACCAGCACAAAGGGCATGTTTCTACTTCCACAATGACACTCTTGCCTTCATCTTCATGTATTGTGACACGTTTCCTGTGGCTAGGGTCTTACTCAACCTCCCCTCTTTCATACTAAGCAACCAATCTGGGATATCGCTGGGACACCATACGAATGGCTCTCTTAGAATCAAACCCTGTTTCAAATTTGTTTAGAGCTAATGCGAACCAGATTTAGCAGCTATTAAATTCTTTGTTCTTTTTTGACAGTCTTCAACATAGTAGCATGTATGCACAGAATGCTGCTAGCGGAATACTAGTCACTTTTACAGTGCAGAAAAACCACAATGGCACTCCAAATCTGAAATGCTTGGATCTTGGGCCGTGTGCTGCAATCACGTTTCTCTCCGTTTCATCGTTCTGTCCATCTTTGTTCATTTACTTGGTCATGGGAAGACACACAATTCCCTTGGTTAAGG
The DNA here is from genome assembly GCF_036934945.1 of Oncorhynchus masou masou. NCBI lineage: Eukaryota > Metazoa > Chordata > Actinopteri > Salmoniformes > Salmonidae > Oncorhynchus > Oncorhynchus masou. The sequence continues at coordinate 73,773,338 of NC_088217.1, read as the reverse complement.
AGGACAACAGACAACTTGTCTCCTGTGTGAATCATGACGGTATCAAAGAACTCTGCATAATAGTAAATATAATATCCATATTAACATACTGAAGTTAATTGCGATAGACCTCTGTGAAAATGTCAAACTAACAGCAGATATGAACGGATTGATGTATCCCAGGAACATGTCAGCCATTACATGACTGGAAAATATTGCCGGTTGTAGTTTAGCCTGCCATTTTCAGGCATGACTTAAATATGGTCTCTGTGCCATTTGTGGAAATGGCAGCAGATGAAGCTCTATGTATTTAACTAAATGGAATCAAAAAGGTCAATGAGTGTGACAATGGAGAATTGGACAGAACAGTGTAGCTCAATTCATGCTGAATAAAATATCAAGTTGAAAATCTAACTCGTATACAATATGAACTATAATTGAAAATAGCAATATTCATTTGGTTGTAGGAAACTGAAGAGAATGACTTTTATTGAGGAATGAAGTCATTCTGGAGTCGATTTAACGATTGAACATGTTCAGTCAAAAAGAAAAAGAGTCCAAATATACTTAACTTTTCCTGTTTCTAAACTAAATCATGTTTTTCTATCAAATACTCTCACTGCATAAAATGGCATAAATGTGTGTTGTATAGGTGTGTCTAAATGTCTTTAATCATAACGAATATATCAACTTAAGTTTTGTTTGTTTGTTTGCTTTTGGGAGAAAAATGGAGCCCAAAGGGTTTGGTATAAACTGGCAAATCACCATCTTCGACAGTACAGATCAACAGTACCAGCGTGCCTGCCAAAACAAACAAAATGCATGCTTTCACAGTACAAGGCCAAAACTAGAGGCAAGAAACAGATCAAATAAATAAAAATAACAACTGTTACAACTGTCAGGGCTATTCTTCACCAAATTCACCAAGCCAAGTGTAGACTCAATAGTTCTTAGTGGCTTGAATACTAAATGAGTGGAGAAGCCAAACTGCATTTGCCGAGCTGCGGAGACGCATGGACATTATGCAGTTTAGAGCATACTGTACCATTGATTAGCATTCATCATGTTCAATCTAACCCTGCCTCCTTCTCACCCAACATTCTGGTACTGTAGAGAGACCTGTTTTCCCATAGCCATCAGTTTGTAGTGAAAACAGAGGTTAATGACAATGGAATGCCATGTCAATGTTGTCCCATGTATTTTACTGAACTGTGACTGAAGAGTTCATGCCACCTGAAAAGATTTGAAACTTGCCGATGGAAATCAACATCTGCAACTTGCTGGGTAAAAACAAGGAAAGGGGAGTGACAATAATATGCAATAGACTCATATTGCAAATTGCTAATTTGTGTAAGTTTGTGGTTCATGTTACGATTAGTAACGATTAGGCTGATCAACAGTACAGCTACCTCATGGGCTGATCAACAGTACAGCTACCTCATGGGCTGATCAACAGTACAGCTACCTCATGGGCTGATCAACAGTACAGCTACCTCATGGGCTGATCAACAGTACAGCTACCTCATGGGCTGATCAACAGTACAGCTACCTCATGGGCTGATCAACAGTACAGCTACCTCATGGGCTGATCAACAGTACAGCTACCTCATGGGCTGATCAACAGTACAGCTAAATCATGGGCTGATCAACAGTACAGCTAAATCATGGGCTGATCAACAGTACAGCTACCTCTAGAGCTGATCAACAGTACAGCTACCTCATGGGCTGATCAACAGTACAGCTACCTCATGGGCTGATCAACAGTACAGCTACCTCATAGGCTGATCAACAATACAGCTACCTCATAGGCTGATCAACAATACAGCTACCTCATGGGCTGATCAACAGTACAGCTACCTCATGGGCTGATCAACAGTACAGCTACCTCATAGGCTGATCACTAGTATAGCTGCCTCTCAAAAGCCATTTCCGTGTCAATTTAGAAACCTGTTGATGGCAATTGTCTTAGGCATGAAGGGGTTGTTTTTCAATATGCCTCATCCCAGGTTGCTGCCTGAGAGGGTTGTCGTGGAAATTCTCTCTATTTACCAAATCATGGGAGCAAACCACACACACAAGTCAGAGTTAGTTATCAAAGTCCATCTTTAATTATATGAGCTCTATCACAATCCTGTGACTCTCAGGTAATTCAGTGTCTCTCAGTGAATTCTCTGAGAGCCCCTTCTGCATTGCAATTGTGATCCTTTAATAGCAAAGAACACACATAGTCAGACAGCATAGACATAATTCATTGTTCAGCTTTGTCTCCTTTCTCAAACTCAGAACCATAAACCAATCCTCCATATCAACAGGCATATATCAAATTGTCATTTAGATACAAACAATTCTAAGTACAACCAATCCTGGACAAACTCACGCAGAGGAGAGTGAGGCTATAGGTTAAGATAAAAGGGAGCATGAGAATGATTCCAGACACTGCCATCCTCCTTTTTCCCGATGGGAAAATTAGGGAGTGACTGGCACACACACAGTGGAGCAAAATATATGTTTACACATGATGTCACTTTGACCTCTCCCCTCTCTGCGGCCCATGCAACTTAGTCTTGACATAGAACAGATAACTGCAACCCCGCCACAGTATTATCAAAAATACCATTCTGATGAGAAGTAACTTATAAACATATGATGAATATAAAACATTTTACCTATGTTACCAACAAATTCTGATTTTTTTCCACAACAGGGTGTATCCAGGGTAAAGGAAGCCCCAGGAGCATGGGGTCGCCCACAAGGAAGTATAGGGCAGAGGATCTCACACCTGAGCCAACCTGACTTTGTAGTTTTATCATTCACAATGCCACATGCCATGGCTATTATAGTGCATCAGCAAGACTTTTACTCTGTTATCTGGGTGTGTATGACATTCCGCCAATTCTTCATTTTCTTTTTAAAGAATCCCAGACCTCAGTTCCCGGCCAACTAAGCCTCTCTCCATATAGACACAAAAAAACAATGAAGAAAATATGATAGGAAGTAATAGTGTTTTTTGAAGTAATAGGGAGAAAAAGAATATAAACAATCACCAACATGGCTCTGAGGTTGGGAGTTCAGTGTGCTGGGTTAAATGACCCCTGTAGACTGCGTGATACCAAGCACAGAGACCCCCTGCGTAGCGCCCTCCTGTCTATAATTGCCATCGCCGCCGAGACAGTTTGAGAGAACTGAGAACTGTCTTAGATAGGCGACTTGGAGGTGCACCAGTGGCCAGGTAATGTTCGCCCAGCCCCCCCCCCCACCCCCCCAGACGAAGATAAAATAAAAAACTATTAACCTGACACCATGTCATTAAATAGGCATTAGCAGTCCTTGGCTTTGGTTCAGTCTAATGAATGATGATAAAGTGACAACTATACACGCTTGACTGTCAGAAATACCCGCTCGCTCACATTGCATGTATTTTAGGAACTATTGTGTTCCTAAAAATACAATTGCATCATTGTTTTTTAATACACTTGTGTTTGTAAGGACAAGGGCCTGTCAAACTGGAACCCAACAGCATTCCTATTTCAGATGAACCACACAGTCCACGACGGAGTTACGTCCTGTACTTGAACCCCTAGGGGAGAGTTGTGCCCTGCCCTGTTCCCACCATGGTGTGGTTATTGGACACAGGTGGTTCGGTTACATAAATCTCTTGCCAGTCCAGTTTCAGCCAATGTGCAATCAATCACAGAGGACGTGATGTTCCAGCGAAACCCTGCCAATCTGAATAGCTGTCTAGAAAATATCACAATTTATATCAGTACTCTATGCTGGTGGTCCATCCATGCAATTCCCTGGACCATATGACTGCCAATCAGTCAGTCATGCGAAAATAATTGCATGCTCAAAGCATCAAATGCTTGCATTACCTTCCCCAAGGGGACCCCAATGGTAACACTTGCTTTGAAGGTCACATACATAAAGCATTCATAACAGCATATATAAGCCTCAAGTGTTCTTACCACATTCATGAAGGTGTAAGAACATGCCTTTGTCTGTCTTGTACAGTGACTCAACAACATCTGTGATGGGTCATACCGTCATTTATAAAGAGATATTAAGTCATACTTGTCAGGGTAAAGAAAATATTTTTTTATCTGGTAAGGGCCTAAAAATCAGAGTACTTTGTAAGGTATTCATTATCAAGTCACATTTTAATTGTAGTGGTTTGTCAGGAAGTGGATGGTAAATGAACAGGAAACTCAAGTATATAATTATTACTGGTGCTGCTGTCCCCTCCCCTTCCCATCTCTTAAAAAAAGAGAGTACAAGTGGTTGTGGGTAAAAATAGTTGAAAATGTACTTTCTGTATACGTTGGTATGTAATTTCACAACATTTCTGTCAGATTCCTTTGCTTGTACTGTTGTGTGTGTATGCTCAGTGTCTTTGTTGTAGATGTTTCAAACTGAGAAAACTGTGCCAACTGTAATCCATGTACCCCTTTGAACAATAGCACAACCCATTACATGTTGTGGCCCATATTTCATCTGCTAACCACATTCTACTGTGCAATATGCCATTACTGTTGAAGTGGAGTGTGTTTAAATCCGTAGGTTAAATGTTGATGTAATTTGCTGTGACCTTTCCTGAAGTCTTTATCTTCTCCTCAATAATCTTTAGACTGCCATCTTGGTCCCAGCAGTATTCCATGCTGTAGCCAAGCAAGGACTGAGACTCTATACTTTAATATGCTGTCTCTGTCCATCACTTGTGGTGCGGACATTCAAACGTATCTCATTCTAGAATATTTAAAGGAAGGACAATGTAATAAGTAGCGTTATGTACCCAACATCAAACTGGCAGTGATCCACTTCACCTTAGATAAAGTTGTGTATTTGTTATTATTTTCCCTTGTACAGACAGCATTGATTATGTCGTGTTCTCTTTTGTACTGTTAACTATTATCCAGTGGCATTGTACTGTATGCAAAGTCCCTTTAAAGATTAATCATAGGATTGGAAGTTTAATCATCATGAGTTCCGGGGCCACATTTTACGAAGCCAGGTCACAGTAAATGACTATTTTGAAGCTCAAAGGAGTTTTCAACTTGAAATGGAGTTCAAATGGCCCAGGGATAGGGAGATATTTCATACAGGATCAGGCAGGGTGAGCATGATTATGATGCTCCATGGACGACAGCCTCTGAGGTTTTCAAGTGGGTGTCGTAAAGAGGAATTCAGTATCGTCACTATCAGTCCAGTGCCTCATTACAGGTAAATTTAACCTGGAGGAATTTAAACCTGGGTTCAAACAGTATATGTTTCCTTTGAAAGAATGTAGCTGTACTTTTGTTTAGCTTAACCGGACACATTTGAACCAATAGAATTGTTCCATCGTGTAAACCATGCCAATCTGGCACTCCAATCAGGCTTATTATCAGGCTTATTATCATGGCAGCACGCTGGGCCAGTAACCGAAAGGTTGCTGGTTCCAATACCTGAGCTGACGAGGTGAAAAATCTGTCTATGTGCCCTTGAGCAAGGCACTTAACCCTAATTTGTGCAGTACTACTATTGCTGACCCTGTCAAACAGGGGTGTCAAACTCATTCCATGGAGGTCCTGGCGTCTGTTTTTTTTTCAATTACGACCTAGACAACTAGGTGATGGGGAGTTATTTACTAATTAGTGACCTTAATTCATCAATCGATAACAAAGGAGGAGCGAAAACCCGCAGACTCTCGGCCCTCCATGGGATGAGTTTGATCTGTGCTGTAAAACAACACATTTCACTGCACTGCACTGTCTACGTGACAATAAAACACATTTAAAAAAAAATAAACACATGGTATTTGAAGGAAAACAAATACTATATGATTTAACACTAGTTGTTCTGAGAGATTTCCCATTACGACTCCATTACATAGCAACCATGAACCATTGAAAGCCAGAGGAATTACTGTGTTATCCAGCACTATTACAGTTGAATCCATGTACATGACTAAACACACTGAGAGAGATAACCAGTCACCTTTTACATTGTCAACTCACTGTTTTGTACCCAATATTCTTTGCAGACACTGTAATGTCATGGGTAATTCAATCCAAACTCAAGGGCACTGAAATGAGGAAGGGCTCTCGAAGCCACTTATGCACCAAGGCAGTTTTTTACTTGTCACTGTTGCCATGGTGGTACTGTTTAATGCCATTTCAAAGATTCTCTATATAGTTACATGCTAAAAACAGCACAAAAACAACGACAAAACTTTTCAACGGCTTTCCAGGTGCTGTAAGATGGAGAATAGGGAGTACTACGTTGAATCCACGTCCATACCAATTTGTGTTTGTCCAAGCAGAAAACGATTCTCGCCTCAATATGAACATGCTCTAAATATGACAGCCGTCCAAAGTATGAGATGAATTGATTTAAAAGAGAAATAGGAGGGGGGGAAGAATGTACAAAAACAACAACATAAAAAACAGACAATACAAAAACTGCCCAGATGCATGCCATGAAGAGCCAGGGAAGAATGAAAAGACCCCATCACAAGTACACGTAATCATCCTGACAGAGGAAAAATACACACAGTGGCCATAATCACAATAAGGGACCAGGAAACTCCACGGGGCCCAGGAAAACTAGAGCTGTTTGAAAAGAAAAGCCCTTCAGCAAAATTTAAAGCATTTCCTCAAGGGTAAAGTGGTGTGTATGCCTCGATTGATATTAAATTACAACTCTTGCTGTCATGGCTCTGGAGGGTTTGTGGGACTAAATCATTTTTCTTTTGTGCATACTTGAAAAAAAACAACTTCCCATTGAGGAGAGATTAACCACATTGGTGGCAGATAAGTGTTTCGACAAAACACTCTACTTTTGTGTCAAAGGTCATCCTTTGGTCTATTTTCCTTCCCCACACAGTGAATATTTTTGCATTTAAAACATTGGAAATAACTGAAAGACGAATTTCACCTGGTCTGAAAGGAAATTGTAATTTTTCACAAAAAGGCCTCTCATGAGACCTGGTAACATATTAGCTATGAACACATAATACTTGTTGGGAATTCTGCAAAGTCAAATGTAAACTCAGTCATGAGGAGGAAGTAAAGAGGTAAATAATACAGATTATGTGATTATTATTGTGTAAAATGATCCAGGTGCCTAAACAGCCACTAACAAAAGGCTTGCATGAGTGTCATTGAATGCAAGTATGTTCGGATATTACCTGGCTTCAACCCATTTGATCAAAACCTGTCTCATTCAGAAAATCTAAGAATGACAGTTTGCTCAAACTACACAAAGGTAAATAGAACCTTGTTAGGGTTGAGGTTATGGCTAAGGATCATCACGTAATCACATAATCACCGTTGGTAATCTGGTGGTGCACTGCCAACATGTTGATGATCTGTCTCTATCGCAGTACTCAATTGCCATCTCTAGATAACAGGACAGCTAAATTTGGATTGCACAAATTATTGAGATGTAAACTTACAACTTCTATTCGAGGAAGGTTACTCTGTTTGACTGTAGTGGAGGAAAATATATCCAGAGCATGTCATGTAACTGTTGAGGAAATACGGTCAAAATCATTCAATGTACTATAGCTATTTATTTGGCAAAATTCTACATGCAGAATTAATAGTACTCTGTAAGCATAAAAAGTTAAAAACAGATTTTATTCATTGCCTCGGGAGCTCAACGGTCAGGTTAGCCGACCCAAATTAACTGTCTAAATTTAAAGGTACTCCCATTAAATTTGATAGAGGTAAAGGAGATCAAAAATCCAAATTATAAAATTGCTATCCTCTAAATGTCATGTCAAATCATGTCAGATGTAGGTTCTGAGTGCTCCTCAGAAATGGCAAGCTCTTATTCGTGTTCAGTAACGAGTATGATCATCAATTTCCAGGATCCAAGGGATTGTAACTCATCAAAAAAAATGTGTACATGAAAATGAGATGTGTCTTGAATTAAATGGCATGCACAGCCATTATGCATAAAATAAGGCCCTACCTTAAGAGGACTCCCTATGGATTTCCAAGAGACACTGTCCCAACCTTAGCTGCCACATCAGCTTAATTTATGCAACTATTAAGCAAGTCCACATTCTAACTTGATCCGGAGTCTAACAAGTTAACTTTGACACACTGGCACTTTGGGAAGAACAATTTTGGGCATACCTTCCTTCACTGTTATTGTCAGAGTCTCAAAGACAACAGCGCCAAAGGACAACATCAAAAAACTCTCATCCCTTGTGTGCAGCTTGTGAGTGAGGGATTCCCATGTCAGGTTCAGCCATGCATATAAAACATAACAGTTACATTAACATGCATTTAAATGGAGTGAATCCCCTTGAGCCATAATGGTCAAACTTGTTGTGACCTCCAAACTTCCATGCTTCCGCTCCTCCTCCTCCAAAGTATCAATAATGATCCTGTGGTTTTAATCACAGTCAGCTCCCACCATTAGCAGTAATAAACCTTAACTGGAGCTTGAGGGAGGCTCGCCTTAGACATCACTCCCTTATTAGAAACAAATAGCTTAGCTTGAACATTGCTCATTGCATAACCCCCTTTCCCTATATTGATCCAGTACTCTGGTATAGTTGGGGATTGTGTAAGATAAATTCAATGGACAATCAATCATGATTTATTGATTTGATTAACAAAATACCTATTATAAATATAATGGTAACTTCTTGTCTTTCACGACAATAGTGATTTACCAAGACATCATACAATACACTTTAAGGTTACACTGAAGTCTGAAAGACTATATCCAGCATAGGTTGCATGAAAAGTCTGGCCAAGTTTTGCCAACGGAGAGGTCCCACAGTTAAGTATCTTTATACTGTACTAACTTTGGTAATATAATAAGGTGCTTCTAGGGAGGTTATTCCCTATCCATGTGACTGAATGAGCTGTTGTGCACATTCATTACATGGGAGCACCACTGAAACAGATTACGCAGACTTTGTGTGGCCTACAGTACCATGTGCAGATAATTGTACAGATAACACAGGCAACCCAATTCTGATATTTTTTCACTAACATTGGTCTTTTGACCAGATCAGCTCTGAAAAAGATCTGATGTGATTGGGCCAAAGACCCAAAACGGGGAAAAAATTATCAGTATTGGGCTGCCTCTGTAAATCCAGCCAAAGAGGCCAATCGTGAGAGAAATCTAGTGTACAATTATAGCTTGCAAGCAAGACAGACATAGCTTGAGACAAATAAAATGTCTGTTTGGATGTAGAGATTTGAAGCCATCTGCCATATACCATCGCTTTAAATTCTTAGTTGTTAGGACATGCGCAGGCTAAATGCATTTCATAAGTTGACATCCTTTGACAGCTTGACATCCTTTGCATAACCTTGGTCTATTAACTCAATTTACAATTGAAGGACACCAACAGCAATTTATTAAATGTTTGTTTTTTCCGCAAGAGGTTGTTTTGTACAGGTATGCGTGTCAGAGAGGCCTATTGTTAAGGATCCTAGACGGGGAGAAATGTTGGGAGCTAGCAATTTTGTGTCTCCATGGATACATTATTGTTGCTAATGCAAGCCAACACAAAGAAATTGTCTCCCACCTCCTTGTTTCAATATTTACTCATAAAATGTAGACTATTTTGAAATAGCTTTCAGTGGAAGTGCAACATTATATGGAAACTTGACACATTAGTGCTGTGTTTCCTCTGTATAAAAGCAATTATAGAATTTGTGATTGACTTCATGTCCTGTAAGCCAAAGTCAAGGCTCACTTCCTATTGTATATGCCACTGCTCTTGTTAACAAAACTCAGGAGACATTATTATTTTGGGGTCAATTTTATTGTTGCCTATCTATTCTTCAGCCCCAGTCGATGTGATGGAAATGTGACCAATTCAGATACTTGCTGATGGAACTCAGCAAATTCACCTCCTTTTGTTTTGCGCCTCCTTGCTCGACTTGTAATGAAACTTATGAGAGGCACTTAGAATTTTGTGGGAGGGGTAGAGGGTTACTTTGAAAAGAACATCTGTCCTTTTCTCAAAACATGATTTCTGTCAAAACTTTCATTGACGTGCTGTGCTTTTGAAAGCCTTTTGCTACCAAGCAGCCAATATCTTCATAGAGCCAAGCATTTTATTTCATGTTTTGCTTCCAGACAGTCTTGCTTCCAGACAATCCATTATTATGTATTCCTTAAATACACTCAAAAGCAAAAGATTACACCTTGGACGTTCCAGTGATATGTTTTCCTAGAAATATGTACATACTGTGTATTCATGACAGAATGCTGTGATTCAACTTAAGGGCATCAGCATTGAGACAACAGGAAAAGAATAACAATCCAAGGTCAACCAGCTAACCATTGTGATTAAGAGATCCTGTCCGTGAATCTTGGATTCCAATACAAGGATTTCTTTAAAAAGTTGCCATCTAATGGTAAATCAATAGCTGAGGGAGGGATGATTAAACATTTGTTTCTGTGACTAATGATGTTATAGCCTTAGTTCTACAGATCAGTAATGGTTCTACCTCAAGAGGAATGACTCCAGACAATTTGTCCGGAACAAAGTCCGCATTTAACTGAAACATATGAAGGCCTAGCAATCACAACGTTTTGACAGAAAGGTGAAGGGAGCATGGATCACAGTGAATACAATTCTTCATCTACATTCAATTGAAAAAGACCATAAATTGGCAGATTGGAGCACATTGATATGCATGAAAACACCGAAGACCCGGTGAAGTATGCCCCTGATTTGTTTGGCTGAGAAAGGGAAGGGCATTCAAGCAAATCAAGCCCCTTTGTACACACTGCACACAACACAAATGAACAAATTTCAAATGCTTTAGTTGTACACACAGTTACGAGGGGATGAAGAGAGATTAACCAAAGTCTAGCGGAATGCGTTGGTAAACATACGGTTTATCCCGACGCTCTTGTCAATACAACAGCTCACCTTTCAGTCAAAGGACAAAATGCAAACCATAATGCCGAGTCGTAAACATAACCTACAGACCTGGGTCGTATACATATGCTGAAAACTTCCAAATACTTGAGCTGCTCTTAATTCCATTTAACCGGCTCAATGGAACTAATGGAATTGTTCTGAAAGTGCAAGCTCCAAGCAAAAACATCTACGGAGCATCAACTTCCCAATGATAAGCAAGGTTAAAGGACAGTATTGAAGACAAACACTTCATGTAGCCAATAATATCTCATCGATGCATACCAGACTCAATTTTATCATTTGTTCAGTGAAACACAGCCTGTCTGTCTTCATATTTCATCTAATCAAAATATGGAGGGCGATGAACATCACATCACATTTCATTTACAGGTTAAAACACATTGAAATGGTTTGTTTGGAAAGAGTCCAGCACAGGCTACTGGGATCATTCTCCTTCATGATGATCATTTTCTAATGACATCAAGGACTTCAGTGAGGTACTTGACTGTGCTCCCACGTCTGTGTTTAAGACAACAAGTATTTGATGCATCAGACCCAATTCTAATAGACACTGATCGGTGTCAAGCACTGTAACATGCCTTAATGAATGTCTAATGCTAATGTATTTATTTGTTTTGCGAGACAACCCTAATTTTCTGTTCAGTAAATTACCCAGGCCAGTGTTAGTCTGGCTGAGTTCACAAATTGATGATAAATCATTGAATGTAATGCATACTGTCAACAAGAGGGAAATTATTGAATGCGTTCAGAACCTTCCTGTTACTTGGCCCAATTTCCCACCTGTAATATTGACCTCTGATTGTGATACAATTAATTGAATCACACCTCATAACTGCTAGATTTGAGATTCAACAGAGGACCCAAACATGACAAAATCTAATAAAGGTAATTTGCTCTCGAATTCCATTTAATTTTGTTGTTATCCTCAAGAAAAGTCATTAAGACGGGAATTACAGATGGCTCTGGCAACCCTCTATAATCATAATTAGCTCTCTGAATATTGCAGACAGTACATACTAATCTCTCTGCTAGCTCCTCACGTTCACCGCAACTGCCATACCAATTTGTATCTACCTTATTCATAATAAATGTTAAACAAAAATGTGTTTTTGTATTAGCAAAAATGTCTCCACAACAAACAAAATGTCAGCAAATGACTGTGGATAAATGCACACTCATCTTTATTTGAACAGATTTCAACTTGCCGTAATGTAATTCCCCCATCAAACAGTGGCTAGGCTTGACATGGTATGCCACTCTGAGTCAGATGCCTGGTCCTGAGATTAATGGGTACTGTTCAAGGCCACTGGATTCGTATGACAAAGTAATGGAAGAAAGACGTATGGCTTAAGTTCAGGCAGTGCCGCCCGGGCCTTTCATACCTGACAAACACATTATGTGCCAGATGAACTGACAGGGCCTGAATACAAAAGAGTTGAGTGGGCACATAACTTTTATTGTACAGGACAAGAGGTTTTATTATATCAGAATGTACGGTGCAATATTCATAATGTTGCCTCTCTGAATGTGAGATGACTGAACATTTTTAAATGACAGACGGACAGTTTATATCCGAGATGCTCATTCCGGAATCTTTGCTATGTCACATTTGTATTTATGATGAAGCCCCTAAAGTTCAAAATTAACATCCTGAATAAAATGCTAACTGATATGCATGATTGAACTGATATTATTCTGCTGTTAAAGTCCGTAGAGTGGCAGTGCCAGACATTTCTGTGGTCAAGTCAAAGTCACTTCAAGTTAAGCCCTATTTTATTACAGTGCACAAGCCATTTCTTGAACAATTAGATCAATGCATAACACACATTGACAGCAGAAGTGGAGAGTTAGTCAAAAGACAACAACTCTGGAGAACATAGGATGTGATTATTAGAAGTAATCCTAGCTACAGTACTTAATGTCTGGCAGATGCTTGAGGGTAAAGGCATCAGCATGCTTCAGTTCGGCTGACACTTAGACGAACCGAACGAGTGTGCTTGCATACTCCCTAATACGGAACTAATACGGTTTGTCCATTTTGAGACACTGTAGCCAGTACACTTCCTCAAAATAGTCCGAATCAAAGATAACTCAATAAATCTGTTATTAATTTTGAAGTTTTTGCGGAGGAGATCTTTTGACATTTTAACTTCATGCGACGAGCAATCCAGGATCCTATTTATATCCTCAAGCTCATTAGCATAAGGCAAAGTTAACTATTCATGAAAATCGCAAATGAAATGAAATATATATATATTTGCTCTCAAGCTTAGACTTTTGTTAACACTGTCATCTCAGATTTTAAAATGTGCTTTTCAACCATAGCTAAACAAGCATTTGTGTAAGAGTATTGATAGCTAGCATAGCTATAAGCCTAGAATTCAGCCAGCAACATTTTCACAAAAACAAGAAAAGCATTCAAATAACATCATTTACCTTTGAAGAACTTCAGATGTTTTCAATGAGGAGACTCAGTTAGATAGCAAATGTTCAGTTTTTCAAAAAATATTATTTGTGAAGGACAAATCGCTCCATTTTGTTCACGTTTGGCTACGAAAAAAACCTGTATCCAGTTATAGCCTCAAGCTCATTAGCATAACGTAACGTTAACTAGTTATGAAAATCGCAAATGAAATGAAATAAATGTGCTAGCTCTCAAGCTTAGCCTTTTCTTAACAACACTGTCATCTCAGATTTAGAAAATATGCTTTTGAACCATAGCAAATCAAACATTTGTGTAAGAGTATTGATAGCTAGAGTAGCATTTAGCGTAACATTTAGCGGGCAACATTTTCACAAAAACCAGAAAAGCATTCAAATAAAATCATTTACCTTTGAAGAACTTCGGTTGTTTTCAATGAGGAGACTCTCAGTTACATAGCAAATGTTCAGTTTTTCCTGAAAGATTCTTTGTGTAGGAGAAATCGCTCCGTTTTGTACATCACTTTTGGCTACCAAAACAAACCGAATATTCAGTCACCAAAATGCCGAACCTTTTTCCAAATTAACTCCATAATATCGACTGAAACATGGCAAACGTTGTTTAGAATCAATCCTCAAGGTGTTTTTCACATATCTCTTCATTGATATATTGTTCGTGGAAGCCTGCTTTCTTCTCTGAATTCCATGGAAAAATACTTGCAGCTGAGGTTTGCGCACCAATTTTGACGCAAGACACCGGGCGGACACCTGGTAAATGTGGTCTCTTATGGTCAATCTTCCAATGATATGCTTACAAATACGTCACAATGCTGCAGACACCTTGGGGAAACGATAGATAGGGCAGGCTCATTCTTTGCGCATTCACAGCCATATAAGGAGACAATGAAAAACAGAGCCTCAAAAATCCTGCTCATTTCCTGTTTGAAGTTTCATCTTGGTTTCGCCTGTAGCATCAGTTCTGGGGCACTCACAGATAATATCTTTGCAGTTTTGGAAACGTCAGAGTGTTTTCTTTCCAAAGCTGTCAATTATATGCATGGTCGAGCATCTTTTTGTGACGAAATATTGCGCTTAAAACGGGCACGTTTTTTTATCCAATAATGAAATAGCGCCCCCATAGCTTTAAGAGGTTATTAACTAAGATGCTGGTGCAGTACTTCACAATGAAAGAATGTGCATGAGTGGTCTATCATTGAATGACAACAACTTTATTGAATAATCCCTACTGATGCATTATGAGCCCTGGGCCCGATTTCCCGATAGTGATGGAATTTAGGCTTATGAGTGTTTTAGCATGTCTCTTCCTACCACGGCCAACAACGTAATATTCGTTTACCAGAACACCACTCAGAGAAAGTCTGTTGTTTGAGCATGTGTTCGTACTGATAATATTGAAAGAAAAGCAGCACTCCTCTAGGATCAGGTTTCTCAATTCAAGTTGTACCTTAACATTATAATTATTTCACAATACTGACGACAGATAAGCTCCTAGAGAGATATTACCACTTCCGGCTATAATTATTGACTTGGCTTATTCCAATCATCCAATTAAAGTGCACTAAATCACAGATTTGGCACATCATTGTACAAGGGTACAAGGTGAGACCCAGATGCAGACACGGAGGCAGATGGTTCGAGTCTCTGATATAAATGTTGTGGAATTACTGGTCATGCTCTAGATTGGTTTAAAAATTACCTATCAAATCATACACAATGTGTAATGGCAGATGGTTGTAAATCTGAGTCTATAGAGGTGTGCTCAGGTGTTCCGCAAGGTTCTATTTTGGGCCCACTGTTGTTAATTTTGTATATCAACAACATTGGAGACTTATTGAAACAGAGGATGTTCATTTATATGCAGATGATACTGTTCTTTATTCAAGTGGTAGTAGTTTATCTTTTGAAAATGCCCAAAGAGCATTTAACATCATACAACAGAATCTGTATGATTTAAATCTGGTTCTAAATTCGGGTATAACAAAATGCATGGTCTTTTCAAATGCCAGGCATGTTACTAATCATGTCATTGCTACATTGGCTGGAAATACTATAGAGCAATTTAAAGTGTACAAATATTTGGGAGTGTGGGTAGATGATAAGCTGAGCTTCACTGTGCATGTAAAGAAGTTGATAAGGAAGCTCAAGCTGAGAATAGGTATGTATTACCGGCATGAGGCTTGTATTTCTTTTGAGGCCAGGAAGAAGCTGGTACGATGTACATTACTGACAGTTTTAGATTTTAGTGATGATATATATATATATATGCAGGCCTCAACCACTACCCTGAGAGCATTTGATTCAGTGTCTCATGCAGCCCTCAGGTTCATTGCAAATCAAAACGTCTAACACATCATTTTGATCTCTCCTGTCCTGTTGGCTGGTCGTCATTGCGTAGGCTTAAACACTGGTATACACTGATTTATAAGGCCATATTGGGTAAAATGCCATTTTATCTGTTCTATTTTAGTCAGGTCGGTAAATAAATATAAATTACGGTCCCATTCTCATTTGCTTCTAACAGTACCAAAAATTAGAACAGGTCATGGTAGAAATAGTTTTAGTTACTTAGCTCCGTGGTCCTGGAATTCTATCCTGAACATTAAAACATTTGATGATCTAGTTTCGTTGGTGGAGTTTAAACACTTGATCGATGTATATATCATAGAAGAGTGTTAATTGTCTTTAGGCCAGCAGTTTTTAGTCAAGACTTTCGTGTTTTTAACCTAAAATGTTTTTGTTTTACTGTACGTGTGTTTATAGTTGTGTTTAATGTTGTGTTAGCATATGTAAGTTGTTTTGTCTGAAACATTGTTCCCCCTGCTGCTATTGGACCAGGTCTCTCTTGGAAAAGAGATGCTATCTCAATGAGAAAAAACTGTATGAATAAAACGTAGAATAAAATATAAATTAAATCCAAATCCAAGGGGCAGGCAAGAGAATGGTTGTGGACAGGCAAAAAGACCATAAGAAGGTCAGAGTCCAGGAGGTACAGAGTGGCAGGCAGGTTCGAGGTCAGGGCAGGCAGAATGGTCTGGCAGACAGGTTCAGAGTCAGGGCAGGCAAGGGTCAAAACCGGGAGGACTAGAAACAGAGAGATAAGAAAAAGCAGGAGAAAAAAAACACGCTGGTTGACTTGACAAGACAAGACGAACTGGCACAGAGAGACTGGAATCACAGGGATAAATACACCGGGGAAAATAAGCGACACCTGGAGGGGGGTGGAGACGATCACAATGACAGGTGAAGCAGATCAGGGTGTGACATATTGTGCACGTTAGGTTACACATTATAAAACATATTGAGACAAATTTCAAACAGTGGCCTACAAGTAGCAAAATTGTAGGCCACTGTATTTATATTTTAATGCAGTCATCTCAGTTTTCATTTGATATGTCACTTGTTTGTATCAATTACAAAGACACAATTGAAATGTTGTATTTGTAGTCAACTTTGTTCTGAAGTTATCGGCAGTTGACGGTCATGGAGAGACGGATAAACCATGTGACTCCATGTTTAGCCGAGATGTTCTGTGTGACAAATGACATAGGAGAAAAGCCTCTTACACACTTAGCTGATCTACAAGTTTTCAAGTGCAATGTTAATGGAAACAGCTCTGAGATTTAACAACGCTCCTACGAAGGATCTAATGATAAACGTAACCTTGTCGATGCTTTTGAGAAACCGGGCCTTAGATGTGTCCAAATTCAGTGCAAAGCAAATGAGTGGGATGATATAAGCTGCATGATTGGCCTACTTTGTATTTAGGGTGTCAGCACACTACCTGCCCGGATGCCTTCAATGGTGCACAGAATTCCAATTCAGAGGCTTGGCATTTAAAGAATACTGTTGTATTGTAAAGTAGACTGTTGGGAGTTACCTTTTTACTGTAACATAATGATAGCCATGATGACACCAGCCTGATTTGAGATCAACAAGTTGAGCTGCTAGGATAATCAAGGCATCCGAGGGCTGGGCAGAAAGAACCAAGAGTGCGGAGTAGTTTACAGTACGCATGTCAGCACATTGTAGGAGAGGTCAAAGAGCAATGTCAGCTCAGAGAGGAACAGAGAACTCGAGAGACAGGGTTAGAGAGGAGAAAGGTACAGGCCTACCAGTGTTTTTGGAAGTAGCATACTGGCCTGACAGGGCTGAATTTCAATGCCAGAAGCACACAACACAATAGTTTGACTTTGTCTTACTGGAAAACATCACCTATTATATGCTAGGGACAAATGCATTGACAATTTCAAAATGAAATAATTACATGCCTATTTGTGCCGGGGAACAAATTCATCATATGTTCTTTAATCATTTGAGAAACTATCTAAAATAGTAAAGTAGAAATCCCAGTGAATGCAACACAGTCAAAGCAACGTCTCCAGGCGTCTCTAAACGATGCAGTTTATTTGTACTGTCAACTGACAAGGTGAAGGGGAGCATCTCCCATGATTGAGGGGAAAGAGTGCTACTCGATACACACATGGGATGGCACTAAAGGAATTGATTATGACCCTTAAGTCCATGGGGGGACTCACTAGAAACACAAAAATACCTCATGGTTCTATGTACTGTGTATGTAATAGAGGCACCACACTACCTCTCTTCCTCATAGATTGGTACAGAAAAAAACGTAACTTTCGGAAACTTAAAGTAACTAGGTACTTATTCGTGACGTTCGTATCAGCACATTAGACTATGTTAACTACGGGGTCAAGCAACACTTTGGAGATAATATTTTCTTGATTCAAGTATAAGTTGTTGTATGTATACTTACAGTGTAACGGCGTTCTTCGTTTGTTGAATGAGAGTCGGACCGAAATGCAGCGTGTTGGTTACTCATGTTATTTAATGAAACAAATGAATCGCGGTACATGAAATAACTGATAAATACAACAAACGGAACGTGAAACCTATTACAGCCTATCTGGTGAAACTACACAGAGACAGGAACAATCACCCACAAAATACAAAGTGAAACCCAGGCTACCTAAATACGGTTCCCAATCAGAGACAACGAGAATCACCTGACTCTGATTGAGAACCGCCTCAGGCAGCCAAACCTATGCAACACCCCTACTCAGCCACAATCCCAATAACTAAAAAACGCCACTAAGAAATACAACAAACATAAAACCATGTCACACCCTGGCCTGACCAACTAATTAACTAAAACACAAAATACTAAGACCAAGCCGTGACATACAGTGCCTTCAGAAAGTATTCTTACCCCATGACATATTCCACATCTTGTGTCACAGCCTGAATTCAAAATGTATTGAATATATTATTTACTCACCCTTCTACACAAAATACCCCATCATGACAAAGTGAAAACATGTATTTAGATTTTATTTGCAAATGTATTGAAGTATCTCATTTGCATAAGTATTCACACCCTTGACTAAATTCTTTGTCGAAGCACATTTGCCACTTATTACAGCTGTGAATGTTTCTGTTTAAGTCTCTAAGACCTTTCCCCTGCAGGATTGTGCAACATTTGCCCATCATTATTTTCAAAACTTTTCAAGCTTTGTCAAATTGGTTGTTGATCATTGCTAGACAACCATTTTCCGGTATTGCCATAGATTTTCAAGCACATACTGTATAGGTTCTAACTTAGAATATGTGGATAGCTACAAATACCTAGGTGTCTGGTTAGACTGAAAACTCTCCTTCCAGACTCACATTAAGCATCTCCAATCCAATTTTTCATTTAGAATTGGGTTCCTATATCGCAAAACAAAGCCTCCTTCACTCATGCTGCCAAACATACAGGGCCTTGCGAAAGTATTCACCCACTTGGCATTTTTCCTATTTGGTTGCCTTACAACCTGGAATTAAAATAGATTTTCCGGGGGTTTGTATCATGTGATTTAAACAACATTCCTATCACTTTGAAGATGCTAAATATTTTTTCTTGTGAAACAAACAAGAAAAAATACAAAAAACAGAAAACTTCACCCCCCCCCACCCCCCCCCGCCAAAGTCAACACTTTGTAGAGCCACCTTTTGCAGCAGTTGCAGTCTCTATGAGCTTGGCACATCTAACCACTGGGATTTTTGCCAATTATTCAAAGCAAAACTGCTCCAGCTCCTTCAAGTTGGATGGGTTCCAGTTGGTGTACAGCAATCTTTAAGTCATACCACAGATGCTCAATTGAAATGAGGTCTGGGCTTTGACTAGGCCATTCCAAGACATTTAAATGTTCCCTTAAACCACTCGAATGTTGCTTTAGCAGTATGCTTAGGGTCATTGTCCCGCTGGAAGGTAAACCTCCGTCCCAGTCTCAAATCTCTGGAAGACTGAAACAGGTTTCCTCTCAAGTATTTCCCTGTATTTAGTGCCATCCATCATTCCTTCAATTCTGACCAGTTTCTCAGTCCCTGCCGATGAAAAACATTGTGGTGTTCTCAGGGTGATGAGGGGTGTTGGTTTTGTGCCCGACATTGTGTTTTTCTTAATGGACAAAAATATACATTTTAGTCTCATCTGACCAGAGTACCTTCTTCCATATGTTTGGGGAGTTTCCCACATGCCTTTATGCAAACACCAAACGTGTTTGCTTATTTTTTTCTTTAAGAAATTGCTTTTTTCTGTCCACTCTTCCATAAAGCCCAGCTCTGTGGAGTGTACGGCTTAAAGTGGTCCTATTGACAGATTCTCCAATCTCCGCTGTGGAGCTTTGCAGATCCTTCAGGGTTATCTTTGGTCTCTTTGTTGCCTCTCTGATTAATGCTCTCCTTGCCTGGTCTGTGAGTTTTGGTGGACAGCCCTGTCTTTGCAGGTTTGTTGTGGTGCCATATTCTTTAAAAAAAAATTAAATAATGGATGTATTGGTGCTCTGTGGTATGTTCAAAGTTTCTGATATTTTTTATAACCCAACCCTGATCTGTACTTTTCCACAACTTTGTCCCTGACCTGTTTGGAGAGCTCCTTCATCTTTATGGTGTCACTTGCTTGGTGGTGCCCCTTGCTTTGTGGTGTTGCAGTCTCTGGGGCATTTCAGAACAGGTGTATATTTACCGAGACCATAAAACACATAGATTGCACACAGGCTGACTTTATTTAATAAATTATGTGACTTCTGGAGGTAATTGGTTGCACCAGATCTTATTTAGGGGATTCACAACAAAGGTGGTGAATACATATGCAAGCACCACTTTTCTGTTTTTTTATTTTGAGAATTTTAATAAGTAATTATTTGAATTTAACTTCACCAGTTTGGACTACTTTACATGAAATCCAAATAAAAATCCATTTAAATTACAGGTTGTAATACAACAAAATAGGACAAATGCCAAGGGGGATGAATACTTTTGCAAGGCACTGTACCCTCGTAAAACGGACTATCCTACCGATCCTTTACTCCGGCGATGTCATTTACAAAATAGCCTCCAACACTCTACTCAGCAAATTGGATGTAGTCTATCACAGTTCCATCTGTTTTATCACCAAAGCCCCATATATTACCCACCACTGCGACCTGTATGCTCTCGTTGGCTGGCCTTCGCTTCATATTCGTTATCAAACCAATTGGCTCCAGGTCATCTATAGCTCTTTGCTAGGTAAAGCTCTGCCTTATTTCAGATCACTGGTCACCATAGAAACACCCACCCGTAGCACACACTCCAGCAGATATATTTCACTGGTCATCCCCAAAGCCATCACATCCTTTGGCTGCCTTGCCTTCCAAGTCTCTGCTGCCAATGACTGGAACAAACTGCAAAAATTACTGAAGCTGGAGACTTATATCTCCCTCTAACTTTAAGCATCAGCTGTCAGATCAGCTTACCGATCACTGTACCTGTACACAGCCCATCTGTAAATAGCACACCCAACTACCTCATCCCTACATTGTTATTTTTTGTTGTTGTTTCTCTTTTGCACCCCAGTATCTCTACTTGCACATCATCATCTGCACATATATCACTCCAGTGTTACTGCTAAATTTGAATTATTTCTCTATGGCCTATTTATTGCCTTACCTCCCTAATCTTACTACATTTGCACGCACTGTACATAAACATTTCTATTGTGTAATTGACTGTACGTTTGTTTATCCCATGTGCAACTCTGTGTTGTTACTTTTGTCACACTGCTTTTCTTTATCTTGGTCAGGTCGCAGTTGTAAATGAGAACTTGTTCTCAACTGGTCTACCTGATTAAATAAAGGTGAAATATGAAACATAATAAAGCAAGTCAAAACCATAACTCAAAACTGATAATTAGAACATTCACTGTCTTCTTGGTAAGCAAAACCAGTGTAGATTTTGCCTTGTGTTTTAGGATATTGTCCTGCTAAAAGGTGAATTCATCTCCCATTGTCTGGTGGAAAGCAGACTGAACCAGGTTTTCCTCTAGGATATGGCCTGTGATTTTTATTTTCCTGAAAAGTCCTTTATGATTACAAGCATACCCATAACATGATGCAGCCACCACTATGCTTGAACTTTTGGAGTGTGGCACTCAATAATGTGTTGTATTGGATTTGCCCCAAACATAACACTCTGTATTCAGGACAAAAAGTTAATTGTCTTGTCACATTATTTGCAGTTTTACTTTAGTGCCTTGTAGCATACAGGATGGTAATATATTTTATTCTGTACAAGCTTCCTTATTTTCTGTCATTTAGGTTAGTATTGTGGAGTAACTACAATGTTGTTGATCCATCCTCAGTTTTCTCCTATCACAGTTATTAAACTCTAACTTTTCTAAAGTCACCATTGGCCTCATGGTGAAATCCCTGAGCTGTTTCCTTCCTCTCCGGGAACTGAGTTAGGAAGGATGTCTGTATCTTTGTAGTGACTGTGTGTATTGATACACCCTCCAGGTTAATTACTTCACCATGCTCAATGGGATATTCAAAGCCTGTTTTTTTTATTTTTTACCCTTCTACCAATAGGTGCCCTTCTATTGCGAGGCATTGGAAAATCTACCTGGTCTTTGTGAGTGAGTCTATGTTTGAAATTCACTGCTCGACTGACGGACCTTACAGATAATTGTATGTGTTGGGTAGGGTGATGAGGTATTCATTTTAACATAATTTTAAACACTATTAATGCACTTATTATGTGACTTGTTAAGAACACCTTTTCTCTAAAGTTATTTAGGCTTGCCTTAACAAAGGGGTTGAACACTTATTGACTTAAGACATTTCAGCTTTTCATTTTTTATTAATTTGTAAAAACTTTTAAAAAACAAATTTCACATTGACATTATGGGTTAGTGTGTGTAGGCCAGTGACAAAACAACTCAATTTAATCAAGTTTAAATTGAAATTGGAATAAGTCAACAGGTGTGGATGCTTTCTAATGCTTTTCAAATATAAAGTATTATCTATGTGCTTTGGTTTCCATGAAACATGATGACCTCACTGAACAGTGGTCTGTTTATAAGAAAGCTCTTTACTTTAGAAAATGAGCAGCAGAGCAATCACTGATCACGCCTAATCAGAAACAAATGAAGTAATTTCATGGGTTAATAATGATTTCATATCGATGCACCAGCCATTAACATTCCTGACCTTCCCCTGTTACACGTCAGACAAAATTAAAATCCATTCAAGCGACGTATCAGACACCTTTAAACCCTGTCCAGTAAACTAAACACAAAAGCCTAATATTAGCCATTAATTATCAAAGCGTGTTAAAATGTTATCAGGAAGAAAATACCTACTAAACTTTACTAGAATAGCACATTCTACATTCCACATTCTAATGCTGCACACTGAAGCATGCCTGGATAATGTTAAAACAGAACCATTCGCAATATTGTAATGGTCATTTTGATCTACTATTTCTATTGTTACCTATTCTCAGGATGGCAACGCTCAGATGGGGTTGTGTACTGTACTGCCCCTGGCCACTTCACAATTGTCACCCCCTTTAATGATACCTTTATCCAGGGAAATAGAAAATCAAACTGGCAAAGGGCATGGTAAAACTTAATGTGTAAATGCCCAAGGGATATGACCAGAGTGTTATTTTCAGAGTGAAGATGGCGCCTCGGGCCCCGCAGACTGACTGTTGTGTTCTTATGTGCCGAATCTTTTTCCCCAGAGAGCTAACTGTCCGTTTTGACCACATGGAGGCACAAACAAAAAGAAAGAATGATTTGTCTCAATGCAGTAGTACTCATTAGAACACAACGTTGCATGATGCTTGAGAATATGGAGCCTGCACAAGGCAACTCAACCCTCAGTAAGAGATTGAAGGACTGTTTAATACTGTATTCAGTTGTGTAGAACTCAAGGACTTGGAGGATTTACTTTCCAACAGTTTGACGTAGATGACTGTACAAGTGGATTCATACCGGAGTGTGGACTATTCACTAATATGTTGATACAGTAATATTTAAACATGTCACTTATATGAATGCTTGTCTATTATTAATGAGGCATTTGTAAACAAAACTATAATTAGTAGCAATAAAGTACCCTTTCATGAATCCCAAATGGATACTTGGTGTACTGGATATTCATGTACAAGAGAAATGTATTTTTGGTTCGAAAATGTAAAGTAGTAAATACATTTATTGGGAGACCTGCGGTGAGCTCATTATCTTTATCAACATCCACATCGATCGGCATTGTGACATGTTGTCTCTTTTTTTCTTTCCCATTGGGACATAATCAGTTCAGCAAACTCAGCTGTAGTTCTACATTTGAATAGTCGTATGTACGGGATGTGCATGGTATACATCGTCCAACGAAATGCTTACTTGCAGGTTCTTTCTGGACAAAGCAAGAATAATAAAGATAATAAAACAATAAAAGATAGCTATAGCAACACATATACAACTCTATTAGCCACAGTAATCCCGTATGCTAGCGCAAAGCCTTCACACACACTTCTTAAAGCTTATATCAATGCTATACAGTACATTTTCCCTGTACTCAACCTTATTCCAAACATGCATTGACTGCACATGGTCCATTATTGAATTGCCATTTGTGTAGGACTGCACTCTGTGTCACAGTTGTTTACATCCGCTGATTACATCCTCACGGAAATGGTCCTCATTTCCTTTTTAAGTCTGTCGCATCCAATCTTTCACTAACAACACAACCCACCATGGACGCTCAAAAATAAACATACAGTTGGCTTATCATCACTGTCTGATGAAAAACAGAACCTTTTTAGGAAATTGAAGGGAAAAAAATCCCCATTAATAAACATACAATTATGAAACTTCAGAAGCTTTTTTTCTATTTTCAATTGGTCCTTTCAATAAATGTAAAGGTTTTTGTCACACAGCGTCCATATGTCTGTCTCGTAATTAATGCTTTGAGATGATAAAACAGGAAAATGCAGGCTGAAACAATAGCTGCAGATTGCCAAGAAGATGGCCAATAATATTTGTGATTTATGTCAAATGGAAAATATACTGGCTCTGTGAGGGTGCAGAACAGACAGGGGACTGATTAAATGGAAAATATTTAATTTCAATTTCCATGTACAATAAGAGAAATGCTACAAGTGATGTTTCATTTCAATAGTTTAGCACACTGATTGTTAGGCTGATTGTTAGGTAAGCTCCTTGGTTGGTGAAATGGCTTGCTTTTGAGAGAACGTAGCTTGCTAGCTGATTGAAATGTGAAGCTAGTTGCTGCTGTGAACAAGCTAACTGTGTAGCTCAGTTAAATGTGGCTATACGTGGTAGCAAGTTAGCATAGTCAGAAAACACGATTTTGTGATGAAATCACAGGAGACCTGTCTAAAGGGTTGTTGTTTGAGAAAAACATTGTTCTGATCAAGGTTTAACAGCTGATTGCTGATGCGTGAGGATGTTCTGAGATGAACGTAGTACTTAAAGGAGTTGTTTCTTGCCAAAAAGGTACTGCACATCATGATGCTCTGAGCTGTAGCCTACAATCTGTTTACAAAGTAGACTACCAAAGGCAATCCATCATGGAGATCATGACTTCCTTGTGGAAAGAACAATGATATTCCTGGGAAAAACAGATAAGGGAAAAATGGATGTGTAATGCGAGGAAATGAGCCAATTGAATTGATGCATTTTAAAGATAGTGCTTTAGAATTCCCACTGAAGTTGTGGAAATAGGATGGGAGCAAGGGGAGTTTGCAGGCTGAGGAAAACACCTTTAATGAAAAAGAGAGAAGTCAATATCAAATCCACCAACAACGGAAATGGCTAAATGAAATGCAAAGGCCCAAGTTAAAATATTTCTGTATTCAGCAGGGGTGAAAGTAAGGCGGTACGATGCGATGTCCCGGCAAAATAAATAGTGGGGGTACGCCATACCGGTAAAACATGAGCCTGTCACAGTAATTAAAACAAAATGTCAACAAAACTGTTGGCTACTACACCATTATTTATCATTACCGCATGTCAGAGGCATAAAACATCTGAGAATGGCCTTGAACATGGCTGGTATATCCTACGGTCCAAAATGTGACGTGGTTCGACAAAAACACTGTCATTTTGCCAAGGATGACTATCAGACTCCGAAACTCACACGGACACATACATTCTGGCCTAATGACAATCGCCAAATGTCAATACACTTTTTAATGTTTTTGTGTTAGAGATGTGTCTGGAAATATATTGCGAGAGGATGAACGTGCTCGGGTAGCCTAGTAAAGGAGCCCTTTGAAGTGATTGCTTGACAATTAGATTAAAACATCATGAATGTTTGTGTTTATGACACAATAAATGGTGATACATTTTAAAAGTTAAATGACATATATTTACTACTAGGATCCTAATACAGATTCTATATGTACTTCTATGGAGGTAGAAATGAGTTAATGTAAAGGCCTGCCAGGGTTTTTGGAAGTGGGTATTTCTATATACTAGGGTACCAGTGAGCATTTCTTATAGTGGACAACTGTTTGGAACTGTTACAAAGACATTAATCTGTCCCTATTACGGAGGCTGAGTCGCTTGCTTTCTAGAGCTCTTCCATGCCGTCACAAGGAGGGGTGCATCACTTGAGTGGGTTGAGCCCCTTACGTAATCTTCCTGTCCGGTTTTGCTCCCCCTCAGCCTTGTGCGGTGGAGGAGATCTTTGTGGGCTATACTGGGCCTTGTCTCAGGATAGTAAGTTGGTGGTCTGTTGATATCCCTCTAGTGGTGTGGGGGCTTTACTTTGGCAAAGTGGTTGGGGTTATATCCTGCCTGGTTGAGCTGTCTGGGGGTATCATCAGACTGGGCCACAGTGTCCCCGAACTCAAAAGTGTACTTTAACCTCGTAATATTTCATATCTCCCTCGTATCTCCCTATGTTATGATGTGAAACCATTTTCCATGGGCACACATATCCAAAATAATGCATGTGATTGCAAAATCCAATGCTTCAAACAGAAAGTAACTTTAATAGGATTAATAAAACAAAAATGTATACTGTCATTAGCGGGGTTCTTCAATAATTACATGTAACAGTTGTTTGATGTGAGTTTGATGTCTCGCTGTTTAGAGGAAAGATTATGGTCCTTGTACTTTTGACTGTTTGTTTTCTGAGTAAAAACAGAGCGATCGGGAAAGTGAAAATAACCTCTATTCGTTTTGCATATCTTACATTTTTTTTTCATATTTCTATGTTCAAATGTGGGTGGGGTTAAATGTGTAATGCCTGGACATGTGAACTGCCAACACTTCCTGTCCATTCAAAGTAGATGATCACCCCTCTAACTCCATTATTGTAATCCATTAATATATCATATATTAATTCATTGATTAATAGCTGCACATACTGTGCCACAGTGCCAAGATAAGGTTTTCAATTTCTGAATAACATTTAGTGTGTATTGACTTATTCATCATCTGCTGTTACTGTGAATGGTTAGCTGGCTGATACAGTTGAAGTCGGAAGTTTACATACACCTTAGCTAACTACATTTAAACTCAGATATTTCACAATTCCTGACATTTAATCCAAGTAAAAATTCCCTGTCTTAGGTCAGTTGGGATCACCACTTTATTTTAAGAATGTGAAATGTCAGAATAATAGCAGAGAGAAGGATTTACTTCAACTTTTCTTTTCATTCATCACATTCCCAGTGGCGCAGAAGTTCACATGCACTTAATTACTATTGGGTAGCATTGCCTTTAAATAGTTTAACTTGGGTCAAACGTTTCGTGTAGCCTTCCACAAGCTTCCCACAATAAGTTGGGTGAATTTTGGCCCATTCCTCCTGACAGAGCTGGTGTAACTGAATCAGCTTTCTAGGATCCTTGCTCGCACATGCTTTTCAGTTCTGCCCAAACAATTTATATACAGTGGGGCAAAAAAGTATTTAGTCAGCCACCAATTGTGCAAGTTCTCCCACTAAAAAAGATGAGAAAGGCCTGTAATTTTCATCATAGGTACACTTCAACTAAAAAATCCAGAAAATCACATTGTAGGATTTTTAATGAATGTATTTGCAAATTATGTTGGAAAATAAGTATTTGGTCACCTACAAACAAGCAAGATTTCTGGCTCTCACAGGCTCCTCTGTCCTCCACTCGTTACCTGTATTAATGGCACCTGTTTGAACTTGTTATCAGTATAAAAGACACCTGTCCACAACCTCAAACAGTCACACTCCAAACTCCACTATGGCCAAGACCAAAGAGCTGTCAAAGGACACCAGAAACAAAATTGTAGACCTGCACCAGGCTGGGAAGACTGAATCTGCAATAGGTAAGCAGCTTGGTTTGAAGAAATCAACTGTGGGAGCAATTATTAGGAAATGGAAGACATACAAGACCACTGATAATCTCCACGCAAGATCTCACCCCGTGGGGTCAAAATTATCACAAGAACGGTGAGCAAAAATCCCAGAACCACACGGGGGGACCTAGTGAATGACCTGCAGAGAGCTGGGACCAAAGTAACAAAGCCTACCATCAGTAACACACTACGCCACCAGGGACTCAAATCCTGCAGTGCCAGACGTGTCCCCCTGCTTAAGCCAGTACATGTCCAGGCCCATCTGAAGTTTGCTAGAAAGCATTTGGATGATCCAGAAGAAGATTGGGAGAATGTCATATGGTCAGATGAAACCAAAATATAACGTTTTGGTAAAAACTCAACTCGTCGTGTTTGGAGGACAAAGAATGCTGAGTTGCATCCAAAGAACACCATACCTACTGTGAAGCATGGGGGTGGAAACATCATGCTTTGGGGCTGTTTTTCTGCAAAGGGACCAGGACGACAGATCCATGTAAAGCAAAGAATGAATGGGGCCATGTATTGTGAGATTTTGAGTGAAAACCTGCTTCCATCAGCAAGGGCATTGAAGATGAAACGTGGCTGGGTCTTTCAGCATGACAATGATCCCAAACACACCACCCGGGCAACGAAGAAGTGGCTTCATAAGAAGCATTTCAAGGTCCTGGAGTGGCCTAGCCAGTCTCCTGATCTCAACCCCATAGAAAATCTTTGGAGGGAGTTGAAAGTCTGTGTTGCCCAGCAACAGCCCCAAAACATCACTGCTCTAGAGGAGATCTGCATGGAGGAATGGGCCAAAATACCAGCAACAGTGTGAAAACCTTGTGAAGACTTACAGAAAACGTTTGACCTCTGTCATTGCCAACAAAGGGTATATAACAAAGTATTGAGATAAACTTTTGTTATTGACCAAATACTTATTTTCCACCATAATTTGCAAATAAATTCATTAAAAATCCTACAATATGATTTTCTGGAATTATTTTCTTCTCATTTTGTCTGTCATAGTTGAAGTGTACCTATGATGAAAATTACAGGCCTCTCTCATCTTTTTAAGTGGGAGAACTTGCACAATTGGTGGCTGACTAAATACTTTTTTGCCCCACTGTAGATTGAGGTCAGGGCTTTGTGTTGGCCACTCCAATAACTTGACTTTGTTGTCCTTATGCGATTTTGCCACAACTTTGGAGGTATGCTTGGGGTCATTGTCCATTTAGATGACACATTTGCGACCAAGCTTTAACTTCCTGACTGATGTCTTGAGATGTTGCTTCAATATATCCACATAATTTCCCATCTATTATGTGAAGTGCACCAGTCCCTCCTGAAGCAAGCACCCCCACAACACAATGCTGCCACCCTCGTGGGATGGTATTCTTCGGCTTGCAAGGTTCTCCCTTTTCCTCCAAACATAATAATGGTCAATATGGCCAAACAGCACTATTTTTGTTTCATCAGACCAGAGGACATTTCTCCAAAAAGTCCAATCTTTGTCCCCATGTGTAGTTGCAAACCGTAATCTGGCTTTTTTTATGGTGGTTTTGGAGCAGAGGCTTCTTCCTTGCTGAGCGGCCTTTCAGGTTATGTCGATATAGGACTCGTTTTACTTTGGATATAGATAGTTTTGTACCTGTTTCCTCCAGCATCTTCTCAAGGTCCGTTGCTGTTGTTCTGGGATTGATTTGCACTTTTCGTACCAAAGTATGCTCATCTCTAGGAGACAGAACGCGTCTCCTTCCTGAGTGGTATGATGGCTGCGTGGTCCAATGGTTTTTCTACTTGCATACTATTGTCTGTACAGATGAACGTGGTACCTTCAGGCATTTGGAAATTGCTCCCAAGGATGAACCAGACTTGTGGAGGTCTACAATTTTTTTCTTTAGATTTCCCAATGATGTCAAGCAAAGAGGCCCTGAGTCTGAAGGTAGGCCTTGAAATACATCCACAGGTACACCTCCAATTGACTCAAATTATGTCAATTAGCCTATCAGAAGCTTCTAAAGCCATGGCATCATTTTCTGGAATTTTCTAAGCTGTTAAAGGCACAGTCAACTTAGTGTATGTAAACTTCCGACTTCAACTATATATCCTAGCTACCTCGGTAACCATTGGTAACCTTATTATATGATAATATACAGCAAAACCAACAGTATCTATTGGTAGACTAGAGATATTTTCCCCAAGCTATGGTTAGTCAGTAGCTGCGCATCTGACTAGCTGGAATGAAGAACGGGTGTGACCAGTAGACATGCAAATATATTCTTTCACTGTTTACAGCAGGTCTCCAGCTACCCAGACCTGTCTGATCAGCCTGATAGGGTGTTGTGTGTGTGTCCAGTTTACACCTGTGCAATTGTGTGTGAGTGTGAGTGTGAGTGTGAGTGTGTGTGTGTGTGTGTGTATATATAAAGCAATAGAATTAAATATCCAACCAATGCCTTAAGTGTCGTGCTGTAGGTCCATCCCACACAACTCCTTGCCCCTACCCCTGGACACTTGTGGAGATCTGAGAGAATTCGACAGATGTAAGCAATACCGGCAAAATTACATCAAGCCTATCAGAAGGTGAAGCTCTCACCATGTCACCACGCATCAATCCCTCTCAGTGTCTAGACTCTGAGAAGTAGGGGCTATGGATTGTTTCTGGACAGGCCAATGGTATTATAGTAGCTCAGTCAGTCAGTCTGGCATTGTCAAGTTTGTTTTTATAGCTGTCATAAACATCCTTCCTCTGTTTTGGGGAGAATCTCAAATGCATTTCCTTGATGTGTTGCATCCTCTCTCCTCGTCTCCTTCTCAAAACCCATTGGATGGGAAGGTCAGAGGTCCCGCCCCTCTCTTATCCAATGGGTTTTGAGAAGGAGGTGAGGAGAGATGATGTGAAAAATGAAGGAAATGCAATTAAGATTATCCCTTTGTTTCCTTCATTCATCACCTTCCTCTCAAAGTGCATTGGGGGAGTGGAGAGAAGGTTCCTCTCCTCGGGCTCCAATGCACTTTCAAGGAGAAACAAGGGGTAGAGGAAACAAGAACAGAGCAAGCAAGAATGTGATGTTTAGTGTTCACACACAAGCACACACACACACACACACACACACACATATACACACTTCTTGAAGAGTTAACTGATTATACTGATTTAACTTAATTTAATTATTGGTTAATTTTATTGTCAATGAATTCTTTGACAGAAGCCATTGTATAATATTATTGTATTCAATTAATATAGCAACTATAAAAATATATAGAAAAACTGTTATTTATCGTTTCCATTCGTCTGTAATGTTTAACATGGCTATAAATGATAAAGAAGTTGACTAAAGCACAAACAGACCAGCCTACTAGGCATGACAAAGAAACATGCAGTGTCCAAGTTTCATGTGACATGTAGATGTTTTGTTGTCATTGTGCCTATCTAGACTTAACTCTTATTCCTGTAACTAGACATGTGTAGCTTCAAGAAATGTTGACCCTGATGTCAAACATTGGCCCCTTTATTTATAGAAAGACCCAAGTAGCATACTGGGTTGACAGGGCCATTATTTCAATGCCAGAAGTACACAACACAATACAGTTTGTTTCAACGTCTTACTGGCAAGCATCACCCATTATATGTTAGTGACAAATGCATTTACGAGTTCAACATTAAATTATTATATGCTTACTTGTGCCGGGGAACACATTTATCATAGTTCTTTAAAAAAAGTAGGTCTAAAATAGTAAAGTAGAAGTCCCAGTTAACTCAACACAGTCAAATTAACGTCTCCAGGCATCTCTAAACAATGCCGTTTATTTGGACCTGACAAGGTGAAGGGGAGCATCCCATGATTGAGGGGGAAATAATGTCACATGACACACAGAGGGGATGGGACTAAGGAAATAGACTGTGAGCCAAGACCACAGTCGGACTAGCAAGAAACAGCAAAATACCTAATGGTTGTATGTACTGTGTAAGTAATAGAGATACCACACATCACTTCCTCATAGATCGGTACCGAAAGAAAAACTTTTCAAAACTTAATTTAGCAAACTCTTATCTCAGAAGGTAAAGTAACTAGGTACTTATTCACGACATTCATATGAGTACATCAGACTGTGGTAACTACTGGGTCAAGCAACACTTTGAAGATTGTATTTTCTTGATACAAGTATACGTTGTTATAAGTATTACTACACATTCTGACACATAATACTTTATGTGGTGGCAGGGTAGCCTAGTGGTTAGAGCGTTGGACTAGTAACCGGAAGGTTGCAAGTTCAAGCCCCCAAGCTGACAAGGTACAAATCTGTCGTTCTGCCCCTGAACAGGCAGTTAACCCACTGTTCCTAGGCCGTCATTGAAAATAATAATTTGTTCTTTAACTGACTTGCCTGGTTAAATAAAGGTAAAATAAAAAATATTTGACACATACACATAACTTATCTATGTGGTTTGGTTTCCATTGAACATGATGACCTCACGGAACAGTGGCCTGTTTATAAGAAAGCTCTTACTTTTGAAAATGAGCAGCAGAACAGTCACTGATCACGCTTAATCAGTAATTGCATAGGTTAATAATGATTTCATATCGATGCACCAACCACAAACATTCCTGACCTTCCCCTGTTACAAATCAGGCAAAATGAAAACACATTCAATCGACGTATCAGACAACTTTAACCCCTGTCTAATGAACTTCAAACAAAAGCCTAATATTAGCCATTCATTACCAATGTGTGGTATAATGCCATTGGGAAGCAAATAACTACTAAATTATACTAACACATTCTACATCCCACATTCTTATGCTGCACACTGAAACGTGACAGAATGATGTAAATACAGTACCATTCACCATATTGCAATAGCCATTTTCATCCACTGTGTCTATTGTTACCTATTCTCAGAATGGCAAAGCCTTGAGATGGAGTTGTGTACTGTACTGCCCCTGGGCCTGGCCACTTCACAATTGTCACCCCTTTTAATGATACATTTATCCAGGGAAGTCCAAAGTCAAATGGGCAAAGGGCAGGGTAAAACTTAGTGTGTAACTGCCCGAGGTGTAGGATCAGAGTGACTGGGATGAATCTTGTTCTTTTCAGAGTGAAGACTGCTCCTCGGGCCCTGCAGACTGACTGTTGTGTTCTCAAGTGCTGAATGCTTTTCCCCGTAGAGCTGACTGTCCATTTCGACCACATGCAGGCACAAGCAAAATAAAAGCAGATTTGTTTCAATGCAGTAGTTATGCAGAGATATACTAATTAGAACATCATTTAGCATGATGCGTGAGAATATGAAGCCTGCACAAGGCTACTCTATCCACAGGATGCAATCAAAGGACTTTTGAATACTGTATTCAGTTGGGTGGAGCTCAACGACCTGGAGGATTTGAATTGGACCCATGTCTTTACTTTCCAATAGTTTGACTTTAACGACCGTAAATTCATACTGGAAAGTGGTGTAGTTCACTAATATGTGGATATAGTAATAGTTCCACACGTCACTTATAAGAATGCTTCTCTATTATTAACGAGGCATTTGTAAATCAAACTACAACTAGTAGCAATTAAGTACCCTTTATTGGGAGATCTGCTGTGAATTCATTATCATTACTATCAAACTATACTAGAATAGCACATTCTACATTCCACATTCGAATGCTGCACACTGAAGCATGCCAGGATAACGTAAAATCTGAACCATTCACAATATTGTAATGGCCATTTTGATCTGCTATTTCTATTGTTGACTATTCTCAGGATGGCAAAGCTTTGAGATGGAGACTGTCTGTTGTGTTCTTATGTGCCAAATATTTTTCCCCAGAGAGCTGACTGTCCATTTTGACCACATGGAGGCACAAACAAAAAGAAAGAAAGATTTGTCTCAATGCAGTAGTACTCATTAGAACACAACGTTGCATGATGCTTGAGAATATGGAGCCTGCACAAGGCAACTCAACCCTCAGTAAGAGATTGAAGGAATGTTTAATACTGTATTCAGTTGTGTAGAACTCAAGAACTTGGACGATTTACTTTCCAACAGTTTGACGTAGACGACTGTACAAGTGGATTCATACCGGAGTGTGGTGTATTCACTAATATGTTGATACAGTAATATTTAAACACGTCACTCATATGAATGCTTGTCTATTATTAATGAGACATTTGTAAATAAAACTATAATTAGTAACAATAAAGTACCCTTTCATGAATCCCAAATGGATACTTTGGGTACTGGATATTTATGTACAAGAGAAATGTATTTTTGGTTCTGAAAGGATCACGTGCCGTCATCATTGCTTTGCACAAAAAGGGCTTCACAGGCAAGGATATTGCTGCCAGTAAGATTGCACCTAAATCAACCATTTATCATATCACCAAGAACTCCAAGGAGAGCTTGCTCAGGAATGGCAGCAGGCAGATGTGAGTTCATCTGCACGCACAGTGAGGCGAAGACTTTTGGAGGATGGCCTGGTGTCAAGAAGGGAAGCAAAGAAGCCACTTCTCTCCAGGAAAAAAATCAGGGACAGACTGATATTCTGAAAAAGGTACAGGGATTGGACTGCTGAGGACTGAGCCATTTTCTCTGATGAATCCCCTTTCCGATTGTTTGGGTCATCCGGAAAAAGCGTGTCCGGAGAAGACAAGGTGAGCACTACCAACAGTCCTGTTTCATGCAAACAGTAAAGCATCCTGAGACCATTCATGTGTGGGGTTACTTCTCAGCCAAGGGAGTGGGCTCACTCACAATTGTCAATAGAAGCCATTGACACTTATGAAATGCTTGTAATTATACTTCAGTATTCCATAGTACCATCTGACCAAAATATCTAAAGTACTGAAGCAGTAAACTTTGTGGAAATTAATATTTGTGTCATTCTCAAAACTTTTGGCCATGACTGTATAATTCCAGCCCAGGTGCAATTTAGATTTTGGCCAATAGATGGCATCAGTGTATGTGCAACGTTTTAGACTGATCCAATGAACCATTATATTTCTGTTCAAAATTATTTAATTAAGACTTACCAAATGTGCTTAATTTGTTTATTAATAACTTTCATGTTCAAAATTGTGAACTCTCCTCAAACAATAGCATGTTATTTTTTCACTGTAATAGCTACTGTGAATTGGACAGTTTTGTTAGATTAACAATAATTTAAGCTTTCTGCCAATATCAGATATGTCTATGTCCTGGGAAAATGTCTTGTTACTTATAACCTCATGCTAATCGCATTAGCCTACGTTAGCTCAACGGTCCCGCAGAAGGGACAACAGTCTTATCTTATCTTTCACTAACAACACAACCCACTATGGAAGCTAAAAAATAAACATACAGTAGACCTGTCATCACTGTCTGATGAAAACCAGAAACCTTTCAGGAAATGGGAAAAACACATTATTTTCTTGTTAACAAACATACAATTATTTTGAAAACAATGTTTTGCTGGTCCAAGAGTCATGAAATGTTCAGAGTACATTGAGGGGAGTTACTGCTTTTCAATAAATAAATAAACATCTCCAAAACTGAGTTATGAGGTTTTCGTCAGACAGTGTCTATGTCTGTTTCGTAATTAGTGCGTGGAGATGATAAAACAGGAAAATGCAGGTAGACTCCTCACTGTACCAACAATAGCTGCAGATTGCCAAGCAGATGGCCAATAATATATATGTGATTTATGTCAATTGGAAAATATTCGGGCTCTGTGAGGGTGCAGACCAGGCAGGATACTGATTAAATGGAAAATATTGAATTTCCATACACTCGATCATCCCCAGAGTATATGAATGATGTGCAATAAGAGAAATGCTGTAAGGGATGTTTGATTTCCATAGTTTAGCTCGCTGACAGTGCTGATTGTTAGCTAAGTGCCTTAGTTGGTGAAATTCTTTGCTTTTGAGAGAACGTACTGTAGCATCTTTCTGATTGAAATGTGAAGTTAGTTGCTGCCGAGAGCAAGCTAATTGTGCAGCTATTATAGTTAAACATGACTATATGTGGTAGCAAGTTAGCGTAACATGATTTTGTGATGAAATCACAGGAAACCTGTCTAAAGGGTGGTTGTTTTCCTGAGTTTGTAATACTTTCCTTTGGTGTCAGAGTTTGAGCTGCTAGGGCAGAGAAAAATTATGTTTTTATCAAGGTTTAACAACTTATGTCTGAAGCCTGTGGATGTTCTGAGATGAACGCTATACTTAAAAGGTGATGTTCCTTGACAAAAAGGTACAGCACATCATGATGCTCTGAGCAGTAGCCTATATTCTGTTTACAAGCAGACTAGCAGAGACATCATTGAGATCAGGACTTCCATGTGGAAAGAAAAAAAATATTTCTGGGGAAAACAGATAATGGAAAAATACATGTGTAATGCAGTGAAATGATACATTTAAAATATATCAATATATATCAATTCCAACAACAAATGAAACTGCAAAAATGAACGAAACGCAAAGGCCATGTTAATGTCTTTCTGTATTCAGGGGAATATTTAATGGCCACTGAAAAAAAATAACAAATAATGCCAAAGCTCTGACAGAGGGACAGTCATGTGCTCATGGTGATAGCTATCTAGAAGCAGGAAGTGACATAATGTACAACCATATTTAGTTAGAATTTAATTTTGACTTTAGCATACGCCAACATTTACATTTTTGGGGAAAATAGGCTAAAACATTGCATCATTAAGAATCCCACTAAGTATAGCTTAGGGTCGGATTACACAAAGTCTTGTTTTTCCGCTATGATTTTACACCCCCAAAAAAACACTAATGAGAAAATGTGCTTAAATGTGTAAACCAGTGGGATGGGACACACCTCTGCCAGTTTTCCATCAAACAGATGCCCTCACCAAAATATGCTGCTCTGTGCCAAGGGGAGAAATCATTTGATGCTTCAGCTTCCTGGACTTCCTGGACTTTGTGTCCTTCAGTTCATCTTTGGAGGGATGCTATTTCAACAGAGACTGAAGGAATTAGCTTGATGCTGACCATTGAGATAGATCTCAGTGAAGCAGAACAGCAGGTACTCTCTGTAATTGGGGGATTCCCACGTATAGTCTAACAACATTAGCCAAGGCTTCCTTTGTTGATATACACAATACTAGTTAAAAACCACGCTCTGCTATGTATTTGAATTACCTCTGAACCAAATGAGTGGGTTGGGGCCTTAGATGGCAGGCTCATAACTCATGACTCTGTTGGTCCTCAGCCCCCAGTCGCAGTACAAATGGAGAACACACATTATCCAGCCCTGGCTGACCAGGCATCTCCCTCTCAGAACTCTCAGAGATAAAGGTTGCCAGTAGCAACAGTCATCTCCTCTCTGGCTGCTTCTGGATATCATTATAAAAAATAGGTCACAAGATTGGATTTTTTCCCACTAGGATTTCAACTAATATATCATACATGCTGGAAAAAAAACGCAACATGTAACAATTTCAAAGATTTTAGTTAATTAGTTTATTTAAATAAATTCATTAGGCCCTAAACTATGTATTTCACATGACTGGGAATACAGATATGCAGGTGATAGTGGCCCGATGAGTGGCACAACAGTGGGCCTCAGTATC
Source organism: Oncorhynchus masou masou (assembly GCF_036934945.1). Classification (NCBI taxonomy): domain Eukaryota; kingdom Metazoa; phylum Chordata; class Actinopteri; order Salmoniformes; family Salmonidae; genus Oncorhynchus; species Oncorhynchus masou. Next base: position 73,735,791 of record NC_088217.1, on the reverse strand, counting down.
TCGTCACGGTATATCTGTGCATTAAAATTGCCATTGTTAAAATGCAATTGTGTTCATTGACCATAGCTTATGCCTGCCCATACCATAACCCCAACCCCATGCCACAATGGGGCACTCTGTTCACAACGCTGACATCAGCAAACCACTCGCCCATACGACACCATACACGTGGTCTGCAGTTGTGAGGAGGGTTGGACTTACAGCCAAATTCTCTAAAATGACATTGGAGGTGGCTTATGGTAGAGAAATTAACATTAAACTCTCTGGAAACAGCTCTGGTGGACATTTCTGTAGTCAGCTTGCCAATTGCATGCTCCCTCAAAACTTGAGACATCTGAGGCATTGTGTTGTGTGACAGAGTGGCCTTTTTTGTCCCTGGTACCAGGTTCACCTGTGTAATGATAATGTTGTTTAATCAGCTTCTTGATATGCCACACCTGTCAGATGGATGCATTATCTTGGAAAAGGCGAAATACTCACTAACAGGGATGTAAACAAATTTGTGCTAACAATTTGAGAGAAATAACATTTTTGTGTGTACGGAACATTTCTGGGATCTTTAATTTCAGCTCATGAAACATGGGACCAACACTTTACATGTTGCACTTATATTTTTGTTCAGTGAGCATGTACTGCATATTTTTAAAACAAGTTTAGCCATATTCGCTACAATTCTATATATTATACAATACAAATACTATCAATATATTCAGTTGGACATTTGGCTCAACGTAAGTGCAGTATTGGATGAAAACATATTTGTGACAAAACATCTTCATTCGGAAGAAGGGGGAAATGACCCTACTGTTAGTTGAATATAGGTGTCTAATTGCACAAATGGCCCAAGGAAAGTGCAGCGAGGCTTGATTGAGCATCTGCTACTTTCTGGTGCAAACACTGGCATCCCATTGTTAATACGCCAGGGAATTATGAATCATTCCAAAGGGGAAAAAAGAGACTTCTCCTTAAGGCTTTTGCAAGTTCCCCAAATGGCATCAATGACAGAACTAGCAACATATCTAATATAACCATCCAAATGATAAATGTCACCAAAATGGGCAGACCACATTAGCATAACTAATAATAAAAAAACACACATCCTCATTAATATATTAATGGACTTTTGCAGGCGGTAATAGAGCATACATATTATTAATGTAGTACAGCCTCCTCCTGCAAAGTCTAGTCATTATGGTAGTTTAGCTACTTTTAAAGACAAATCCCTGCAGTGATTTGCAGAAAATGCTCCAAATGTAAAGCACACCCTCTAATATTTGCATTGTACATTGAAAAATACACTGACTTTTTCTAAACTAATATGCATAAATCTTGCTAAGGCCTTGATTGAGTCTAGTTTATACACCATCAACTTCATACTGTATATAATCTCAAAAACCCAGAACTAAAATCTTGTGTAATTGTGTCAGATGCTTGATTAGGTGCTGGGGGGCAATGATGTATGAGAAAACGTACTAATGAGAATTGCAAACCTCCCCCCACGACACTAAACGTAAACTCTCAGCCAAAGCATAGACCAAATGTCCCCTTCCCTTCCCAGTAATCTGCATAATCGTGATTCGTCCAAATGATCAGTGGATGAAATGTGTAAAAGGTTCCTCATTAGTTGTTGTGTCCCACAGTCTGTTGAGAGTATACCATTCTGTGTTACATGTGCCTGCCCACAAGAGATCATAGTACTGAACAAAAAATATAATCGCAACATGCAACAATTTCAACGATTTTACTGAGTTACAGTTCATGTGAGGAAACTCATTAGGCCCTAATCTATGGCTTTCACATGGCAGGGGTGCAGCCATGGTGGGCCTGTGAGGGCATAGGTCCACCCACGTGGAAGCCAGGCCACCAGGCCCAGCCAATCAGAATTAGTTTTTCATCACAATAGGGCATTATTAGAGACATAAATACTCCTCAGTTTCATCAGCTGTCTAGGTGGCTGGTCTCAGATGATCCCGCAGGTGAAGAAGCCAGATGTGGAGGTCCTTGGCTGGCATGGTTACACGTGGTCTGCAGTTATGAGGCCAGTTGGACGTACTGCCAAAATATCTATTGGAAGGGGCTTATGGTAGAGAAATTAGCATTAAATTCTCCGACAACAGCTCTGCTGGACATTCCTGCAGTCAGCATGCCAATTGCACACTCCCTCAAAACTTGAGACATCTGTGGTATTGTGTTGTGTGACAAAACTGCACATTTTAGAGTGGCCTTTTATTGTTCGCGGCACAAGGTGCACCTGTGTAATGATCATGCTGTTTAATCAGCTTCTTGATATGCTACACCTTTCAGGTGGATGGATTATTTTGGCAAAGGAGAAATGCTGACAAACAGTGAAGTAAACAAAGGTTTTGTTTCAGCTCATGAAACCAACATTTATGTTCAATATAAACCATTTACAAGAAGCTTTTACCCAAGGTGACTTAGTCATGCGTGTGCATACATTTTTCGTATGGTTGGCCCCAGCGTGAATCAAACCCATGACAATCATGACATTGCACTTGCCATGCTCTACCAACTGAGCTACACAGTACCATTGGTGCAAAGGAGATTGAGTCACCTTCAGGTTTCGTCAGTATGTAGTACTCAATACATGTGAATATATACACACCGTCCTCTGCGAACTGAATCACCGTCCTCTCTCTATCTAGGGAGGCTTACCTCCCCCTTGTAATTAAATTCATTTGATATATATGCATTGAGGGGAAGTAACTCCATTATCTCCCACCTTAAAGTTATTTCTCTAACCCCAATGACCTCATTTACATGATGGCATATTAGAAGTGCATATAAAATGTATGTGCAATTTAACATCATAAAAGCCAGTGTCTATTTTCCAATGAAGTCCTCACATTAACATTTCCATTTTATGTCTAATTTTCTTTCTTCTATGTTTCCCCATCTAGTCCTTCATTTCTAAAATGTATGAACTGCTAGAGAGAGAGAGACACAAAGTAGCACTAGACTATTGGAGTTATTTTCAAGTGATGCGCATAGGTAACCTGATGTATCTGACTTTGAATTGATTCTAGTGTGATTGTCTGAAAAACAGACAAATAATTGATTGTGCTGTTGCTCTTACTCTGCAGGGCTGGCACTGCACTTTTAGCTAATGAGATCGTGAGGATGTGAAGCAGCTTGCAGGCTTGTTCTCCTCAAGCCATCAAACTGACTGAGAGAGTTACTTAAAAGTGGACATTAAACAGTTAACGTTGTGAATCACCCTTTCCTCTCGACCCAGTTTAGACTCATGCATGTCCAGACTAAGAACGCCTTAACATTATAATGCTTATGGAATACACGTCTCTGTTTGGAGATATTGATTGAGACAGCAGCTCTGTGTTATGAACAGATCCTTTCCCTATTGTCACTGTCAGGAGTTTCCAGTCCAATGTGAAGTAATTCACATGTTAGAGTAAGGTGGACATGACTGTTTCTGTATGGGTACATAGGTTGTGATACTGTCTCCTTGAGGCAGGCAGTATCGATATGCTTTCTCTTTATTTGTAGTTGTGGGCCTAAAGCTTCAGTTGACAGCCCTAAGGCAATGACTTATCTGTTTTCTGAAAGTACTCTGTCTGACAACGCAATATGAACACTGTTTGCGTTTATTTTCCAAGCTTGAGTCACTTGTTTAAGAAACACATTTCCATAAGGGCTATTTCCCAGGTTGGAGAGAGATGAAGTGTCTTTGTGACAACAAATGGGTGGATTAGGGAAAATGTCATCAATCATGCAGATGGAAAGAGAGAAACTCACAGGTAGCTTTGCACCAGGACTGTTATTCTCTCTCTCTCTCTTTCTCTCTGTCCGTCTGTTTACAGCAAGCAAGACAAACAGAACAAGCTAAATCGTGACATATGATTACGTTGGTTTACGGTTTGATGAATATAACGATGCCCTCATTTATAATGCATATAGAAGTGTGAGGAAATATAAACGAGTGATTTGAATCTTAAATATGGAGTCATATTTTGATTCAATTCCATTGCATTCACTCTTTTATTTTTGTGATATTTCAATATACAACAAAAAAATAAATTTCTTGATCAAAAGCATAACTTTAGAAACCAAGAAACCAAACTATTCATGTTTGATCTTTTTATTTTCATGTTGAAATTGTAACAAAGGCTGTCCAAAATTCAAAGCAAATAACGTTTTACATTTTCAAGATTGTATATTAATCTTATCTTGTATTATACATGCTTTTCATCCTTTATGCAACTGATTGTCCATTCAATACCAAACAAACAGTCTCGGGCGAGATAAGTTCAAGGTCTTAGAAAACATTGAGGCACTTTAAAAAAAAAAGTGTTTTCTTATAAAGTAAATTCTGTGTTATTACTCATATTAAACTTACAGAAGGCTTACAGCAACCTAGCTATTTCTTTTACTATTGCCTGTATCCTTGTCCTCACAAATCCGGAATGACATGATAAAACCTACACTAACATTATGCCTAGGCTTTGCCGTCATTGTCTGTCTGACTCTTTTGTAGTCGAGCCAAGGAATAAGGAGCAGAATCTGTCTCAAAGTAATGAGAATCTGTGAATGTCTCGGAGGAAATCAGTCTGACGTACAGTACCATCAGACCCTGACATACATTGTGTCATTGATAATATTACTCACATTTAACAGAGAGACAGTATTTTTGGTCCGTCCAATTGAGATGGCTTAGCCTTCTGTTAGTTGATCATGGAATACAATTAGCAATGTCTTAGCCGACCCCCACGGTTTCTCTTCCTCTTTATCCACAGCCTTCGAGAGGTTTCCTCTGCTACCCTGGTGCTGTTGCTGATGACTGCATTGGTTCGCCCCAGGGTGATGTAGGCTGTGCACAGCGGTCCTCACGTCTATTAATAATAACAATACATGTCATTTGTATAGCGCTTTTCATTACAGTGTTCTCAAATCTTTACATAGGCAAAAATATAAATAATAATAATAAAAAAAAACATACATTTCGAATGAAGGCAGGTAATATCTTGGCCCTCAACTTGTCCCTCAAGTCTCGCCAACCTCCTGCAATCTACTGTACATCAACGGCCATGCACCTTGTCAAAGATGGAGGAGGACAGGCAAGTGTTGAGTGATTTCCGCCTGTGATATAGTGGTGTAAAAGGTGGCTAAACACTGAACACCTGAGATGACTGTGCAGTGATCAACATAAATGTTAACGTTAGCATTGCTAACTCGCTAGCATTTGATGTGTAAACTACCGTATATTCACCATATTAAAATAGGGAGTAATAGTGGTAGAGTGAGACCTTTAAACATTCAAACTGGGAAAGAACATCAACACCTAGAGCCATTCTGACACTTAAACTATTGCTTTCAAAGTGGAAAGAAAATGATCAATCAATAGGTCTGCATAATAGATTATATGCTCAATATAAATTGAAACTTATAGTAGTGGGAGCCACTAACAAGAGTGTTTGTGTCAGATAAAGCCATTATAGAGCCGGCCCTGCCAATAGCAATCACTTCATCTTGTCTTTGAACTACAATATGGCTGGACTTGGTGCTGAAAGTATAATACATTGCTCCCTTTTTCTTTTCACCTACTTCATTGCATTAATGCAGATTTTGATATTTATGTATTCATTTGCAATCTGAATTTCAGAAAGTACCCCACACACACACACACACATATACACACGCTGCTCGTACACGCTCACACAAATTAACTTCACACAACAGACACACAAACACAGAGGTTGACTTAATGCAAGGGAAATGTATTTTGGAGTGGCACTGAGGCTTTTAGCAAGTATATAAACAATATTTCATTTTAATACGATCAGAGCATCCCTTGAAGCCCCTTGGTGAATGTAACCCTGGACGAGAAGGATGGAATTATCCAAGCTAATTATAACTTGTGCATGTTATTGATATCAAAGGGGCAGACCACAGAAGCTTTCCTTGAGTGCACTTCACCATTAAAATGGATTGTGTAGTTCAATGAGGCACTATTTGCTGTCAAAAACTGAACCCTTGGATAAAAAAAAGCTGTGCTTCCCTGGGGACTGGTGCATTGTACAGTGTTCAATGTGCAGGACACTTGGTAAGTTGACACACAGCTCTGGCCTGAGAAGTGAATCATGAGGTACTGAGCCATAACATGTTCCAGCTGCTGCTCTACTCTCAGGGGTGAATGCGACCTTTCTACACTGAGTAGAAATCATGTGTTCGTGTATATCGAAGCAAATTGGAGAGGAGGCGATATAGGAAGGAGTTGTTGTCAACCAACGTAATACTCGGGACATCACAGCCTTGTTACAGTAACTTACTTCTTTAGACTTCAATGTTTTAAATTACGTTTCTCATTAGACATTTTCATTAATAATCCTTAAGCCACAGTGGAAAAAATGTATTAATATGAGCAGAGTAAAAAAAAAGGATTGCAGGATTGATGTTGCTAAGCAACCATTAATTTGAGTTTCAAATGAAGGCTTTATTTCAGTCACTTAAGCCTACTGGAATTCCTCAGACATTTATCTGCATACATCTTTGGCTCAATTAACTCAATACCTTTTTCTACATGAAGACATGTGAGTCAGATATAACTGATAACTATTGATAACGTGTAATTATTTATTTTACACATTTTAATTCATTGTGGTTTTGCATCAATATCCAATGATAATGTCCACCAATCAAAGCCCATCTTCCTTTACCAAATTGATTAATTTGGGGCCTTGCTTTGCCACTGCAGTGATAGGCTACCTTGTTGCATTCTCATTTTTGCATTGTTACTGTCCCTGTCACAGTGTTGCTTCAGACCCGACACCAACACAAATGTTATGAACATCTTTGATCTTGCATTCTGCTTTTCATTGTGTGTCTTTCTTAAATTTATTCAGCGCTGATATCGGACCCGTGTTTGCACAGCTTGACTGATGTGGCACCAAAGTGACCTACAAAACAGGAGTGGAGGGGCAATAAATCACATTGGGTCCTGAATTAATCACTCTATAGAGTACATCTTGTGCCACTGCCGTCCTCGTGCAATCACTCTTCACAAAACGCACTCCTCGTCTCAGACAGCCCTCAGACTCTGCGATCCATCTGAACCGAGAGAAAGAGGGTTCCTCGTTGCATTTATTCAGAATGGGGTTTACTGTTGATGTTATGTTTATCTGTCCAAACCTCCGGTGACAGGAAAGTATTGTCAGGGAACTGAAACCAGTCCAGTTTTGAGATTCATTTAAGGATGTGGTAGGTTAGAGTTTTGTCATTTTTCTTAAAATAATGTTAGTGTGCTGTTTACGCACCAACTTGACTTTGAGTAGCGGTGGGTGAAGGGAGAGAGGATGGGCTGATTTATTAGATGACAGACACAGCGGGAAACCAATCAACAATACATTGGATGTGCCAACACCAACCCACAAGGGTCTTAAATACATTGGAGCCAAGGACAGTAATCATCAACACAAAGACACACTTAAGATGGTCTCTACTCTCTGCCTTGTAAAAAAAATACTTACAGTACCCCAATTTAAAAAACGACAACATCTTTGATCATTGTACAACATTTGAGGGGTTCGGATAGCCTGGGCAGTCTCCATACTACACATACTATATGTTGTATTAATGTAGTCTAGTGTAATTTCTTACCATTGCTAGTGGTATTAATTATATTTCCAAGACTTGCCAAGCACCCGCTGTTTTCAAATTGCGGCCTGCGTATGGTGCCAGGTGGTTAGCAACCCCTCAAATGGAAATGTTTCATCTCAAAGAAAGAGGGCCCTTCCATATGCACACATTTACTCTATTCAAAGCGTAATCATTGGTTCCCAGATACAATTTACAAAATTACTCAAATTACCTGCAGATTCCTTTAATATGTTGTGCAATACAATGCAGTAGAAGGATAATGGCTGATCCAAGCCTGAAACTACAAACACCATTTCACAATTCTAAGGCACTAGCCTTCCACATAGTGCATCTACCTGCTTGAAATTATATGTATATATATATATATATATATATATATATATATATATATATATATATATATACATATATACATATATACATATATATAAATATATAATATATATAAATATATTATATATATAAATATATATAATATATATAAATATATATAGATAAATATACTATATATAAATATTTTATATAAATATAATATTTAATATATAATATTTAATATATAATATATAATAATATTTAATATATACTATTTAATATATCATATTTAATATATATATATATATATATATATATATATATATAAATATAATAAATATATAATATAAATATAATATATAATACTGCCCAATTATATAATATTATTTGTATACCATAATGCTCTCCAGTGTTGTTTCCTTACTGTTATTTAGGATAGTGGAATACACAATGTCCAATTTTGAAATTCACTCAATTAGCCCATGTGAGCAAACATTTTATAGATTGCTAGGTTGTTACAACACAGAGGCGGATGCAAGATGCAAGCAACGATGGTTTTAATGAATGTAGTTCACAGCAGCAACATGACAGACAGACTGTACTCAGAAGGAATCCGACCCAGGAACTCGGGCGCATCTTCCGATCATAACGTGCTGAGAAAACCAGGGGAGTGTGTCCAGAAGAGTAGGAAGGAGCACAGCAGATAATCCACACAAGAGAAGAGCACGGACACACGACACAACCTCAGAGAAGAAACAACGATCTGACAACAAGAAACACTGGTAACAGAACATATAAAGGGAAGATAAGTGGTTCCAGCTGGCGCAGACAATCAGGCCGAGATTGGGAAACCACGCCCACACAAACACTGGAGAGAGAGAGAGAGAGAGAGAGAGAGAGAGACGGAGGCAGTGGATTCATGAACCGTGACAATACCCCCCCCCCTAGGAACGCCTCTTGGCGTTCCCAGGCGAATTTACCTGTCGATTGAAATCATCGATAAGGGAGTGATCCAGAATGTCCCTAGCAGGTACCCAACTTCTCTCCTCCGGGCCGTAACCCTCCCAGTCCACCAGGTACTGGAATCCGCGTCCCCTCCTTCTAGAGTCCAAAATACGATTGACAGAAAAGGTGGTTTCCCCAGCTGCATGGGTTCGTGAGCGGAGGCTGAACTGGCCGTGTTCCCGACGCTGGCATGCCAGCCCTCCGTGTCGTTATACGGTCTGTTAGGGCATGCTCGGCGGCCAATACGACTCAGACGAGCGTCGACCCTCAGGGCTAGTTCCACTAGTCCATTTAAACTCCTGGGAAGGTCCAGAACATAAATCTCCTTCTGGATCCGGTCCTCCAGCCCATGCAGGAACATGTCCCACTGCGCCTCCTCGTTCCACTGACACTCAGCGGCCAGAGTGCGGAATTGGATGGAGTATTCCGATACTGAATGGTCTCCTTGGCGAAGGTCAGCGAGTAGTCTGGCCGTCTCCCTACCCGCCACGGCCCGATCGAAGACCCTTCTCATCTCCTCGGAGAGTGTCTGGAAAGAGGTGCAGCATGGGTCCTGGTTCGCCCACACCGCCGTTCCCCAGAGAGACGCTTTGCCTGATAGCAGTGTGAGTACGAATGCTACCTTAGACTGTTCACGGTTGAAGGTCCGTGGCTGCAACGAGAAATGCATGGAACATCTCGTAAGAAAGGCTCTGCAATAGTCAGGATCACCTGAATAACCCTCTGGTGTCGGTAGCCGTGGCTCTAGCTGGGAATCCGGCTCTGGCGGGGCGGGTTGAACTGCCGGTGTAGGTGGCGCAGCGGAACCCCTCAGATGTTGCAATTGTTGGGTCAGCTGGGATACCTGCGTCGAAAGGGCTTGTACTGCCCGACCTGTGCTGGAGATGTTCTCCTCTTGTTGATCCATTCTCGTGATACTGCGGGAAAGGAATTCGGTCAGACTCGTTGAACTCGCTGCATCCATGGTCTGGTCAGATCGTTCTGTTACAACACAGAGGCGGATGCAAGATGCAAGCAACGATGGTTTTAATGAATGTAGTTCACAGCAGCAACATGACAGACAGACTGTACTCAGAAGGAATCCGACCCAGGAACTCGGGCGCATCTTCCGATCATAACGTGCTGAGAAAACCAGGGGAGTGTGTCCAGAAGAGTAGGAAGGAGCACAGCAGATAATCCACACAAGAGAAGAGCACGGACACACGACACAACCTCAGAGAAGAAACAACGATCTGACAACAAGAAACACTGGTAACAGAACATATAAAGGGAAGATAAGTGGTTCCAGCTGGCGCAGACAATCAGGCCGAGATTGGGAAACCACGCCCACACAAACACTGGAGAGAGAGAGAGAGAGAGAGAGAGAGAGAGAGACGGAGGCAGTGGATTCATGAACCGTGACATAGGTAAGTTAGTCTAGCCAGCTACAGTTGAAGTCGGAAGTTTACATACACGTAAGCCAAATACATTTAAACTCAGTTTCACAATTCCTGACATTTAATCCTAGTAAAAATTCCCATTTTACGTCAGTTAGGATCATCACTTTATTTTAAGAATGTGAAATGTCAGAATAATAGTTGAGAGAATGATTTATTTCAGCTTTTCTTTCATTCATCACATTCCCAGTAGCTCAGAAGTTTACATACACTCAATTAGTATTTGGTAGAATTGCCTTAAATTGCTTAACTTGTGTCAAATATTTTGGGTAGCCTTCCACAAGCTTCCCACAATAAGGTGGGTGAATTTTGGCCCATTCTTCCTGAAAGAGCTGGTGTAACTGAGTCAGTTTTGTAGGCCTCCTTACTAGCACAAACTGTTTCAGTTCTGCCCACAAATGTACTATAGGATTGAGGTACTGGCTTTGTGATGGCCACTCCAATACCTTGACTTTGTTGGCCTTAAGCCATTTTTCCAAAACTTTGGAAGTATGATGATTGGGGTCATTGTCCATTTGTGTCATGTTCGTCATATTGAGGAGACCAAGGCGCAGCGTGATATGAATACACGTTCTATATTTAATGAACAAAGAACACTAAAACAAACTTACAAAAACCAACAAACGAACGTGACGCTATATATCAAAAGTGCAGACATAGGCAACTAGACATAGACAATAATCCACAAACCACAATACAAAACAGGCCACCTAAATATGGTTCCCAATCAGAGACAACGACCAACACCTGCCACTGATTGAGAACCATATTTGGCCAAAACACATAGAAACAGACTAACTAGACATGCAACATAGAATGCCCACTCATATCACACCCTGACCAAACAAAACATAGAAACAAACAACTCAAATAATGGTCAGAGTGTGACAATTTGGAAGACCCATTTGCTACCTGACTGATGTCTTGACATGTTGCTTCGATATATCCACATAATTTTTCTACCTTATGATGCCATCTATTTTGTAAAGTGCACCAGTCCCTCCTCCAGCAAAGCATCCCCACAACATGATGCTGTCACCCCCGCCTTTCAGGTTATGTTGATATAGGACTCGTTTTACTGTTGATATAGATAGTTGTATACCTGTTTCCTTCAACATCTTCACAAGGTCCTTTGCTGTTGTTCTGGGATTGATTCGCACTTATCGCACCAAAGTAGGTTCATCTCTAGGAGACAGGACGCATCTCCTTCCTGAGTGGTATGACGGCTGCCTGGTCCCATGGTGTTTATACTTGCGTTAAATTGTTTGTAGAGATGAACGTGGTACTTTCAGGCATTTGGAAAATGCTCCCAAGGATGAACCAGACTTGTGGAGATCTACAATGTTTTATGAAGTCTTAGCTGATTTCTTCTGATTTTCAGCTGAGTTTGAAGGTAGGCCTTGAAATACATCCACAGGTACACCTCCAATTGACTCAAATTATGTCAATTAGCCTATCAGAAGCTTCAATAGCCATGACATCCTTTTTTGGAATTCTCCAAGCTGTTTAAAGGCACAGTCAACTTAGTGTATTTAAACTTCTGACCCACTGGAATTGTGATACAGTGATTTATAAGTGAAATAATCTGTCTGTAAACAATTGTTGGACAAATTACTTGTGTCATGCACAAAGTAGATGTCCTAACTGACCGGCCAAAACTATAGTTTGATAACAAGAATATGGTGGAATGGTTGAAAAATGAGTTTTAATGACGACCAACCTAAGTGAATGTAAACTTCCCACTTCAACTGTACCTAAATATTGCAGTCATCATGGCCGAATTACTGAACCGGCATACAAGGCACTTGTCCAGGGGCTCTGACCTCCATGGGGCCTGCATTGATTTTGTTAGTCACTCTCACCCAGATATCATATGAATATGGCATAAGTTGTGGCACAATATGTAGAATTTCAGGAAATTTGCATTAAAACTGCAAGATGTTCTCTACATCCCATGGCAAAATGAGTAGAACTGTCACGTCCTTTTTTATTTCTCTATTTGGTTAGGTCAGGGTGTGATTTGGGTGGGCATTCTAGTTTTCCTATTTCTTTGTTGGCTGGGTATGGTTCCCAACCAGAGGCAGCTGTCTATCGTTGTCTCTGATTGGGGATCATACTTAGGCAGCATTTTTTCCACCTTTAGTTTGTGAGATCTTGTTTTTGGTTAGTTGCTGTGTTAGCACTACAAAACTTTACATGTTGTTTTTTCTTTCTTGTTTTTTGGTGTTCATTTAATAAATGTATGATGTACGCCTACCACGCTGCCCCTTGGTCCAATCCATCTCTAAACGAAAGTGACAAGAACTGCAGGAAATTAGCATTTAAAACTGAAAAAACAGGTTCTCTCCAACCCATGGCAAGACTTGTCGAACTCCAGGAAATGTGCTTTAACCCTATGGCAAAATGTGCAGAATTGTAGGAAATTAGCTTTAAAAAACACTTTTTTTCTCCTCCCCATGGCAAAATGAGCAGATTTGCATGAAATACAACTGCAAAATGTTTGCTCTGCCCCATTGAAAAATGTGTAAAATTGCAAGACATTAACTTTAAAAGCTGCAAATGTTTATATCCGCTGCCAAAATATGGGTCCACTAATATATTTTGCCCTTTTGAGGTGGGCCTCCCCAACCAAATCTCGCTTAGGACCTCCAAAATTATAGAAACTGCCCTTCTGCTCATTCTCAGAATATACCACAGGTCAATTTTCCAAATTACACTATAGACAACATGTGATAGTTGTTATTTTGTTAGTTTAATCGTGTATAGTTTCCTTATTAAATAAAATGAATCACAACTACGCTGCATTTTGGTCCGCTCCTCCTTCCCACAACGAAAGCCGTGACATATGATCATAATGTAGGCCTATCATTTAGGCTACTATAGCAGCCAATGAGTGAGCCCATGGGTGGTGTTCAATGTAGGTCTAAATTCCATGAGACTGTGCAGGGCTTGACATTAAACTGTTAATCCACTTGTCCTTCAGACAAGGAGGTGACTGAAAATGTTGTCGATACAAGAAACAACTTTACAAAATAAAAATGGATTATTATGACATATTATGCTAACCCCTGCCTATTGGTTACTTAGCTTATTCAAGCCTGTCTTAAAATACAACACTGCCCCTTAATTAAGACAAATAAAAGTTATTTCCCAACACGCTTTTCAAAGGTCTAGAAATGTACAGGTTTGGTGCTCTTGTAGGAACCAATCACTCCCCCATTGCTGACTTCAAATTATTTATAACTGGGCTAATAACTCACTAATTAGCAAAAGATATGAACAAATGTGCACACGTGGCTACATGTAGCTCTCACTTTGATCTCAAAACAAGCACATCTACTCACGACCTCTCATGCTGTAAACACAGTCCAGTTCAAAGTGAATGGAATCGTTATATGACAATGGTCGATTTGCATGTAGGCCTACTGCAGCTCTGATCGGTAATGCCACACGGTCCTGCGTGTCAATACAACAGAATCCTACTCCGATGTGTTCTGCCTGCATCAAAATCAATTGCATAGTTATTTTTGCATACTAAGTTTTGCATAGTTCATTTTGTTTCATTATGTTGCATTGAAAGTTACTAATATTGCTTTGATTTGATCACAATTCCAATAGTAAAGGGAAACATTGATAGTGTTGCCTAAGGGGGAAAACTCTATCCCTGCACCGGTTGATATTTCTTGTGTGCGGCAGTCCCGGTACCTATATTATAATTTGCATGCTTCACATCCAAATCATCTATAAGTAACATTATTGAGTTACAAAATACATTTTTAGATACTTTAGGTTGATTTGGATATGAAGTGTGAAAATGCTAATATACAGTAGGTAGTATTAACTTGTGTTGGATTTCTGCCACAAATGCTAAAATGTTAGCATTTGGAACAGTGGCCAGTCAAAAGACTGGTGACATAGTAAGGATAGCAACATTTTTTTATAAACTATTGATTATTTTCAGGCTGCCGCCCAACACCGTCATGTAAACCCCCAGCACTGAGGTTTTCAGAATGTTTGTTCATCAAAGTTCTTAAAGACCACTCAAGGAGTTGGTGTCAATCCACTGCCCAATTAAATAATTGTATTTGTATGCCATGATGCTCTCCAGCGTCTAGGCATAAGCGACATACACGGGAACATTGCCCCAAATTATATTTTTTTATCATGAGGGGGCTATAAATAATACCTATTAATGCTTGTACAGCTGGAAAGACAAAAATCACACCTTTCTGGTAAAAAAATATTATAAGGTGCTGAGTTGTAGTAACTTTTGAGGAAAAAATCTCATGTACACAGTACAGATATGATATAAATATGAAAACATGACAAATCATAAATAATTAGTTTTTCTATTCAACAAAAGTGGGGGAATATGGCTTGAAATGCTTTTCTAAATATAGTAACAATCAAGTTATAAACAGCTTACTATAATATTTGACCTTTCTTATAACTGTAAAATACAGCATTTTATGTCCAGAGTCCTATGAGCGACACACAGACCCCATTCAAATGCCTGCTGACTCATTAAAACTTCAGCTTTAAGAACAAGGTGATTCCGTCCTTCTGTGACCAAGAGAAAGTGGTCTTGCTTCAATTCTATGCAATTATGATAGTTGTTTTTATTTTGTGAGCTCGCAATCTGTCTAAGAACATCACAGTGGGATCAGACTGTGTTTGCTGCAATCTCTAGTCTCTCGTTTCATATGCTACTGTATATTGTAATCAGATTTGCAAGGTTCACAGACAGGGGACTTGGATCCTTTGTCTGGGTAGGCCAGAAAATGTGTTGTGTCGCTCCCTCTGCAAATGAGGTGTCAGACTTCACATACTGCATCTCAGATAAGAGGGGAGAATGGCATGGAAAGCAGGACAACGAAAGCTGTCATGGAGTGTACAGCAATTGATGTTGCTTCGTTCACAGTGCACTTTGTTGGTTGGAACCATTACAGAACTGCTCAAAGTAGGGGACTAAAGTTGCTACCTGCTTCAGATAGGACTATGCATATTAATTTAGGTAAACCACTTGACCTAAGGCTTTGATTACAAGTGGAGGATAATTTTGGTCCCCTTTTCTTTTCTTTTTTCTTCCAAGTTTTAACTTCTTTCCAATTACTCAGTGATTTGAATGATGCTGTTTGATTGCAAAACAGGAGAAGTGAGAGAATGGAAATACCATTCATCATATTAAGTTGTTTCTCTTGTGACCTTTGACCTATCAGCTTCCAAAGCTCAAATTACACAGAGTTGAAATGGATCCATCAGAGATCAAACTGATTTGTACCGATCAATATTTGTTTCCAAAAGAAATAGTGCCCTAGTTCAACCTAAACTGAGATAGCTTGTTAAGAAATCTACCTAGAAACCATATTCACAGTAGAATACCTTTTCGGATTGTCTGTCAGTAACAGGCTACTGGCCATCTACAATCAATTAAATTAAATTACCTTGATCCCTAAGGGGGAAAAGTAAGCAGCCATAAACCTTGAATTTGGGATATGTGTTTATCTGTTTCAATTAACTGTTTAATCTGCTACTATAGATGAGATAAAGCTTAATTTCGAAGTCTCCCAGTGTTTTTTAAATACATTTTGATGGTATAAATTAGTTGAAAGGCATATACTTAATTAACTGTGGCATGGGTGCAGTAAGCTTTCACAGACAATAATTCTGCTGCAATAATCAGTTGAATGGGAAATTGACTCGGACTACTAAATTTCTTGTTGCAAATCGAATGAGTGATTTGGAATGGATTTTTTTAACACAGGCTTCCTCCTTTCACTTTTTCAAACAGGCCAGTAATTTGGAGTGAATGCAATGCTCTTGATCCATTTGTATATTCAAGTATTGTGGTGGCAACAGCATGTTATAGGTATTCTTGTCACTGGCAGGGACTGGGGAGTTTGTTAGGATCAAAATATATATGAAAGGAGCAAAGCCTAGGTAAACATTTAGAGGAAAACACTCCTCAGTCTTCTGAAAACCTAACCCTGAGAACAAGTTTTATTTTTCCACATGAGAATTACGCTAATTGTAATAAGGAAAACATCAGAATGGCTTTCCAAGAGGTGTGAAAAGTGTTCCTAAAAGGTCCAGTCTCCGTCCTGCCTTAATCTGCTTAAAAATCTGAGACACGGTTTGAGTATTGCTGTCCAGCAATGATTCCCAACCAAATTTGTTGTGCTGGTAGAATCATATTCAAAATGACTCATAGCTGTGTCATGACGTTGGCCTGGGGGTAGGTTTATGACAGTCATAAATACCTCTTCCCCCCTTTTTCCTCTCTCTACCCTATTGATGTGACGTTTGAAAACCCCTTGGTTAACATAGAGATTCTGGGAACATCAGAAGGTGGGGGAAATTAACTATATTCTGGTAATCCGACCAATTGAACATATGCGGTGGTACTTAATGAATATGATGTCAGTTCAGTTGTCATCTGAGACATTCTCATCGATGATAGGATGACATAAACTCTACAGTGGAAAGTCTACACATCAGAGTTATCGGATTCACATGGAATTGTTGTTTAATTTAAATGTTTGAATATAAAATTATTGGTAAAGAGATGAAATGTAATTTTAGATTCCAAATGACAGATTTGGGTTTTCATAAGGTTAGGGCTCTGTTCAATCAGTGGCCCGCCCCTGTGAAGGGACATGGGTTAAGGTGACGATTAATACTGACTGCTATTGATGTCAAATATTACTAGGTCTTTAAGAGTTTATTCGGAAGATAACAGCTCTATAAATATTATTTTGTGGTGCCCCGACTCTATAGATATTACATTTACATGATTAGCTGAATCAGGTAATATTAATTACGGAGAAAGGATTTTATAGAATAGCATGTCATATCACTTAACCCGGCATAGCCAAAGACACGACAGCTGTAATTACTGCCAAAGATCCTTCCACCAAGTATTAACTCTGGGGTGTGAAGACATATGCAATCAATACATCCTCATTTTGTATTTTTATTAGTAATTTGAGATATGTGCTAGACTTTTCTTTCACTTTGAAAATGTGGAGTAGGTTGCATAGATCAATAGGGGGGGAAATCTAATTTTAATTAATGTGAGGACTATGCAAGGGGTGTGTGGACTTCCACTAGTGACTGTATCTTAAAGGCTGAGGAACAACCTGTCAAAAAAGCAATCAGTTGAAATATGCGGTTTAATGCAAGTGCAGTGCTTTTTGAGAGCCCGGCTCAATTGAAGCAGACAGTGTTTGTATTTCAGCCAGTCATCTTCTCTAGAAAAATTGCTAAGCAGAGATATTCCCTGATGCCCAGTGCACCGAGTCAATTACCTTATTGGGTTAGGCACCGTAATGGCCTCTGAAGGGCAATAGAAATTAGGAGGTACACTTACACGGAGGTGGGTTGGAACTATCTGTAAATTATTGTAGCATTAGGTTACACTGCCCTCCCTTTGAATCCACTCATAAAACATGAGGAAAATGCAATGTGTCAATCTCACTCCCTCCCTTGCCTTCATTCCGAGCCAGTGGCGTTGAGTGAACTAGCCATGTCCATTAATGTCACATAATGACGCATGTCACATAAGTCCACTGGCCCCCTGTATAGCCATTGCTCGCAGGGATCCCTGGGATTAGTCACCAGTAAAGTGAGGGTAATTTATGAATGTAACACGAGGAGGGGAAAATTCGAGGATAATAAATATGCATAGATAATGAGGCTTATTTTCACTCCCAGCAAGTCTTTGTGAACGGCTGTGTTCTCGTCCTCAAGGACTTCAACTGATCATATCTGCTTTGGATCATGAATAACTTTGAAATAGAAAGATGCGGAAATAGGTTATGTCTACAAAGTCATATAATGTCACCACAGTTGAACAGAATCCTCTTTTACAGATATGATAAAAGCTCATGTTTTCTAAAAGTGCATGCCAGTGTTTTATAGATTATGAAGTGGTTTTGTAATGTGGTTTTTGTAATGTTCCATTTTTGCCTGTGGCAAAGTGATGATTGTCTTCTCTTTTTCTAATTCCCATCAAATTGCACTATATTACCTCAATTCAGAGACGGCAAATGTCTGTGAGCATTTCATTCCATTTCACACTGTTTATTTCATCAGTGATACACGAACAATTATTTTTCTACCCATTGAGCTTGGGGGGCTTTCGACTGTTTGGAAAATCCATCTTGATGACAAAGTATTGAACATGGACTGTGGGGAAAATCGGTAAGCACATTCATTTTGTTTGAGTGAAACTATTTAGGGTTACTAAAGAATATTCAAACAAAGTAAACTTATTGAGTTTCTTTTATACTGTTGGCAAGGTTCCAAAGGTCCATTGTTGATGTACTTTGTGAAAGGAGAGGTTAGATAGGTAAACACAATTGTGTGAAATCATATTGTACAGAACGTATGCCCATACGCCATAACTATTCAACACTTAGTGTTAATTATGGTGCTCCACAATGTGTTGAAAGACCTGTACAACCAAAATGGTTCACAGAATCAAGACTTTCTGGAAAAAATGAATTACTGGTGTAGTCCAATTTTCAGTAAAGATGGAGTGAAACCATAGACCTTCACAAGAATATTATATTATATTATATTATATATATTATATTACATACATTGTCTTCAAAAAGTATTCACACCCTTTGACTTTTTCCACATTGTGTTGTTTTACAGCCTGAATGTAACATTTATTAAATTTAGATTTTTTTGTCACTGGCCTACATACACACAGTGGAAATATGTTTGTAGACTTTTTTACAAATTAATAAACAATGATGTGTCATAACGTTTTCAACCCCATTGTTATGACAAACCTAAATAAGTTTAGAAGTAAAAAATAAGTTACATGGACTCACTCTGTGTGCAATAATAGTTGCTGAAGAATTATATGGCACGTTATATAATTGTCAGCCAATTTTATCATTAATGCAAGATGGTGCTAGTTTGACCACCAGAGGGGAATGTTGAGAAGCATTTGATAGTCTTGTAGCTTAATTCATTTGATTGTGTTTCTATTCCAAGAAAATCAAAAAATCGAAACCCTCAGGGTTTCCGTCAGGATGGAACAGAAAATATGGCGCTGTACAACGTGACGGTCGGGAGTAGGTTACAGTACTAAGAGCATTATAGGATTGGAGGATTCTAAATTAATATCTAAGGGGCATAACATTTCCACACCCTAATTGTAGTGTAACCAATACCCAAATGGAGATTCAGGGAAAATAAAAATCTCACTGATTTATCAAGACCAGTCTCTGCTTGTCTCAGAGCAGTGCAAGAACAATGCTGAAATTGTTATTGCTTCAAATCCTATTGCTTCTAACTTCAATATGCTTTTTAAATAAATAAGACCTACACCACTTTTAACAACACATTGCTCAACAATAGTGAGACTCTTTTCTTCTACGGTAGGCCTACAGTATATCTACAAATATGTTTTTAAATGGCGTGACTCTCCGCCAATAATTAGATTTAGAGGATTGGATTCTAAATTCATATCTGAAGGGCAGTTTTCATTTTGGCAAATCAGATCTGTGAGAATATGTAAGGAGCATTTATATAATTCTAAATTAATGAATAATAATAATAATCTTTGCTTTGTTTAAAAATTGCATGATATTTTGGAGATTATTTCATTTTCATTTAACCTAGAGGGAGCGAGAACAGGGCCATTCTTGAACTTTGGGTGAGAAATTCTCTCTAATTTGTAAATAAATTCGATTTTGTTTTTTAGGATTATTTATTTCTGGAGAAACCAATAGCCGTTTTATGGGTTTCCCAGCACAGGTTATCGAACCAGCATCTGTAGCAACGCAGTTTTCACTGAGATGCATTGTCTTAGGCCTATGCACCACTCAGGAAGCCCCATCCACAAAGTGTTTAATGCTGATCAATTGCCTTTCACAAAGTATCAAAATACAGAGAGGTGTTGGTAAAGCTATATTGTCCTGCTAATAGCCCATAATGAGCTATTATAATACTGTACATGGTGTCCAGGCCAAACATTTATTTAGGTTTTTAGAGGGAGGGAAACGCTGGGCCAATTGTTTGCCGCCATATGGGTCTCCCTATCATGGTCGGATGTGATACATAATGATAATAATTTTTACAGTACATACTGTAGTAAACATGGTAAAGTGCCTAATTCCTTGCATAAGGGGGAGCAAGCCATGTCCTGACTTTCTCGGTGACCTCATTAACCCTGGCTTTAATGCTTTTTCGGGTTGCATTAGTCATGGACAGAAACTTCTGAGATACAGTATTAATGATGAACACCCAGAGGTTCAATGGTTAGCCACATTTGCCTCGGGATCCATCCCGGTTGGTATTCTGTCTCCACTCGTGGTATCTCTCTTTGGTTACACATCCTTGGAATAGCAGAACAGCATAACGTTCCGGGCGGTCAGTCAGCAGTTGGTCAAGTTCTGTTGTCAGAAGAGGAATGAAAATGTCAAGGTGAACCAATGACCTGACGAATCTGCCAAGTATGTTGACCCCGCCCATCGGAGATGGAGTTCCAGAGCTCACAAGTGTGTCTGGCATGGATTGTGTCTCCATCTGGTTCCTCGCCCTCTTCAATGCGTCATTCTCTGCCCGACTCTCCGCCCATGCCTCCTGACTCTCTGCCAATCACGAGTGACTCTCTGCCAAAATCGCCTGGCTCTGGACCAATTCATCAGCTGTCGCCCATATCGCTGCCCTCAGATGATGTTTCTCTTTCTGCTGGTCTGCCTACAATGACTCGATCTCGGTCTTCAAAGTTTGAATCGGATCCATGTGCACCTTTACAAGATAAGCAGAATGGTACAGCCCTGAGCTCCCATCGATTACAGTGGCCTATGATAGAAATGGTAGATCAATTAAGACTTAAATGTGACTCCAACACACAAAATCTGCGTACACATTTTAAGAATATAGCAAAACTAACCGCTTTCTTGGCAACCATGCGTTTTTTTCCGGTGCGGCCCGTTGTCCAGCCCCTGTCCACTGATCTTAACAGAAGGTTGTCTTGTCGGCATGGTTGTATGCTCTGTAAAAACACATTCACATTTTTAGTACACAATATTTTTATTTTCATTTAACCTTTATTTAATTATCGATTTAATTACACAGTATGCCTACACTGTAACGCGGTTCTTCTAACTCCTCTGAAGAAGAAGAGGTGGAACAAGGATCGGACCAAAATGCAGCGTGGTTCGTTAGATACATCTTTAATGATGAAGAAAACACGAACAATACAAAACAACAAACATCGAAAACCGAAACAGCCCTGACTGGTGCAACAAACACAGAGACAGGAACAATTACCCACAAACACACAGTGAAACCCAGGCTACCTAAATATGGTTCCCAATCAGAGACAATGACTAACACCTGCCTCTGATTGAGAACCATATCAGGCCAGACATAGAAATAGACAAACAAGACATCCAACATAGAATGCCCACTCAGATCACACCCTGACCAACCAAAACATAGAAACATACAAAGTAAACTATGGTCAGGGTGTGACAGTACCCCCCCCCCCCCCCAAGGTGCGGACTCCGGCCGCAAAACCTGAACCTATCGGGGAGGGTCTGGGTGGGCATCTGTCCGCGGTGGCGGCTCCGGTGCTGGACGTGGCCCCCACTTCACCGTAGTCCTCCCCCCCCTTGTCCGCCTCCGTGACCTCCTAGCCACGGCAACCCTACTAAATAACACGGGACAGAGGGGCAGCTCGGGACAGAGGGGCAGCTCGGGACAGAGGGGCAGCTCGGGACAGAGGGGCAGCTCAGCACTGAGGGGCAGCTCGGGGCTGAGAGGAAGCCCAGCACTGAGAGTAAGCCCAGTACCGAGATGAAGATCAGCCAGGCAGTTGAATCCAGCAGATCCGGCCCGGCTGGCAGTTCTGGCAGATCCAGGCTGACTGGCGGATCGGGAAGAGTCTGGTTGACTGGCAGATCCGGAACAGTCTGGCTGACTGGCAGATCTGGAACAGTCTGGTTGACTGGCAGATCTGGAAGAGTCTGGTTGACTGGCAGATCTGGAAGAGTCTGTTTGACTGGCAGATCTGGCAGAGTCTGGTTGACTGGCAGATCTGGAAGAGTCTGGTTGGCTGGCAGATCTGGAAGAGTCTGGCTGACTGGCGGATCCTGGCAGACTGACGGCTCTGACTGCTCCACGCTGACTGGCAGCTCTGGCTGCTTCATGCTGACTGGCGGCTCTGGCTGCTCCATGCTGACTGGCGGCTCTGGCTGCTCCATGCAGATTGACAGCTCTGGAGGCTTCTTGCAGACTGACAGCTCTGGCTGCTCCATGCAGACTAACAGCTCTGGCAGCTCCTTGCAGACTGACAGCTCCTTGCAGACTGACAGCTCCTTGCAGACTGGCAGCTCCTTGCAGACTGGCAGCTCCTTGCAGACTGACAGCTCCATGCAGACTGGCAGCTCCATGCAGTCTGACAGCTCTGGCTGCTCCAAGCAGACTGACAGCTCTGGCTGCTCCATGCAGACTGACAGCTCCTTGCAGACTGGCAGCTCCTTGCAGACTGGCAGCTCCTTGCAGACTGGCAGCTCCATGCAGACTGGCAGCTCCATGCAGACTGGCAGCTCCATGCAGACTGGCAGCTCCATGCAGACTGGCTGCTCCATGCAGACTGGCAGTTCTGGCTGCTCCCAGCAGACTGACAGCTCTGGCTGCTCCATGCAGACTGACAGCTCTGGCTGCTCTATGCAGACTGGCAGCTCTGGCTGCGCTAAACGGGCAGGAGACTCCGGCAACGCTGTAGAGGCGGAAGGCTCTGGCAGTGCTAAACAGGCGGGAGGCTCCAGCAGCGCAGGAGAGGAGGAAGGCTCCGGCAGCGCTGGAGAGGCGAGGCGCACTGTAGGCCTGATGCGTGGTGCTGGCACTGGTGTTACTGGGCCGAGGACACACACAGGAAGCCTGGTGCGGGGAGCTGCCACCGGAGGGCTGGGGTGTGGAGGTGGTACTGGGTAGACCAGGCCGTACAGGCGCACTGGAGCTCTTGAGCACCGAGCCTGCCCAACCTTACCTGGTTGAATACTCCTGGTCGCTCTGCCAGTGCGACATGGTGGAATAGCCCGCACTGGGCTATGCAGGCGAAACGGGGATACCGAGCGTAAGGCTGGTTCCATGTAAGCCGGCGCAAGGAGACGCACTGAGGACCAGATTCTCGGGCTTCCAACCGCGTCGCCGCGCCTCTTCATACCAGCGCCTCTCCGCTTTTACCGCCTCCAGTTCTTCCTTGGGACGGCGATATTCTCCAGGCTGTGCCCAGGGTCCTTTTCCGTCCAATATCTCCTCCCAAGTCCAGAAGTCCTATGATCGCTGTTGCTGCCTTTGTTGCTTCTCCTGTGGCTCCTGCCTGTTGACACGTTGCTTGGTCCGTTTGTGGTGAGTGATTCTGTAACGTGGTTCTTCTAACTCCTGCTCTGAAGAAGAGGTGGAACAAGGATCGGACCAAAATGCAGCGTGGTTCGTTAGATACATCTTTAATGATGAAGAAAACACAAACAATACAAAACAACAAACGTCGAAAACCGAAACAGCCCTGACTGGTGCAACAAACACAGAGACAGGAACAATCACCCACAAACACACAGTGAAACCCAGGCTACCTAAATATGGTTCCCAATCAGAGACAATGACTAACACCTGCCTCTGATTGAGAACCATACCAGGCCAGACATAGAAATAGACAAACAAGACATCCAACATAGAATGCCCACTCAGATCACACCCTGACCAACCAAAACATAGAAACATACACATAAACTATGGTCAGGGTGTGACATACACATTGATAGGCTGTATCATTATTTTAAAGAAAATGCTCCGAAACCAAAATACCTTTAGTTTTGGTGATCCTCTTTGCTCCTGCTCATTTTCAAGTCCTCTGGTGGTTATGGTCCGAAACCTGGAACGGGTAGCAGGATACAAAGAAGCTGGCTTGATGAAAACGATGTACATGTTGTCCGTTCTTTTAGGTCGCAATGTCATTTTTTTAGATAAACAACTCGTTTTTGAATGGTAACTGTGTTAAGGGTGAAATTTGGGGCGGGGCGAGGAGTACTGGAAAGGTACTACAGTACACTTGTGAAAAACAAGTGTTTACATCCTGTTACCATTCTTTATTGTCATCACAAGGTCACAAATAATTTATCTACCTTTCCAATTAATTTTAGAATTTGGGATTTACAAATGTGTGCTTTTCATGTAATTTTTTTCGTTAAATCCAGTTCAGATTAAAGTTTAACTTTTGACTGATGCCTTTAGTGAGAGGTCAAATGCTTTAATATTTAATCATTTCTGCCCTCCGAATTAATATCTAAGGGGCATTTTTCACACCATTATAAGTTACATTGTTTTAGTTTGAATGTGCAGACAGGCACTAAGAACAGCTGGAACATTTCCCTAGTCAGCGCCATTATTAATGCAATGCCCCTTAAAGTGTTGCTCTGTGCTACCCAGTGGGGCGGGGTGGGGGTCTTCTGTGCGCTGCCCTGGGTCTAGTCCCATGCCTCCTGCCCTTGTGCCTTGAACCTTGTGCGCCTACTGCTATCACAGTGGATAACGCTGGAGAACAGCAAGGCAATCCCATTGTGCGCCACTTGGGAGCCATGACCAATATGGCCAATATACTGTATATTATTCTGCTAGAAACGTTGTTTGCAGAATTCATAGTCTGCTACGCTTGTGAAAAACAGGGTTAATAGCAAAAAATCCAAACATTTACTCACCCTAATTGTAGTCTAAGTTTCTCTTAGAATAAAAACCTTAGTGTAACAACAGTTTTAGTAAGTAATACTGACGAGTAGTAACAAAGAAATAAGTGTATTTTTCCAGGTGTGCACTGCAGGACAAAGAATTAGCAATTCTTATACTATTGTTCTAAATTCAATCACTTTCTTCATCCTCAGCATTCAGTTCTTTGAAATTCAATTTTGAAAATCATGCACAATTATCAGTTTCCATGTGGTTTATGTTACCCATTCATTGTCAGTTAGGGACACAGTAGCGCCTTGGGACCCAAAGGCACAATCATGGCTCTAATTCCCCCTTGCGCTGGTCTGGAGCAATGAAGTAGTGACGCAGGGTACCGTACTAAACCACAAATGACCAAAGTCCCGCAGCATAATCACAAAACTTTTAGTTGAGCAACCACTGTATCTGTAAGATCTCTCAGTGGAGCAGTGGATTTCAAACACAGATTCAACCACAAAGACCAGAGAGGATTTCCAATGCCTTTTATAAAGCAGACATTGAATATCCTTTTGAGCATGGTGAAGTTATTAATTACACTTTGGATGGTGTATCAATACACACAGTCACTACAACAATACAGGCACTCTTCCTAACTCACTTGCAGAGAAGAAGGAAACCGCTGTAACGGCGTTCTTCGTTTGTTGAATGAGAGTCGGACCGAAATGCAGCGTCTTGGTTACTCATGTTTTTTAATGAAACAAATGAATCGCGGTACATGAAATAACTGATATAAATAAATAACAACAAAACAGAACGTGAAACCTAATTATAGCCTATCTTTTTTTATTTTTTATAAAAAATAATTTATTATCTTCAATACCATTCATTCTTTACAACTCATAATTTACATACATACTCAAATAATGGTATTTTAATTAAACTAATTAAACTAAACATAAACCCCAAACAAAACCTCAGGGGAGCATCTTCCCTCCCCGTCACCCTACAAACTACCTTTCCCTATCTCCCCGTCCCTAATCTATCCTCTTACAAATCTAAATGACACCCAGCCCTAAACCCCCCTTCCACCTCTCCCGAGCAGCATGCTGCCCCCACTTCCTCTCCTCCCTCTTCATCCTCCCCCTCAAATCTCCTTCCACCCTCCTCACTATCCCTTCCACCCCCCAATCTCTCCCTGTATTCACCATGTTCTGCATTGCTTCCCACAGCCCCCGTTTAAAGAGACTCATGAGAAGCCAGAGCAGAAACCTGTCCCTATCCGTCCCTCTCGCTCTCCCTACACCCCTCTCTAACCTGGCCCACGTCAATACAAAATCCCCCTTTACCAAACCTAACAACACCCGTGCCCTAGCCCATACTACTCCGGCAAAGGCACAGTCCCAAAAGACATGGCGCACAGTCTCCTCCCTGCCACAAGAGGATCTTGGACAGGTGGGGGATTGCACCAAACTATACCGGTACAAGATGGAACGTACCGGCAAACACTTATGAAGGCTCAACCAATTCAGGTCCTTGAGCCTGTTGTCCAGACCCTGCACCTGCACTCCCTCCCAGACCACTTCTGAGATGCCCACTACAGGCGCCGGACTCCCTGCCTTTCTGACCTCCTCGTACAGGTGCCTAAGATCTAAACCTACTCGAGCAACTTCAACCTCAGGGTGCGCACGCAGCCACTTGGCCGCATGACCAAAGTGCCACGGCAGCTGTTCCGCCCGAGGACCCGTGTTAGACCACACCATTATGGTTCTCGCCTGATACGAGAAAAATACCCGCAGGAGGTAACCGGACGGGTGTATCACTGGCTGAGCAAGCTCCGTTAACAAGAAAGAAACAAAAATTGTGTCCAGCTTGAGGGGGAAATGTGGTAACCCCTACCTCCCTCCCCAGTGGGACAGATCATGCGTGCCCTGGCGACCCACTCGCACCTGCCACTCCACATAAACTGACACACAAGCCTCACTAGAGGCCTCCTCAGACAAGCCGGCAATGGGTAGATGTATGCCAAATACAAAAGAGACGGCAACACATCCACCTTTAGGACCAGGACTTTGCCCATAAAAGACAAATACCTAGCTTTCCACATTGCTAGCTTCCTCTGTACCACTGCGATACGCATGTTCCAGTTTAGTGTCGCTGAGCCGGAGGTCTCAAAATGGACCCCGAGAATCCTCAGGGCCCCCTCACAGAGAGATAACCCCCCAGGCATATCCGTTCTACCGCGCCATCTTCCGAAAAACTTGACGGAAGACTTTGCATGGTTCAGAACTGCTCCCGACGCGCGGGTGAAATCCCCAAAGATGGCAAGGGACCTTGTCAGGCACGAGTCCTTGCACAACAGCAAGGAAGTGTCGTCGGCGTACTGCGTCATCTTAACACGCAGCCCACCACTTCCAGGGATCAACAAACCTTCCACCCCTGTGTCTGCCCTAATGGCAGCCCCCAGAGGCTCCATGTACAGAACGAAGAGGAGAGCCGAGAGTGGGCACCCTGCCTGACCCCAGACGAGAGGTCAAAAACGTCACCCAAGTGACTATTTACACTAACTCGGCACCCCGCTCCGACATATAATGTACGAATCCTTCCTATAAACTTCTCCCCAAATCCTAATCGACCTAACACTCTGAATAAAAAGGATCTATCCACGCGATCGAAGGCTTTCGCCTGATCTAGCGCTGCTACCATAAAAGGCAGTCCTCTATCTTCAACCCAAGCAATGGAGTCCCTGATAAACTGTAGGTTCCATCTAATAGAGCAGCCCTCTACCCCGCACATCTGATCCTCATGAACGACGTAGGGAAGGGCTGTGCGCAACCGGTCTGCTAAAACCTTTGCAAGTAGCTTGTAATCTACACACAGCATGGTCAACGGCCGCCAGTTGCCAAGGTCTGTTACTTCCCCCTTCTTATATAAAAGTGACAGCACACCAACAGCCATTGATCCCCCCGGGACCCCCGTCTCAAGGATGGTCTTCAAGACTTCGAGGACCACTGGTCCAAGTATACCCCAAAACTTGAGATAAAACTCAGCCGGCAGCCCATCCATCCCAGGCACCTTCCCTTTTCCCATCCTCCTAAGAGCGCTCTCAACCTCTTCTAGTGAGATCTGGGCCTCCATCACTTCTCTAATGTCCTCCGGCAACTGCCTGGACAAGTGTTCTAAAAACACATTTCCCTGCTCTACATCTATTTCCCTTTCCTTAAATAAACCTTGGAAATGATCAGTTGTCACCCTGACCATATCCTCTGGTTCTCTAACTATACTACCATTTTCTTCCCTAACACCATGCATTACCTTCCTACTCTGTCTTGCCCTAACCAACTTAAAGAACATAGCAGAACAAGTCTCATTATGTTCTAGAAAGCCACTATGCGCACGCTCCAGGAAAGCTCGAGCCTTCTGCTCCTGCAACTCCCTGAGCTGCGCCTTTAGGGTTGCGGATCTCTCCCAGTCAAACGACCCGCCGAGGTTGCCTGCCTCGTATTAGAGTTCAATTAACCTTTGGATACGATCCACCTCCCTCCTCTCCTCCCTTTTTTCCTCTTGCAATACCCTATTATAAAAGCCCTAATCCTCACCTTAACTAATTCCCACCACTCTAACACCCCTCGCACATGGACCGGAGGCCCTCAAGCCTCCAAAAGAAACCATAAAACCCGTCAACAAAAGCCTGCTCCTCCAGCACATCCCGATCTAGCTTCCAGTACCCCCTACCAAAGAGGCAGACTGGCGACCCCACCTGCAGGAGCACCCCGTCGTGATCCGAAAAGAAAACAGGCAACAGCCGCCCAGACAACTTACCCAAAGACCTGGGTACAAAAATATAGTCGAGCCTCCGCTCAACCCCCCTGGAGTTGCGGCATGTAGGACAGTCCATTTTCGGAGTAGTGTGCAGACCACCATCTACCAGACCATGGCAAGCCATTAGCCTGGCAATGGCGCCTGCACTGCTATCCCCCCCTCTTCCTAAATCTGTATTAAAATCCCCCCCTATCACTAATTTCCTATTTGTGACACACAGGGGCGTCAGACAGTCCACCATCTCCCTCCTGTCTGCCACCACCTGTGGCCCATACACCACCACTAATCTAAATTTACAATCCCTTATCGTGACATCCACCCCTATAACCCTCCCCTGCATTACCACAAAAGAATCCTCCACTTTTACCTCCCTGTGCCCACACAAAATCCCTACCCCCGATGAGTGCACCCCCCCAACACCCCATACCGACTCCCCCTTGTCCCACTCCCTCTTAAACCTACTAACATCCCCTCCATCCCTCAGGTGAACCTCCTGTAAAAAAACAAAAATCAAACCCACACCCTCCAAATAACTAAAAACCACCCTCCTCTTAACAAAATACCTTAAACCCCTTACATTTAAACTAACAAAAGTAAAATTAGACTCCATGAAAAAATAAAAACATGTAATACACTCAAATTCTAAACCCAGACAGAAAAAAAACAAAAACAGGAGACTCACCCGATGCTCCCCTGCTCCATATCTACCGGTGAGAACACCATCCGTAATCCCGACATCCCCCCTCTTCCTCCATCACACCATCCCAGGATGCAGGAATATTTGCCATTTTTGTATTGTCATCTTCTGGGTTCTGGACTATTTTTTTACTTTATTAAATCACACCATCCCAGGATGCAGGAATAGTGTTTGGCTCCAGGGTGCCCTGCACCCTTGGTCTACCCCCACAATCCTCCCCCTCCCCAGTATTGCAGCTGGTTTGGAAAAAAATTGGGGAGGCTGAGTCCCTAAACAAAAAACTCCCCACCTCCTCCTGTACCCAGTCCTGAGTCTTGTTAGGTGTGTCCCCACCCAACAGAAGTTGAGGGCCTGGGGAAACCAGCAGCAACCCAGAGGTTTCTCCCACCCCCATCACTCTCTTGGCCATCCCCTCCCCCTCACTGTCGGCCAATCGCACCCTCCTCTTCATTCTCTTCTTTGGTGATGGCGGCAGTGGAGAGATACCACCCTCCCCCGCCAGCTCCTCCACCATACCCCTCATCTCTTCCACCAGGGCACTTTCCCCCAGTCCACTTGCTCTTCCACCGTCTCCTTCTCCACCACTCCTCCCTCGCTTTCTTCTCTCTCATGCTCCTCCACTCGGTTGCCTTCTTCCGCCGCTTTTCCTGGTTCTCCTACTCCCGTGCCTTCCGTTTCCTTCTCTCTTCCATCTGCCGCTTCTTGCTCCTCTTCCGTCCTTGTGGCTTTCCCCTCTGGACCTGTACTCTGGTCATGAGGCGTGCTTCCTTCCCCTCCTCTTCTTCCCCCATCCCCCGCTCCTGCTCCCCCCCCCCAGCCGCAGACACATATGACCTCTGACGGGCCGGGCACCCCCGCCACAGGTGTGCTGACGAGCCACACCCATGGCACGTCTTAGGCTTGTCACAATCCCTCGCCTCGTGATCCTCAGATGCACAAAATGTGCATTTTCTTGTACTGCACGAGGCGAATATGTGACCGTAGGCCATACAGCGCCTGCAAAATGGGGGCTGATGTGCATAAAACAACATCCCCCTGTCAGCCCCTAGGGAGAACATAGCAAGAGGATGGAGGTAGCCACCATGTCCCTTTGGGTCCTCTCTGAGGAGGGCCTGGAAGCCTCTCCTCCCATTCCAAAACCCAAGGGAGTCTTTGAGGTGCCTTGCTGAGGAGACGTTATCCATGTATCTCCCCAGAAAAGCCCTCACCTCTTCGTCCTTAACGTAAGGGTTGTAAATGTTGACAGTTACAACCCTAAAGTTATTCTTCGCCAGGCTTGTTATTTCGTAGTGGCACATCGGCCTCTTACCTCCCACTGCTCTTGCCCTTCTCAGGATATCATCGTGTTTCCCCTCTGTATATAGTGCCACGTCGTATGCTCCCTCCAACGAGTTGCCTTGGAAACAAAACACGTCCTTCACCGTCAGCTTTAGAATCCCCATCAATATTATCCTTCCAAAAGATTCCCTTCCTAAAGGCTCCAACTCCTTTTCCTTCCAAGCAAACCGAATCGTGTTGGCCAGCCCAATCCCAGGGACCGACCGTGTTGATGTATTTAGCACCATCTCCGCGAGGAGAATGGCGCTCGTTCTCTTCTCTTCCAAAACAAGTAAAAAGAAAAACCAAAGTGACCGAGCCTATCTGGTGAAACTACACAGAGACAGGAACAATCACCCACGAAATACAAAGTGAAACCCAGGCTACCTAAATACGGTTCCCAATCAGAGACAACGAGAATCACCTGACTCTGATTGAGAACCGCCTCAGGCAGCCAAGCCTATACAACACCTCTACTCAGCCGCAATCCCAAATACTACAAACCCCAATACGAAAATACAATATATAAACCCATGTCACACCCTGGCCTGACCAAATATATAACAAAAACACAAAATACAATGACCAAGGCGTGACAACCGCTCATGAATTTCACCTTGAGTCCAATGATTACAGTTACATAATGCAATGGCTGTGATAGGAGAAAATTGAGAATGGCTCAACAACATTGTAGTTACTCCACAATACTAACCCAAACGACAGAATGAAAACGAGGAAGTCTGTACAGAAAAAAAATTCTATAACATGCATCCTGCTTATAATTAGAAAGAAAGAAAGAAACCAAATAGAGCTAAGCACAGGCAAAATCCTAGAGGAAAACCTGGTTAAGTCTGCTTTCCACCAGACACACTGGGAGACAAATTCACCTATCAGCAGGTCAATAACCTAAAACACCAAGCCAAATATACACTGGAGTTGCTTACCAAGACGACATGTAATGTTCCTGAGTGGCCTAGTTACGTTTTTGACTTAAATCAGTAAAATTATATGTGGCAAGGCTTGAAAATGGCTGTCTAGCAATGACCAACAAAGAATAAAATAAAAATGTTGTGCAAATATTGTACATGCCAGGTGTGCAAAACCCAGAAAGACTCACAGCTGTAATCACTGACAAAAGTTAATCTAATATGTACTGACTCAGGGGTGTATTTCATTCTCAATAAATATGCCCAAAAATATGCAAACATGTTTTCATTTTGGGATATTGTATGCAGACGGGTGACATAAAAACATATGTTTAATACATTTTGAATTCAGGCAGTAACACAACAAAATATGGACTAAGTCAAGGGGTATGAATAAGTTCTGGTGCTGAATTCTCCAGAATAATAACTGCACAAGATTGTTACATTTCAATTCCTCTCCTGTACAGTCTTGAATTTTAATTTTAATGAGTGACATCTTACATTCAAAATATCCCAATGCATGCAATGGTTATGTAATAAACTAGTATATACCATTACAGGCATATCATCTTCATGCATTGATAGTCTACTCCCATCTCAGTATTGATATTAAGGTACTGTCTTCATAAAGCATTTCTGAGTAGAAATGCTGATCTAAGATCAGTTTATCCTTTTTGATTATAATGAATAAAGCAAAGCCAGTTCAGGCAGGGAACCCAATTGTTTGTGTCCGCTGATAGCATCAGCTGATATTGCACCAATTAAATCCATCACTCCACCTTAACAAGCATTTCTGCACAGACATTCTCTGATGGCTGCCGAACGCATGAATACAACAAGTGTAGACTTTAACGTGAAATGCTTACTTACAAGCCCTTAACCAACTGTGCAGTTCAAGAACAGTTTAGAAAATATTTAACAAATAAAGTAAAGTATTTTTTTTTTTTTTTAAATTATAATAAAAAGTAACACAACAACATAACAACAATGGGGCTATATACAGGGGGTACCGGTACCGAGTCAGTGTGCGGGGGTACAGGTTAGTTGAG
Source organism: Oncorhynchus masou masou (assembly GCF_036934945.1). NCBI lineage: Eukaryota > Metazoa > Chordata > Actinopteri > Salmoniformes > Salmonidae > Oncorhynchus > Oncorhynchus masou. The sequence goes on along the minus strand of NC_088217.1, from coordinate 73,702,910 downwards.
GTAATTTGTACATGTAGCTAGGGGTGAAGTGACTATGCATAGATAATAAACACCGAGTAGCAGCAGGGTACAAAACAAATGGGAGGGGGGGGGGAATATATTCGACCATTGACCATTTGATTAATTGGTCAGCAGTCTTATGGCTTGGAGGTAAAAGCTGTTAAAACCTCTTGGTGTTAGGGGGAAGTTTTTTCAAAACGTTCCCGTTTTAAACGGGATATTTTGTCTGGAAAATATGCTAGAATATGCATATAATTGACAGCTTTGGATAGAAAACACTCTAACGTTTCCAAAACTGTAAATATATTGTCTGTGAGTATAACAGAACTGATGTGCCCCAGGTTTCGAATGTGCTGCGTTCCAATGACTCCCTATTCGGCTGTGAATGTACCATCAACGAGCTTACGCTTTCTACGTATTCCCCAAGGTGTCTACAGCATTGTGACGTAGTTTTACGCATTTCTGTTGAAGAATAGCCGTAGGTGGCCACATTGCGTAAGTGGTCACATGGTGGCTCCGAGAGAGAGTCTCGCGTAAAATACAGAGGTAGCCATTTCTCCAATCGGTCCTAGTGAAAAACAAATTGTCCCGAAGGATATATTATCGAATAGATATTAGAAAAACACCTTGAGGATGGATTCTAGACAACGTTTGCCATGTTTCTGTCGATATTATGGAGCTAATTTGGAATATTTTTCGGCGTTGTGGTGACCGCAATTTCCGGGCGATTTCTCAGCCAAACGTGAAGAACAAACAGAGCTATTTCGCCTACATGAACTATTTCGCCAAATGAACTTTGGCTGTCTACCTGAGAGTCTTGTGAGTGAAAGCATCCAAAGTTCATCAATGGTAAACAATTTAATTTGATTGCTATTCTGATTTCCGTGACAAGGTTGCCTGCTGCTAGCAAGGCATAATGCTATGCTAGGCTATGATAAACTTACGCTTCCATGGGCACAGGAACTATAGTGGTCTGCTTGAATCATGTAGATATTACAGAGTTAGTTAGGGAGAGGTTGAAAATGTCATTGACGGCACTTGCCAGTTCTTCTGCGCATGCTTTGAGTACATGTCCTGGTAATCCATCTGGCCCTGCGGCTTTGTGAATGTTGACCTGTTTAAAGGTCTTGCTCACATTGGCTACCGAGAGAGTTATCACACAGTCATCCAGAACAGCTGATGCTCTTGTGCATGCTTCAGTACTGCTTACCTCGAAGCGAGCATAAAAGGCATTTAGCTCATCTGTATTGTATTGTATAAAATGGTTAAAAGAATATGTGGCGTTTACATGGACATTGGGGATGTTATCGAGATCAGCACTTCTACTCTGAACCTCTACTTGAGTAATTCTATCCCATGTAGGATAAAGTAGGTGTCTGTGATGGATGTGTCTGTGCAGATTTTTAAGGATGCCACACCAGGGTCTAAAAGGGGCCACACTCTGTTAGGTTAATGACATGACCTGCAGGTGACCTTTACCTTGTATGTTTTATTCATAGTCCCAGCACACTTAAAAGTAGCTGACTCGGGAACTCCGTCGGTGCACTTACAAACCCAGGGAGTCTTGGCAGTGAGTGAGAACCATTACCATCAAACTGTTTTTCCTGATGGACATGAGGCTTACTTTACCTGAGCTTGCACAAGCTTGAGTACAGTAACCTAATGTTGCATGTCGTCTGCAGGGCTGTAGACTGTTGTTTATATTTCTTGAAGTGCAAAAAGGCAAAAGTAGCAGATATTTCCAAAGAATGCTATTCTTACGATTTTCTATCAAGTACAGTCAGTGTCCCCACCAACTGACTCTGTGCGTGTACGTGTGTGTGTACGTATTGTGTATGCCACTGAATAATACCATCTAGTTATGATTAAATAGAAAGACACTTTATCTCTGCAAGACATAATGTCGGAGCTATTGCTTGACACACCAATGTGCCCCCATAACTTCCTGCATTGTGCAATAGCTCCAAGGAGCAGCTTGTCTGCTGCAAGCACTTCATTTGATACATTGCATTCACAGCCATACCCACAGAGATGTAATAGAATTTATAGAGTGATAGTTGAATTACGTTTTCCCTCTGCAAGGCCCTCTGAATGAGTGGTAAGAGACATTGGGACCAAATTGATTTCACAGCCTGAATTACCGGATGGAGCAAATGGTAATATTCTGCTTTGAATTAAAGTTTGAACACTCATTAACAGTGTTATGCACTATTAAAATAATGCCTGAGTGAGATACCCCCAATGTAACATGACAGGTGCACAGGATGTGGTGGAGCCCACCAATTGTCACTGACAATACAAAGGACGTACTCTATAGTTGTGTTTTGCATTGAGATTGGCTTTATCCCCATTTAAAGCATTTTGAAAGTTACATATCTTGAAAACTTGATTGCTGACAAGCAATGGGGACGACGTCAACAATGAACTAATGAAATACATCACAACAAATACCAAAATGTAGTTTTTGGGTGGAATTTCCCTTTAAGAAGCTGATAATAAAAATGGGCTTCTTCTATACAAATATGTCCTGCCACGTTAAATAGTAGAACGCCTATTATTCAGTCGATGTTCCCATCAGTCCTAGACTATGGTGACATCATCTATATGAATGTAGTTACCACTTCATTAAAGTAGTTAGATGCAGTTTATCATAGATCACTGTGCTTTATTACAGGTGACAATTGTAATACTCATCACTGCATTCTCTACCAGAAATTGGTTGGCCTTCTGATATCACTTAGGTTGCTTGTAATTATTTTTTCATTTATAAATCCCTTTTACCAAAAAGTGCCACTGTATCTAACATTATTACTAAAATGTAGACATACGAGTTACCACATCCAGTCTCGGGGATGGCTAACTCTGGAAATTATTTTTCTTGCTCCTTATTTGTGGAATGGTCTTCAAAATATTCTTACATTTGATGTTTTGGTGGTTCTACGGCAATTCAGGACCTTATTACTGATGAATGTGTGCGTTTTTTACAACAGTGTTTTCTTTCTCCTTGCATTTTGTATTTATATTTTGATGTGTGCACATTTTGTAATTTATGTAATTCAGGGCTCATGTGTAAAAGAGACATTGGTCTCAGTATAACTCCCTGATAAATAAAGGTTAAATAAAATGTGTGGGCATACCCCAACAACAGAATGGTGTGGGCACATATGGCTCATAAAAAATATGAATGCGTGCAGAACGCTGATTGGCCAGCTCATCCTCCTCAGGTGGATGACACCATCGTCTAAAAGTTTGAGGTGGGGTTTTTGAAAGAAATGATTAGCCAATTTATGCTTTCACCACAAATACTACAATAGCATGAGTCAACAACATTATTTGGGTATCTGTTAACAGAATATCAACTTTGTGGAATAAATTAAATGTAGCTATTCAAAAGCCAATTTTGTCATTGCTCTCACAGTAATACACTTGGATTTTTCCGATGCTAAGCTACATCAATGAATTCAATCATACCAATCTGGAATTCAGCCCTATCAGTGATAAAATGGCCATTACTCACCATTACCAGGTGGGAAGAAATGTAATAGTTTCCTTTAAGTCCTACTGTACCTGCATATGGATAAGGTGATTCATGATGTGTCATGTCTGCTGTCTCCTTATTCCCCAATTAAGGTAGTGTCTGGTTTAGCAGAGAGATTGTCAAACAAGTCATTTTGGCGGGATTGTGTAGAATGCCTCAAGCAGTATGAATTCCATTATCACCACATTTTGCCTCAGGGAACACTTATTCTCATACAGCTGCAAATGTTGAGAATTGAAAGGGCAAAACACAGATTATTCTCAAGAGCTAAATGGCTACTGTAAATCTAAATGATTGTCATGGTGTTACTCCATTGTCAGTTCATGCTTGCTGCTATATATATGCTTTAAAGACCTAATTTGTCACTTACCAACGCTCTGCGATGTGCGCACAACAGCAAAAGATCTGTGATATATTTGATAAATTCAGTGAATTCCAATTTGGAATGAATTATTCCAAATGTATCGATTTTGGCGCCAGCGAGTCAAACATGATATACAGTGGGGCGTACACATTTGACACCAGCTTAATCCACATGAGTAAGCAATATCTTTGAGCCCTAGGGTCCACAATGAGTCGTGCAGAGTGACAGCATGTATTCAGTGCAGGGAAACTCAGTCCCAAGTATCCACTATATGTTCTGCACATTATCCAGTAATTCATGGCGGATCTAAAGTTAACATGACTTTCATTACAAGTCTCCCTGTGTGAAGGTGGGACATCCCCTCCCAATGAAGATTTATCTGAGAGCGTTTTTAGAAATCGAAGAATCTAATAGACATTCATGGTTCACTACTTTTTAAATCCAAAGGGAGAAGAAACATCTGCGGAGAATATTGTTGAATAAGTCTTTCAATTTGTCAGACGCATAAAGCAAATGCACTGAATATTGTCTTTATCAGAAAATAGATTTGAAATTAGACATTAATGTGCAGGCACTACTCCAGTTGATACACACTCCTGGTAATAAACATGATCTATTACGAATTACACTAAAATATCCATTGCCATCCATTTCCGATGAATCAAGAAGACCATAATAATTCTGAATGTCCTAAAAAAAAGCTGCATCAACTCACCTTATACACTACAGTACCAAACCCTGTCAAACCACTCTTTGGTATTCTGACGCATTGAAGTTGTACCAAAGAAATGCCTTAATGGAGGTCAAGGTAATATTATCTGAAATCGTACATGTTTTTTTTCATATACAGTATTGGATTGTTCACTATCATCTGCTAACATTACCAGTCTTACTGCCTTCTATGAAGACAATCTCCTAGTTTGACGGTACTACCCTTACTGTACTTTACCAATGACTATGCCATGATGAATTGATGAGTAAATTGACCATGTGATATACTGTGCAAGACTACTGGCTTAAGAAAGTAAGGGTCCTGAAAAAAGTTAGATAAACAATACAGTATAGGATATGGTACGGCCTGTATTGTCAATGTACATCATTGATCACAAACAAAGTTTCCCCTGTAATTTTCTGCACAGCAGAAGCTGTGTTCGGAGTGGAAGGCCTAGATATTCTATCCCGATCGCTAAAATACAGATTGCTTCCCTCATATAATTAGAATCTCTAGATCTTTCTGGGCCTTGCTTATAAATGTATATAGGTATGGCACTGAGTCAGGGAAGAATTTAGTTCATTTAGTTCAATTTCCATTATTCGTTGACCTACAGTAGCAGACATATCTATCCAGGATTATTCGCGCTGCCAGAATTTGACATATTACCTGTTTATACAGCTAATATTTACGGAGGCAATTTGCTGCAAGAGCGTTTTGCTGGGTGTACAACAGCAGTTCTACACCGGGAGAATTAAGTCTGCGGACAGAAGAGCTGATGGACTAATAACTGGTTGATTTCTGTACTGTCACAGTACCTTTAAAAAGTGCATAAAAAAGCTGAGTTAATTAAATGAAAGCTGAAAGTTATTGTTCTTTGCCAGGCCAGCAGAAAAGAACGCGAGCATCAGGGACAGGGATATAGGGATGGCATTCTGCCAAATAAAACAGTACACTCTTTTAAAGTAAGTAGATGGATTGTCAATATAAGACATTGTTTTTTCCTGTGTTGAGTTCCGGATATTTACATGAATATTTATCTAACAATTACACTAATCTCAGATCCAGACACCCCATTCAACCAATATTTACCTGGATTCAGAAGTCATCAAAGAAATGCATGGCTTTTTAGACAAAAAGTTCAAAACAATGAACAAATACAATTTGATCGCCAGTCTAGCGTTTGGATTGAAGACGGTAAAGGATGGACACAATACATCTATTTATCAGACAGATAAAGAATGAAACTCTGACTCGCTGCTTCATCTCAAGGGTAAACAAGAAGAGTAGTTACAGAAACAAAATCATTGTGACAATATTACATCAGTTATAGACAACACAACAAACGTAAAGCAATGTTTTATGGCCAGTGACATCATAGGGCACAGTACGTCTCCATTCCCTGTGATTTCAGAGGGTCGGCCAACAAAACGAGAAACCAGGTCTGGCCCCTCTCGTCTCCCCCTTGACTCCCTGTGATGTAATTAGATCCGCAGCAGTGCAGCTGAGATCATTTCAGTTTCCCCGCAAAACTTTGGAGCCAGATTGGACTCCGAGAGTCCATATTAGAGGGAAGAACAATAGTTTATCTTAGAGGTTGATGATAATGTGTTCAGGATCACTAACCACACAAACAATACCCTTAACAGATGGGAGACAACAAGTAGCAGCTGCGGAGGCATTGAAGTGTGACTCGCCTCAGAGAGTCACTAAATAAAACTCACTTCCGTCGGGTATATTCTTACGGGACGGTCACTTCGATGACATCGTTGGAGAGAGTCCAACCTGTGGCCGGAGACTGGAGATGACTGGGGCCAGCAGGTGGAGGAGGAAGAGGAGGCGACAGACCTGTTCAGGCATGTTCACCCTCAAGGACACCTTGATTTGATCCAATGCATGATTCATTACACAATTCATGACTAACTTGAACAAGCTGACCAATGACGGCCAAGGTGACTGCCAACTTCTAAAGATAGTGTAGCAAAAAGGGGTTCTTGAGCTCTAACTTGCTGAACTACATTTTGGTTTGCCGAGAACTCAGTTATGATATAATACATTCTACTGACAATGTGTTCTACAGAACACAAAGGCTCAGACACAAAGAGAAATACAGAACATATTATTGAATATGTTCTATATTTTGATCCTGACTCACTGAAAAAAAGTGTAACAAAATCCCTGAACAATGAGATTGTCTGAACACGACTCGCTGAGGCAGGCTTAACTGAAAATGAAAGAATAAACGTTATTTTTCTAGCAAAAATAATACAACATATACTGTATGCTGCCATATTGTTCAAACACTCATCAGACAAACCTGTCCATGGTTTAGTGGGTGGCAGGTTGCCTAGTTGTTAAAAGTGTTGGGTCAATAACAAAAAGGTTGCTGGATTGAATCCCTGAGACTACTAGGCGAAAATTCCTTCTGTACCCTTAAGGCACTTAACCCTAAATGCTCTGGATAAGAGCGTCTACCGAAATGTAATGATTTCTTCATTAATATAGTCATTGTTTTATTCATATTTAATCAGTCCAATCGTCTAGCTGACCTTAGATGAAGGTGATGCATTTCACAGGAAAGAAGTTTTTGATTTCTGATGGGAATAAAACGTGCCTTAAGTATTGTAATACATTCAGCAAATGATGGCTAGCATGTTTGGCTGATCCACTCTTTCAGAGTCCATGAAAACAGCCAGCAGCATAAACACAAAAGTGCCAAACAAACAGATTTTAAAGGTCCCTTTGATTAAGGTAGCAGATTAATCTCAATAAAGAGTCATTAAAAGTAATACCCAATGGCTTTAAGGGCCCAAAAGGAAAGCTTGCATGGTCAACAAAATATGAATAAATCAATGGGGGGTATACTTTTTATGAATCATGTTAGTATGCTGTATGTGTACCTGTTGAGATAGTATAGGTGCAGACAGGGTAAATAGGAGCAATACCATATCTCTGGACACTTGAGGAAACATCGCTCCGTGTAACACTGCTTCTTGCAAAATCACCAGTCTGAGACTACGCTATGTGCCGGTCAGTGACTCTGTCAGAGCGTGAATGAGAGAGGTCACAGCAAAATGTTCTGGCTTGAATGTATTGTTACGACATGACAGCAGTGTAAAAAAGTTAGACGTTATAAAAAGGGGAAAGAAGTGTTGAGGTGGCAGACTGTATAGCATGAACCAACCTCACCAAAATACCACGTTCTCAATGGAATTACAAAACAAAAAGCCAGAGATACATTGAAGTGTACCTATTGTGATTATGCTTTCTGTGTCAGTGCTAAATGGCCAGACTGGTACCATCCTATTTTAAATGTTTAAACATCCCTACAGCAATTGTTTTCTCTCTGCCAACGGCATGGGATACAGCATCACCATCCAAGGCTAACAAATCTCACCCATCCCCTTGGAGGCATAGCCCTGCCCCATCAGATCTCTTCCCATCTCCTGCTACGGACTCCCAGTTAGACTCGCTTTTGTTGTCAAGGCCCTATAATGAACTCTGACCCATCATAGTAAGCGAGCCAAGCAAACACACGTCTGGTGCATCCCATCACAAACAAAATATCACATGCACACCCCACACACTCGCACACACACACACGTGCTCGCTCGCACGCACACACACATTCACGCACAAACACACACACACACTCACCACCATTGGAAGATGTCTAATCATTCGTAGGGTTCAACAGACTAGAGGTCACGAGTCTGTGACTTGTTCTGCCAGCGTATGGCATCCATACTACACTGAACAAAAATATTAACACAACATGCAACAACTTTAAAGCTTTTACTGAGTTACAGTTCATATAAAGAAATCAATCAATTTAAATGAATTAATTTGGCACCAATCTATGGATTTCACAACTGGGAATAGAGAAATCCATCTGTTGGCCACAGATAAAAGGTAGGAGCGTGGATCAGAAAAACAGTCAGTATCTGGTGTGAAAACCATTTGCCTCTTGCAGCGCAACACATCTCCTTCGCATAGAGTTGATCGGGCTGTTGATTGTGGGCTGTGGAACATTGTCCCACTCATCTTCAATGGCGGTGCAAAGTTGCTGGATATTGGCTGGAACCGGTACACGTTGATCAAGAGCATCCCAAACACGCTCAATGTCTGGTGAGTATGCAGACCATGGAAGAACTGGGATGTTTTCAGCATTATCATGCTGAAACATGAGGTGATGGCGGCAGATGAATGGCACTACAATGGACCTCCGGATCTTGTCACGGTTGCTCTGTGCATTCAACTGCCCATCGATAAAAAACAATTGTGTCCGTTGTCCGTAGCTTATGCCTGCCCACACCATAACCCCACCGCCACCATGGGGCACTCTGTTCACAACGTTGACATCAGCAAACTGCTCGTCCATTTTTCCAACCACCTCCCGTGTACTTCGTTCCCCAAGCTGCAGGAATCTGACGTATGTCTTCTCTTTGAATAAACTGTGATCCCAAAATGTTAATTGATACCTTGTTGCCTTAGAGATTTATAGTCAGCTAGTTATATTGTTTTTCCCATTAAGCACAATGCTATTCAAAAGTTCAATATGTCCACATTCTGCTCAAAGACTCATTGATGTAAAACACCATATGGAGAGAGAGAGAGGATAGTTGGAATTGACTGGTGGATAGGGATTGGTACCTACAGTGCCTTCAGTAAGTATTCATGACCCTTTCCACATTTTGTTGTGTTACAGCCTGAATTCACACATCTACACACAATACCTGATAATGAAAAAGTTTAAACATGTTTTTAGAAATGTTTGGACATTTATTGAAAATTAAATACATACATATGTCATGTACATACAGTACCAGTCAAAAGTTTAGACACACCTACTCATTCAAGGGTAACTACTTTGAATAATCTAAAATCTAAAATATATTTCGATTTGTTTTAACACTTTTTTTGGTTACTACATGACTCCATAGTTGTTATTTCATAGTTTTGAGGTCTTCACTATTATTCTACAATGTAGAAAATAGTAAACATAAAGAAAAACCCTTGAATGAGTAGGTGTGTCCAAACTTTTTCAAACTGAGCAACTGGGCAAGAAGGACCTCCAGCAGGGAGGCAACCTGTTTTTACGTGACCAAGAGGTGACCAAGAACCCAATGACCACTCTGACAGAAATACAGAGTTCCTTGATTAAGATGAGAGAACCTACCAGAAAGACAACAGTTTCTACAGCACTTCACCAATCTGGGATTTATGGGAGAGTGGCCACACGGAAGCACATGACAGCATGCCTGGAGTTTGCATAAAGGCACTTGAAAGTCTATGGGATCATAAGGCAAAATATTATGTGGTCTGATGAGACAAAAATTGAACTCTGGTTTTAACGCAAAGGGCTATGTCTGGAGACAATCATGCAGCTCATCACCTGTCTTACACCATCCCAGCGATGAAGAATTGTGGTGGCAGCATTGTGCATGGGGATGTTTTTCATTGGCAGGGACTGGATGACTGGTAAGGCTGGAGGAAACAATGAATGGAGCCAAATACAGGCAAATCCTTGATGAAAACCTTCAGGGTGCAAACGACCTCAGACTGGGGTGAAGATTTATGTTCCAAAAGGAAAATTAACCCAAGCATACAGCCAAAGCAACACCGAAATGTCTTCAGAACAAGAATGTGAAAGTCCTTGAGAGGCCCAGCCAAAGCCCAGACTTGAATCCCATTGTGAATCTATGGATAGACTTGAAGATTCCAGTTCACTGACACTCCCCATCTAATCTAACAAAGCTTGAGAAAATCTGCAAGGAAGAATGGTAGAAAACCCATAAATCCAGACGTGCAAAACTGATACAGACACCCCCAAGATGACTCAAAGCTGCAATCGACACCAAAAGTGCTTCTAAAAAGCATTGACTCATGTCAATTAAATATTTCTGCATTTAATTTTCATTGAATGAAATAAAAACATGTTTTCAGATCGTCTGCAAGGGATATTGTGTGTAGATGGGTGAAAGAACAGCAACTTTAATCCATTTTAAATTCAAGCTGTAATACAACATGTGGAATAAGTCACGGGATATGAAAACTTTCTGAAGGCCCTGGATATTACGGATGCAGTAAGTCTCACACTTACATAGTTATATGTAGAGGGCTAATAGAGCACATCAAAAATAAACACATCACTGAAACTATGATTTAGCCACACCTAGTATCTTACTATGGAACATAGCTAAGCTTGTCTTACATTGGCACTATGACAGTTTCAACAACTTAGAAGATATCAGATGATAAAAACAGCCTTTCCCTGTTCCAACCTTTCCGCTCATCCCAATTTGGGAACCAAGCCAAGCTCTCTGAGCAGCAACCTTGACAGATCAGATCATTCCAGACTGACTCCCTATCGCCTGCCATCAAAACTACCTTCCTCCGTATCAGCTCATGTTACAATGGCAACACTCTTATCTGAGATCTAGGATTGAGAAAAGCAGAAAATGAATATCAACTCAATTTTCCATCGATTGCACTGGTAATTAGACCTAATTCAATTTCACATTTCCCTTTTCTCCCTCTGTTTTTTAACCCAAAGGAAATTAAGAGCAGTTTGTCTGCAAGTATATCTAATTTTGGAGGAAAATTGTGATTCCTGACGGACTCATTTCACAGGGAACGCCCTGACTTTGGGGATGCTGTTGAGAGACTTGACTTTGCAATTAATACACTCATAATGAACTGATTCAGAGAAAAGCATATCTTTGTTTTGCCACTGGGAGAGTTCTGACTAGACAGTGAACATAAAAAGATGATGACATGACATCTATGTGCACGCCCTGGAATAGGGCTTCTCATTGAGATTACATTCTAATGTGTGTGTATATGTGCTTGTGGGTTTGTTTGTATGCATGTGTGTGTGTGTGTGTGTGTGTGTGTGTGTGTGTGTGTGTGTGTGTGTGTGTGTGTGTGTGTGTGTGTGTGTGTGTGTGTGTGTGTGTGTGTGTGTGTGTGTGTGTGTGTGTGTGTGTGTGTGAGAGAGAGAGAGAGAGAGAGAGAGAGAGAGAGAGAGAGAGAGAGAGACCACCTCAAGACTGACTATAAAAGCAGGTGAGAGTGCGCCTTATTTGGCAGTGGTCTTGGTAAATGGAGTTTGACAATATATTTAGTATGGTGCTTCCTTGACTAGACAACGGACATTACACAAAATTCAAAAGGCAGTAAGGCATATTTCCACATATGACCTCCAAAAAATAAATCAAATGGTTTACCCTTTCATACACATCTATGTGATTTTACGTGTATACTATGGAGAATATACGTGTATACTATGGGGAATATACGTGTATACTATGGGGAATATAAGTGTATACTATGGGGAATATATGTGTATACTATGGGGAATATACGTGTATACTATGGGGAATATACGTGTATACTATGGGGAATATACATGTATATTCGTAGTTGCATCCATTGTAACAGGAAATAGATAACAATGGTTGTAAAGCTAATCTGTTGTTATATGACTGATTGGTGGCGCAGTCTGTTAAAACAGTTGGTTCATAGTTTAATGGCTAGGAGTTCTAATCCCACTTCAGAAAGATTCCTTTGTTTTTAAAATCCAATATTCCTCCTTCCAATTCTGGGAAGGTAGTAGTTGTGGGTTTGTATACAGTACCCACGACCAATCTGTGAGTTAATCTGACCATGGTAAAAAGAACTACTGCGCAAATACTGTAATGTGGGTGGATTGAATTGAGCCACTAATCTTAATTTTCAAGGTGAGGATTGCACTTTTCTTCCCAACACAATACCGCAATAAATGTGAGGCCACATTTCAAAGATGTAATTTTTTGCACCACATGGAGGATTTGAATTTACACCATAAGTGGCAACAGATGTCAGGAACCAGGTACCTTACCACTGTGAGCTAACTGTCCAGAGCCGTATTTGCTCATGATGCACATCATTGTATTATCAGAGCGTGCCAGTAGTCTTCTGATACAAACTGTATGCTTTAGTGAGAAAGTGTTGGGATCAGTTACAACTACGTTTACCCACCCCCGAAATGAACATTTATGAGCAATTCCCCCCACCTAACAACCTCTCACCTGAATATATTTTTTTATTTGAAGGGGTTGGGCACTGGTTGAAATTGGGGTTGAGAGTTACCATTTAAGGACATAAGGATAATGCAGTGATCTGTGTAAAAAGCAGATATGTCAAAGTGGAAATATATTTCTGCAAGAATAAGTACATTCATATCTTCCACATGATAGAATCGTATCACTCCCAGCTTGTTGACATTCAACAATGTCACTCAATGTAAGCTATGTAGAAAACCATTTTCTAATCAATGGCCCATTTGATTTCAAATTTGAACACCAAAAATAACACAATTTCAATCAGTTTAGTTGATTGAGTTCACGGTGGGAACAACAGTTTTGCATACACCTGCTTCAGCTTGAACAGATTTTTGTTTTGTTCAAGTAACTTGTTTTTGCATGGGCTATTTCCCTTACACAATGCAGAGTTGTCTGTCTCAGACTGTTTGATTAATTCACCCCATTTTAATGTTTAATCATCTTCTTGATTAATTCAGTTAGAGGGATGTTTCCCATTTCTGAAATGAAAACAAAATTGACGCAATGTCACTTTGGTTGGGAATCTATTCTGCATTGTACTATAATGCTGTTAGGTTGAGGCTGAGGGTGAGGGTGTCACTGTCACCAAAATAATCATTGCCCCTTGCAAAAGTAGCAAACCCTTGTACAACTATGGTAAACTGTTAAACCTTTATTAATGTGGCAACACATGTATTGACCCTTCTTTCATGAGGCCTGCATAACCCTGCCATAAGACAGAAAGAACTGATCTCATCAAGAGTCATAACAGCCCTTGTAAGTTTATGAGAAAAAACAGCATGCCACTGTGAATGTACAGTGCATTCGGAAAGTATTCAGACTCCTTGACTTGTTCCATATTTTGTTACGTTACAGGCTTATTGTAAAATTGATTAAATTGTTTTTTCCCCCTCATCAATCTACACACAATACCCCATAATGACAAAGCAAAAACAGGTTTTTAGAAATGTTTGCAAATGTATTAAAAAGAAAAAACTGAAATATTATATATACATAAGTATTGAGACCTTTTAGTCAGTACTCTGTTGAAGCACCTTTGGTAGCAATTACAGCCTCAAGTCTTATTGGGCAGGACACTACAAGCTTGGCACACCTGTATTTGGGGAGTTTCTCCCATTCTTCCCTGCAGACTCTCTCAAGCTCTGTCAGGTTGGATGCAGTGCGTCAATGGACAGCTATTTACAGGTCTCTCCAGAGATGTTCAAGTTCAAGCTCTGGCTGGGCCACTCAAGGACGTTCAGAGACTTGTCCCGAAGCCACTCCTGCATTGTCTTGGCTGTGTGCTTAGGGTCATTGTCCTGTTGGAAGGTAAAATTCACCCAAGTCCGAGGTCCTGAGTGCTCTGGAGCAGGTTTTCATCAAGGATCTCTCTGTACTTTGCTCTATTCAGCTTTCGCTTGATGCTGACTAGCCTCCCTGCCACTGAAAACCATCCCCACAGCATGATGCTGCCACCACCATGCTTCACCATAGGGATGGTGCCAGGTTTCCTCCAGACATGGCCTTCATGGAGTGCTGAAGAGATGGTTGTCCTTCTGGAAGGTTCCCCCATCTCCACAGAGGAACTCTGGAGCTCTGTCAGAGTGACCATCGGTTTCATGGTCAAGTCCTTGATCAAGGCCCTTCTCCCCCGATTGCTCAGTTTGGCTCGGCCGGCCAGCTCTAGGAAGGGTCTTGGTGGTTCCAAACATTTTCCTTTTATGAATTATGGAGGCCACTGTGTTTTTGGAGACCTTCAATGCTGCAGACATTTTTTAGTACCTTTCCCCAGACCTGTGCCTCGACATAATCCTGTCTTGGAGCTCTACAGACAATTCCTTCAAGCTCATGGCTTGGTTTTTGCTGAGACATGCACTGTGGAAGAGAGTTGTGTGCCTTTCCAAATCATGTTAATTCAATTGAATTTAACACAGTTGGACTCCAATCAAGTTGTAGAAATATTTCAAGGATGATCAATGGAAACAGGATGTACCTGAGCTCAATTTCGAGTCTCATAACAAAGGGTCTGAATACTTATGTAAATAAGGTATTTTTAAATCCATTTTAGAATAATGCTGTAACGTAACAAAATGTGGAAAAGTCAAGGGGTCTGAATACTTTCCAAAGGCACTGTGCATTGGTACTGGTTATAACAGATATTATGCAATTTAATAAGCCCTTCTGTCTTGCTTCACACCTGGCCACTCACTCAGTGCTGCCACCAACCCCCTGCTTGAACAGTTGGGCGCCTAGCCCCTCACTGCAGCCTTACACAGTAATCCTCCAAGGGGCAGTGAGCCATGGAGAGGGCCTTGTAAGTGAACAAAACACTCAAAGCATGCTTTCCACAGCACTTAACCACACCATTATTAGCATGACTTATCTGCAAGACACCTCTTCACACATTCCACTTCCACCAACGGGCTCGGTCCACTACTACTACTGCTGCTGGACATTTGTGTGTGATTTATTCTGTAGCAGTGGATAGGGTCTACAGACTATTGCCGAAGAGGCTGTAGTGCAAAGAGAGACATTCTCTGGTTCAAGCACACGGTTGATTACTATAATCTGGGGACAACCACTCGCACACATAAAAGCAAACACACACACACAAGCACACATAGGCAGACAATTACATGCACATATATACACATGCACGCACACACGCACACACACACACACACACACACACACACACACACACACACACACACACACACACACACACACACACACACACACACACACACACACACACACAAACACACAAACACACACACACGCAAACACGCAAACGCACACACGCAAACACGCACACACACACACATGCAAACACGCAAACACACGCACACAAACACACACATACAAACACACACACACAAACACACACCCACACAATCATAAACACACACACACACACACACACACGCAAACACGCAAACACACGCACACAGACACAATCACACAAACATAAACACACACACACACAACCACAGTTCTATTTCAAATGGGGAAAAGGGGGGGGGGGGGATAACTATGTTATTACTGATTAGGATCCAAGGAAATGTTCAAAAGATGTACATTCCTCAGTACTCCTCTTTGGTTCTAAAGCAATTATTCCGTTTTGAAGTGACAGATTTTTTTCTCGAGCCTTGATGTTG
This sequence comes from Oncorhynchus masou masou, assembly GCF_036934945.1. Taxonomy (NCBI): domain Eukaryota; kingdom Metazoa; phylum Chordata; class Actinopteri; order Salmoniformes; family Salmonidae; genus Oncorhynchus; species Oncorhynchus masou. Next base: position 73,687,051 of record NC_088217.1, on the reverse strand, counting down.
ATGTTAGTTAATCACTGAGAATTCTCAGGGAAAAGAATAGCATTATAAGAGACTCCTGATTTGCTTTTGTTTGTTATGTTCAACTTCCCTTGTTATTCCCCTTTAATGCGCTTTCTATCTCTCTCCCTCTCAGTCTTCCTCTCCACCTCGCTTTCTTCTCTCTCCCAAGTCTCCCTCTCTCTCCATCCTACCCCCGCCTCTCTCTCTCTCTCTCTCTCCATCCCACCCCCATCTCTCTCTCTCTTTCTCTCTCCAAACCCTTTGTCTTCATCTATTCTTAGTGTAGCATTTTGTTTTTTTTGGCAGCTTCACAACGAGATATAAATCTCGTTAATTCTTAGCTCGCAGCGTGTTTTGAAACATGCAACTATTTTCCTCCCTGCACTTCATTGATGCTTCATTATTTTTTATTAGCATGAAAATGGTAAATAATTAGTTGCACACGGTTCATAAAAAGAAGACAGAAAATTGAATAGAGCCCTGATGTGTCATCATAAACGCTGTGCCAGAAATGTACAGTCCCATTATATCTGTTCATTTGGGAATGGATCGGAAGACGCATGCTTTCCTCTCATGATGTTGTTACATGGAGATTTGTGAAACTGATGCAATAACAGATTGTATTATCCTCTAGTTGAGGTCAAATTTGTTGGTTGCATATGTTTTATACGGTGCCCTTTTTTTAAATATTGCATAAGACTACAATTATTTGTACAATGAATGAGTGATTGCTGGCAGATCCAATGGCATGATCTACTTGATTGTCGACATGTACGCTTCGTAGACACCGTTTAAACAACACCAGGGGATACTGAACAGACATGCATATGATTATGTAATAGGTGTAATCTAAACGTATCTAATTATGCAAGATACTTCATTCATGTAATGCTACTTTGGGGCAAAAGTCTGGGTCAGTCCAGGACCTGTTGTCCAGGATTCCCCAAGGAAACACTAATGATCATGTCACACCCTCATCAGCAAAAGGAATTAGGTTGTTGCCTGCCACGTGTCCAATTTCACATATTTGAACGCTAATCCATTTATGGCCGTCATTATCTCGTGTCCGCAGATATGCTCCTGATTGAAATAGGAGGAATTCATGAGTAATTAAATTAGCGACAAGGTTACTCTGTGACCTTCCCGCAAATTAGTGCCGTAACAACATAAATCTATAACTCATTGTGCATCTTAGGGAACGTGTAATGCATCAGTATAATAATCCATGCCTTGAAGCCGTCAGAAGTGGGAGTCAGGTTTCGTATCCAACTTGAGCTTTCACATTTGAATAATGCCACATTTTCAGGATTTTATTGATCCACCGATTGTACATTACTCATACAAAGCTAGCATAAAATCAGTAAGCAATGCTAATGGACTCCAAGGACACACTGGAGAAATGCACTATGCTGTTGGCGTCCTTGTTGTGGCTCTTACCTGACTTCAACAACAAGTCTAGTTTCTCCGAAGACAAAAGACATGCTCAGTATTTTGCCAAGCCAAGTATAACTCAGACTCAGACAGGAAAACACGTCGAGTAAATGCATCGTTTTATGCACCACAACCACTAAAGTTCATTAGCAGCTGTTTGTCTCCTCAGCATCGTTTTCGCTGTCAGTTTACCTTCATCCACAGTCGGGCCTCGCGGTGCTGAGAGGGAGGAAGGACGCTGTCACAACGACCTCCAGCAACAAACACACTCCGCGCTAAGCTGGACGTACACATCTCCTGTGCCAGACCCTCAAGGTGTGTGTGTGTGTGTGTGTGTTTGGAGTGGAGGGTAGTGGAGGGTGCAGGCACTGACAACAGCATTTAGTGACAAACCCACGTCTCTTATCCACACCACTGAGGAGGAAGCACCACAACCGGCCAATTCATTGGACTGGAACAGTTTGGAGGCCACAGTCGGGTTATTTAAGTACACTTAATGCACATCTTTTTAAATACACTTCTCTAAGATTGAGTCTGTATGGCTATGCCTTATCCTGAAGGCAAGATAAAACAGTGGGGCACAGTTGCACAAAGCCAAAAAGACAATTTCAAAAACACTATTTACACTTTTTACCCACAACCCGCATACGGGTTGAAAATTACAGATTTGGTCAATGATAAGCGCCTAAATTGGAACGCAGTGGCTGTGCAGTAACATACTACCCATGACGACAGAGCTCAGGGTCTCCCCTTTACAATGCTGTATGGGATTCAACTGTGAGCACCAAGCCAAGAAGAATATGCTCCCATCCCTCCTGCTGTTTTGTTGTCCAAGAGAAGGGGATGCTCTAAATCAACAGGACTCGATTTGTTCTGAAAGATAAGACGTTGAGGATTATAATAAATACCGCTTTGATGTCATGCATGCAAACCACACACCCGTCCAAATGTGCACGTCACATTTCCATATTATAAAACTCATTTTATATACACTATCGACGTGTATGATCACTATGTCTGAGGTACAGTTACAAGGATGACATGGTGTCATACCCTGGGTGGTTCAGAACAGAATGAGCCTGTTTTTCTTTATTGTGAACATAATTTGCCGCGGAACACGCACCAATATTGCTAGCTGTTTCTCTGAAGTGCCCTGTGAAAGCCTAGCAGTGTAAGATTTTATTTTACAACTTAGCTAGTCATGTTGGAAATAGAATCAGCTTTCAAAATGCCCACCTGACGCAGATTGCAATTTATATTGGCCTGTTTTTGGATCGTGTAAGCAGCAGAAATGGCGTGATGGTGGGGATGCAGGGCTGTGTTCCAAACATAAAAAACAAAAAGTGTGCTTGCTTCAGTTGCTCAATGGCACAGCTTGGAGAGCTCAATAAAGCATTTTACAGTGGAAGGCTCTTTCCCTGAGCCATGTGCATCGAAATTATTCAGTAATTGTGCACCCCTTGGAGAGATGTGTGACGACTTGGAGATACCAGTTAGACCTCTGACTCAAACCCTGTATATTTTTGTTGTCTTATGTTGCACCTACCCAACATTTTTCAGGAATTGTATTATTACGTTACTGAATATATACCGAGTATTTTCAGATTTTGTTATTGACAAATTCTGCAAAAAAGTACAGTTCATGTAAAATGCAGATACAATCAACAGGGTCATGTCTGCATTCAGTCTTGTGTCAGGTGAACTGTTGTGTTCTCATCTTTTGTCTTATAAGTGTTCCCTTTCACTCGCTACCTTAGTTATGAATAAGGATTCTCATGTTTTTTCTGCTTGGTCCATTTCAATTTGGCCCTATGCATGTAGGTCAATCACTATAAAGGGTTAGATGTAAAACATAAATGCAGATTGCACATACAAAAATGTGTGAATACAACCAGCACAAACAAGCAACGAATTTCGTCAATTAATAAATACTCTCTTTAGGACTCACATAAATGATGGAACACGTGCACACGCATGCACGCACACACACACACACACACACACACACACACACACACACACACACACACACACACACACACACACACACACACACACACACACACACACACACACACACACACACACACACACACACACACACACACACTTTAAATCATGTGTTTGAATCCACAAATCATATTACATTTCAGAAGGATTCAAACTCTCATACGCTCACACACAAAGCTGATTCTGTCAAGTCTACAATTAGGTTCACTTCTGATTCCACATGCACGTTGTTGCACACTACAATTATATCTAGTTGGGAATATTTCAACAATTGTATCAGGCAGTACTGATTCATTGCCTCTTGGGAACTATCATACGTCTTTGTTTAAGAATGCGAAGCCAGACTTTCTCATGAAATGACTCAACATTCTTAATAGGATCATGTCCGTCCGACCCAGCAACACAATAACTAGAGAAACAAGGAAAAAAGGAGACAAACACACAAACACATACACACTCACACTCACAAACACACACACATACCCAGACACACGCATGCACACACCACTCCCTACTCCACTGGCTTATCAGTGAGGCAGACAATGCCGTCCCCCATGTAATAAGAGCTATCATCATGGGCCCGGGAGTGCATTACAGAGCCTCAGATTGTGGACTAGATGGGGCTCTCGCGGGGGCAGACAGGAGCTACCAGAACCATGGAAGGGGGCAAAGCTGCTTAGCCAAGTAGAGGAAATGAAAGAAGGCTCTGGTTCTCTCCTCCAGAGGAAACGCCATGCTTGAGTGAAGAGGCGGTGTTTGAGAGAGACAGACGCTGCATGGCACAGAGAGGACAGAGTGATAATAGAGATTTGTGATAAGGTGAAAGAGAATAAAAAAGAAAGGATAACGGAAGGCTACTGCTGTGATATGGCCAGGGTCGGAAATTTACAAGGCTTCAATTTATAGTGTGCTAGACCTTGGTGTAGCTTTCCAACATGTTCATTATGTTTATGAGTCACGTTTGCTCCACACTCTCTGTAAAGCAGCAGTGAACAATGCACTATTCATGGCTTTGGAGTGTCGTAAGCCAATAGTAAATGAAGGTAATTGTTATAAGGATTCATAAAAATCATGTCCCTCCATAACATCATTTAGGTTTTATGAACACATGCCTACTGTGTTATACAAAGTTGCATGATATAATGTATCTCAAGGCTTGCTATATGCGTTCATTGATGCTTATGTATGCCTATGACCAGGCCTGTGACAGCCGACATGCCTATAATGCCTATAATGCCCTTTAAACCCTAAAAGCGCCAACATCTTTAGATATTTTTTATCTTAAAAGCACCCCAAATTTGTAATGATTTCAAGTAGAAACACTTTTTTATTTAATGAACCTTTTGTAACACAAGTAAATGGTTTAAATTCCCCAAGATAAGCATATACAGTATATTAAAATTTTTACACATTTATATTACAGTTAAAAACTGTTATTTTCATCAATTTCATCCATAGCCACTTGTCATTAACAATTTTATTCATTCAAAGTGGTGTGTTTCTGTGATACTCAGAAGCTGAGAAATTGGTTATTGAGCTAATCTGATGTACCGGTATGACCTAAAACAGTGACTCCAAACCAGGGGTACTAGAGTCACAGTGGGTACTTGAGAAGACTCACGAGGCCATAGACTTACTGGTAAAATGCACATGGGGGGGTACTTCAGGGGTACTCCAGGCAGAGCAAAATTCAGTTGGTGGTGCACTGACTGAAAAGGGTTGGGAACCACTGACCTACTGTAAGATAACGACCACCATAGGCGATCATCAGACTTTTAGCTCTAACTTTGGAAAGCTAGGACCCTGTCAACTCAGATCCAATTGCATCTGAAAGATGACACTCTCAACTTGGTACAGAGACATTGACTGGAATCGAAATATGTATTTTAGTTTTTCAATTATCATTAATCTATATTCTTTTTATTGTAGTGGTTGTCTTGCCTCCCAGGGGCCAAATATGAGGTTGGCTCCATATCTTTACCTTTTCATGGTACATACATCTACCTCTGTGCCAAACCTGGTGCTTTTATCACAAAGTGCACTATTGAGTCAAAATGTTCATCTTACCGGTGCACTACTACTATACAAAATAGATATTATTTTTAATGCATCCTTATTACCACTGAAATCATTCTACATTTAATTTTTTGGTCCGTAAACTAGTTGCTTGACAAAGTCTTAAAATATCAGAAGGATTTTAAAAAAGGGTTAAGAAATGATAACGTTTTCGACCCGTTGGTCATTTATGGTTATATAACTGCCGAAAACATGGTCGAGACTTTCCCATTAGTTTCATCTTGTCTTGCAAAATTGATGATGTCAATGGGGATCTTTGCTTGTTGAGAAAATTGAGTGTTTTTTTCCATTTTTTTTCATATATCAAAGCTGTGTAAACCAAAGACTCAAGTCTACTTTTAGAGGTCATGTTACTAATAAGTTTCAAGAGGTGAGTCACACAAAGGATGCACAACCACACACCTGGTCTGGCTGTTTATACACAGGCTGGATTACTACTATACACCTGTTCCGACTGCTTGTATACAGGGCCAGATTACTACTATACACCTGTTACGACTGCTTGTACACAGGGCCAGATTACTACTATACACCTGTTACGACTGCTTGTATACAGGGCCAGATTACTACTATACACCTGTTACGACTGCTTGTACACAGGGCCAGATTACTACTATACACCTGTTCCAACTGCTTGTACACAGGGCCAGATTACTAATATACACCTGTTCCGACTGCTTGTACACAGGGCCAGATTACTACTATACAACTGTTACGACTGCTTGTACACAGGGCCAGATTACTACTATACACCTGTTACGACTGCTTGTATACAGGGCCAGATTACTACTATACACTTGTTACGACTGCTTGTACACAGGGTCAGATTACTACTATACACCTGTTCCAACTGCTTGTACACAGGGCCAGATTACTACTATACACCTGTTACGACTGCTTGTACACAGGGCCAGATTACTACTATACACCTGTTCCGACTGCTTGTACACAGGGCCAGATTACTACTATACACCTGTTACGACTGCTTGAACACAGGGCCAGATTACTACTATACACCTGTTACGACTGCTTGTATACAGGGCCAGATTACTACTATACACCTGTTACGACTGCTTGTACACAGGGCCAGATTACTACTATACACCTGTTCCAACTGCTTGTCCACAGGGCCAGATTACTACTATACACCTGTTACGACTGCTTGTACACAGGGCCAGATTACTAATATACACCTGTTACGACTGCTTGAACACAGGGCCAGATTACTACTATACACCTGTTACGACTGCTTGAACACAGGGCCAGATTACTAATATACACCTGTTCCGACTGCTTGTACACAGGGCCAGATTACTAATATACACCTGTTCCGACTGCTTGAACACAGGGCCAGATTACTAATATACACCTGTTCCGACTGCTTGTACACAGGGCCAGATTACTACTATACACCTGTTACGACTGCTTGTACACAGGGCCAGATTACTACTATACACCTGTTCCAACTGCTTGTACACAGGGCCAGATTACTAATATACACCTGTTACGACTGCTTGTACACAGGGCCAGATTACTACTATACACCTGTTCCAACTGCTTGTACACAGGGCCAGATTACTACTATACACCTGTTACGACTGCTTGTACACAGGGCCAGATTACTACTATACACCTGTTACGACTGCTTGAACACAGGGCCAGATTACTAATATACACCTGTTACGACTGCTTGAACACAGGGCCAGATTACTAATATACACCTGTTCCGACTGCTTGTACACAGGGCCAGATTACTACTATACACCTGTTACGACTGCTTGAACACAGGGCCAGATTACTAATATACACCTGTTCCAACTGCTTGTACACAGGGCCAGATTACTAATATACACCTGTTCCAACTGCTTGTATACAGGGCCAGATTACTAATATACACCTGTTCCGACTGCTTGTACACAGGGCCAGATTACTACTATACACCTGTTACGACTGCTTGAACACAGGGCCAGATTACTAATATACACCTGTTCCGACTGCTTGTACACAGGGCCAGATTACTACTATACTTCTGTTACGACTGCTTGAACACAGGGCCAGATTACTAATATACACGTGTTACGACTGCTTGTACACAGGGCCAGATTACTACTATACACCTGTTCCGACTGCTTGTACACAGGGCCAGATTACTTACTGTACACATTTTATGTAAAATATTGTTCTTATACATACTTTGACCTTCAATTGGAAACTAGAACCATACCTGTGAGTGGAGTCTATAGTTGTTATTCGTAAAGTGCCAAAACCATTTTGCCCTCTAATTTTACTACAATAAAACGGTCTGTTTATATGCTACTGGTTAAGGTACTGCAACGCAAACTTAATTAAGTTTAACTACAACATGTAAATGAACGGTATATCATTTTGTAGTCTCAATCCTGATACATATTTCACTTTGAGGCTCTAAAATGGAGTTGATGCTTCAAGAATAAGTCAGTTTAAGTGGAGGAAGAAGCCGAGATGACAACCATTGTGGATGGAAACTGTCATCTATGTTTAAAAAGATAAGAATTGCAGGAACCTGTACTTGAAACATGAAAGAGTACAATTTGATTTATTCAAATCCACCAGACATTGATAAGATATGACGGTTCCATCTATCATTGGTTTGATGTTAATTCTCCTACTGTAATTCACAGAGGGGTGAGCGTCACGGGGAAGATGCCCAGTATTTGTTTTCTGCGAGTCACCCCGATCAGTCTGGTTTTTTTTCATCACCACAATTCTTTTACAGCCTCACTCAACATAACTTATCATCATTCTGTCACATAATTTAGTATTGCTATAACCTGTTTGATGTCTCACATAAATATCGTATGCACAGGATACGATCGGAAAGTTTACATTTCTCGTGAGCGAAAGGGGGAGGGGGGTTGAACTTGTATCATCTGATTAGACGTTTGTCATTCAAGACTGGGGAATAGAGCTTTCTAAATCATTTAGCAACTGACATTAGCAGGGTATGGCAGGTTTCGGCAGGGTCACCGACCCCCATCATTTTACCATTACAAAGCTGAGTGGATTTGATTCGAAAGGGGTTAACAAAGGTGCCTGGTGCTCCAGTTTACAGGCTCAGCTCTGCATCTGAGGATCTGCCTTCCCGCTAAACCCGGTGAAAAAGATCCCACATCTCAGCATTAATACAAGTTTCCATGCCAAGATGTATAAAAAATAGTGAAGCAACTAACTACCCTTGTTACCGATTGGTGCGGTAGATGTCCTCAGCAGAATGCAAAGATGGTTCAGGTTTTATTGGAATGGGAGGTTAATTAGAAAGGAGGGATCTATCTGGCTCTTTGGCTCTCAGTGTTGTTTCACATTGAGCTACTGAGTCTCTGTTGGGCCCTTGCTGAAATGCCTACCTCGTTATGAAGGGCTACTTTCAACCTTGTTGTTTTAGCTAACTCTCAATAATAGTTATATGATTCATAAATGTGCATTTGACACTGGTGAAAAAGATCACTGGTAATGCATTATCCTTATGGTAATGCCATTAAGTGGGTTTTGTGTCCTGGCCCTCCATTTCACAGTAGTCGACCGTTATTGCTAATGCACAGATCCATGGCAACAGACAGTAGGTAGACAGAAGCATTTAACAAAAACTGGGGTAACTTGTCAACAACACTCTCACTATTTCCTCTCAGTATTTATAAGAGAAAGAAAGATACATCTAAGATGCAGATATTTTTCCTCAGCGTGAAATTGTTTCCACCGAAAAGTTAATCTCAAAGATATTCCCTTTCATTTGAGAGGGTACAATATTAACTTTATCATAAATATGAAACTTTCTGTTGACTTTGAGAACAACTATAAACATAACTCAGACACGTTTATTGATAAATATTTACAAAAGGCAAGGTCTGTTACACAGGTGACTGAGAAAATATTGACTGAGTGCACATTCCAACATAACAGTCTCAACAATGTACTTACTGCTTAGCAAATACTACATAGTTGTAACTTCATAATTGACTTGCCTGAAAAGAAAGAAAGAATTTATTCCCACAAGCACAGCACAGAACATTCAATCACCAGAGAACCCTGGGTAGAGGAGTGTGACTGATTCACATAAACAGTGTTTCAGTGGTGAGTCAAATTCACAACATACAGGCAGAGTATTGTGGGTCATAAATGAAAAGCTGTAATCCGTGTATTAAACACCAGCCTGCTTGCTTTGTTACCAGCTACAGTTTAAAGTCTCAGTGCTGTCAAAAAAGTGATTTTACTGTGTTATATATACAGTATATTTCCACACTATGAGGTTGGAATAATACTGTGAAATTGTGAGAATGATGACGGTGCCCTTTCAGTGTAAGTGCTGTCTGAAAAGGCCGCCTGAAATTGCAGTCTGTTTTGCTGGGAATGAGTTTTGGCCTGCCTGGTGACATCACCAAACTAGTTGATAGACCAATAAGAAAGAGAGTTCTAAACCACTAAAACTGATAACCACAGCTAGTTATCAGTTTTCCCCTCTCACTCAGACCGCTTCCAGACCGTCGAAGCAAAATTGTTGCTTGAGAAATTGCTCTTTGCTAATACGCTACTTTTGTTCATGTTTAACCATTTTAATTGGAAACAATCAGAGTAAGGTACTTAATTGATACCCATAAATGATTTGATATTAAGATAAAAACGTCTGCATTGGGCCTTTACAAGGTGATGGGGGGCCAAGTCTTCCCACCCTTCCACTGAAACGACAAAAAGCAGTCCCCTTCATCTTCCAAATTGCTTGTCGCATTGTGTTCGGCAGGTTTGTAATCATTACTCTTTCCAACAGCATCCACAGAACCTCAACACTTTCTGCAACCGCCCACTTTACCTCCACGCTTTCAATGTTTCCCTGCCTGCACAATTAAATCTCTATTCTAAGGGACAAGATATGAGAGGTGACGAAGCAGCCTTTCCTTTATATATCATTCTACAATGACATTTGCCATGATCATTTTATCTTGCATCCAATATATGTCAGTCTTTTTGTGGGTTCTTTGATTCTGTTCACAGTGGAAGTGACAACATCCTTAAATATATTTTAACAAAATTCATACATCTAACATCATCATTGTACTTCGTCTAGCCTAGGTCTCTTTTTTTTCTTCCCCCTAGACAATGATAGTACTTTCACATTATCCTCACCTAGACCTCATACCGTTTCTCCTAGATGACAGGGCATGGAAGTCACATGCTCGATTGATGAGAAGGTGATTAAATTGAGTCCATAATTTACATATCTGTCATAGGAGTTCAATTAAGAGCTCAGAGAGGGGCATTGGAATGAGTGACTTCATGTCTGATTAGTTTCCTGCAGTCGGTTGTTACCCCAAACAACACCTTGTAGAGTTGCTAAAGGAGTCAAGGTGACAGCGTAAGAGGAGAGTAGACGAGCAAACTGCAGATGGAAAGTACGCTACTCTTTGAGAACAACAAGAGTCTCTCTAAGGTGTCGGAGAAATGGCGAGCTTAATGGCACAATCACATGTAACAGTTGTCCAGAGCTCCAGTAAACTTTGGTTTGAATGAGAATCTGCGAGTCTTCTGGGGGTATTGCCTTATGAATCAAAATGAACATAATGAGTGGAGGCAGCCTCCTTTGGGAATCCCATCACAATTGGCCAAATGAATTGAGACAAACACGGTAATCCTACCAGTGAATTACCTATAATATTATGTGGATGGTTCAATTCTTTCTCCTTAATTATCATAATGCGTTTCCAAAAACCAAAACAGATACAGCCCTGGCCCCCAGCGAGTTGAACAGTTCAATATAAATGGAATATACTGTAAGCACTCTGCAATACCGCTTATTGAGTGAATTCCCGGGCCATTTTGTTCCCTGCCAAAAAAGGTGCAAATGCATGTCAACTGACAAACTGCAAGCACTTGATGAGACAAATGGCTTAAATCAATGCTCAAAAAAGCAATACAAAATAGCTATTTGGATTATAATTTTTGTTCCTGGCAGATATTCAGATGGATTTGTTATTTCAGGTTCTTTAAACAGGCATTTGAATTCTACCTTTGAATGGCCATCAGTAAGAATGCTATTTATTACTTTAATTAACTAACCAAACCAATAGTTATCATTATCGTGATAAAGGCCAAGGGTACCGAAGCAAATTGCACCGATTCTCACACTTCACATGTGCACTGTTAATTATGTTCACAAGAGCCATGATTGTGTGTACCGCCTCCATGAAAGAGATACCTTCACACAAAGTTATAAAGTATTTCCCAAATAAATAAATCGTAATACTTTTTATATGTTTTGTTTTGTCCTGGTCCTTGTATAATTTATTTCTCATTTCAATAGCTAGAAAATTCTTGATATGACTCATGGAAAAATATATGACGTTCTATTAGTTTAATGAAACTTCTTGGTTAATCGAATGGAGTGGATGCCATGAAGGTTACTGCCTCAAGACAAACTTGTTCTTCAAGAACATTCTCTACCTCATCCATTGAAAGGATATTAATAGATTGAATGGCTGTTAAGCCAACCATTTTCATCAGACAGTCACAGCCAAGGCAAAAGTAGGATTGCACATGACCATTCCACATAATGGGTGAAACGGCCATATTTTGCATCCTTTTGGCAGAAATTGTAAAACAACATTGAATTTTAGACCACATGGAGAATTCAATAAAGCATATTTGTAATTATGAATAAAGACTTGCTAAAATGCCCAAATTCAGCATTTTGACATGTACCTCTGTCAACCCTGTCTCACGTCGAGGAAGAGTTTGAGCCACTTTGAACCTCTCCAAGATTCCCCATCATTGTAAAGCCCAAGTTAATTTGTTGCATTGACAAAGTCATTTTGTAAGATGATTATTTATTTAATGTGATGAGTGATTCATTTCCGTCTGTCCCTCATTTTAAGGTCAACCCTGTTTGTCATGACTTCTGCCGAAGTTGTTGCCTCTCCTTGTTCGGGCGGTGCTTGGCGTTCGACGTCACCTGTCTTCTAGCCATCATTGATCCACTTTTCATTTTCCATTGGTTTTGTCTTGTCTTCCCACACACCTGTTTTCAATCCCATTCATTACATGTTGTGTATTTAACCCTCTGTTTCCCCTCATGTCTTTGTCAGAGATTGTTTTATTGTCACTGTTGCTATTTTGCTGTGTTGGTGCTCGACGGGGTCCTCGTACCCATGTTTTTTTCATGTCTGTAGGTTTTAGTGTTATGGAGCATGTTCTGTTGTCATTTATTAAAAGACTCCATTTACACTTCATTTTGACTCTCCTGCGCCTGACTTCCCTGCCACCTATACACACGACGCTGACACTTGTTCCTTTTAAAAATGTTTTTTTTCAAAAGAAACATTGAACATAATAGTCAAATCATAGTGTAAAACCAAGTGAGCTGGTTCTAATCCTTTTGGCCTTTTTCTGGTCTTTTTCTGGTGTTTTGTGGTGGCAAACTGAGCAGATCGAGCATAACATGTCAACCCTGTTACCCACAGACAGACAGGCTCGATATTTTTTAACAATTACATATTTTTTGTGAAACTTGTATACGACAAGCTCTGTTGTACACGACAAGCTTCAATTTACCATGTCACAAGGGGATTTATGGCTGATATCGTCAACCCTGTTACGGTCAACCCTGTTACGGTCAACCCTGCTTTATTTGGCACTTACTATAGTACATTTTTTATTTAACCTCTTGAGATGGGAAAATTAGTTTTTTATGAAGTTGAACTCTTTAAGACAGAATGTTAAAATGAGGTGGAATCCCAATTTTTTTTGACCAAGTTATCCTTCTCAAAAGGCACCGAATTGGTGGAACGCCCCATATACCACCTTTCAGAAATGTATTCTCATGCACGCCAGTGTATTCCTAAAGCTCACTGCATTCTATAAGTAGTCCAAAATCTGATACTGTTCTCATGTCTCCCTTTTGATTCTGCACACATCTCCACTTCAGTAAAGAACGATACTTGTCATTTTGCTGCATTCATAAGCGCTCCAGACACATGCGTTGTCGGGGTCAGTGTATCTTTGTGGTAGACCCATGTGCTTTGACAATGGCACAACACCGTCCATCACATCTGATATTTCCATGCCTTCAAACTGGGCTCAAGTCGCCGCGTAATCATGACGTGTGACTGTTGGGAATCAGGCCTGGCTGTGTTGGCCTGTCATCCTTTCCTTATTTCCCTCTCTGTGATGCTGGAGGAGGCTGCCATATTGTGGCCCGCTTATGTGCATTTGTGTTGATCGGGCTTTTATTGCAGGAGATACATATTCCCAGAGTGCATCACAGTAGATCACTCCACCCTACTACAACAACAAGATAAGATGTGCTAATAATCAAAGGTGATAGATTTGTGAAGTGTTTGTAATAGTGTTACTTTTGCACCTTTTTTTTCAGAATTCAGAATACACATTTTGATTATGGTGAATTTACTGTAGTGCCTACTGTGTCCAGTTTGACATATTCTGACAATGGATTGGGCAGATAAGACATTATGTTGGAGAGGTTATAGGTTTATTATGACCAATGTGTATCAACATAGGCCCTAGGGCTTCAAATACAGCAATGGCCATACTGAATGAGTATTTATGAAAAATGATATCATGACACAATTAGCATGCCAACGAGGTAAGCAAACCATGTTTTTAAAACACTGTCTGTAGTACCGTACAAGGATACGTTTCTAACCTCGATTCCATTGGCTCTCACCTCAGAGGCCATACTCTTGGGAATCTGTATTTCAGAGTCAGAGCCCTTCATAGCTATTTTTGACTTGCTTAGCCTACTTTTGAAATGACATTCCCTTTTTTTGGGCTCCTTCTTTTCTTTTTAGAGAATCGTACGCTTTTACTTGACACACAACCTTTGTTCCCTCTTCTTTCGTGGTGGTTCACAATTGGCTTTGATCTGTTGATCAGGCTGTATCGGTTATACTACTGGCTATGAGACGTAACCTTTCAAGGCAGCGGCAGACGGATCACTTGTAAAAGGGTGTTTTTAAATGTACTGGTGGATTTAACGTATCATAAAGCCTATGCTATGAGCTGACAGATATATTAATTAACTATACACAGAGAACATGCATACGCATATAGTCGCTCAAAATGCATCATGACCCTTTTGTTTCAAAGGCATTAACGAACTGACAGTAGACAGTACGCCGTCTCTCCTCTGAAGAAATATTGGCAAATAAGATGCAGCAGTCGACAAACATATGTGAGGATTAGGTGAGTAAACAGAATATAAGAGTCGCTGAAAACCATGTCAATGAATGGGATTATGCAAAACAAAAAGTGGCAACCAATCAATGGTGCTTGGCACTGGCAGAGAATACTAAGAGAGAGAGAGAGACAAGAGACCAAAATGTTTCCGAAATGGGTTATAAGAACAACAGTGAATGAGTTTCCCAAAAACATCTTGACACTAACAAGCCATTGTTAAATAAAAAGTGCGATTTCCTGAAAACCCGTAATGACAGCGGGATTGTCAATCAGGGCATTGACAATATCAATCACAGAAGTAAATACTAATCACCATAATCATTTTGGGTGGTGGCTCTTTCAGAGTGTATGTGGTTTTGGTATTATTCACATAATCTTGTTCTTTATTTATAAGGCACATGGCATGCATCCTCAGATTTGTATTTTATTTAACCTTTATTTAACTAGGCAAATCAGTTAAGAACAAATTCTATGAACAAATATGACAACAACATGGCACAGTGGTTCCTTCTTTTAAAAGTTGCATCATACTGCGGCACACCTTGCAGGCTGCTGCAGCATTCTGTGGCACGTTATCTATTTGTCAGCTTTTTTTTCTGTTAATGCAAGTTATTGCTAGTTTGACCACTAGAGGGCATCTTTGAGAAGCCTTTGATAGTATTTCGTATTGGCATTTACCAGAGAATTGAAAATGATATCTCACTGGTCATCCCCAAAGCCAACACCCACTTTGGCCGCCTTTCCTTCCAGTTTTCTGCTGCCAATAACTGGAACGAATTGCAAAAATTGAAATTGGAGACATATCTCCCTCACTAACTTTAAGCAGCTATCTGAGTAAGTTACCAAACACTGCAGCTGTACATAGCCCATCTAGCCCACCCAACTACCTACCTCATCCCCATATTGTTTTTATTTACTTTTTTTTGCTCTTTTGCACACCAGTATTACTACTTGCACATCATCACCTGCACATCTATCACTTCAATGTTAATTTGTTAAATTGTAATTATTTCGCACTATGGCCTATTTATAGCTGTCACGAATATCACCGAAGGTGGCTCCCCTTCCCATTCGGGTGGCGCTCGAACTGTTCCTTGTTGGGGTTTTTGGGTTGGGGTTATTTAAGTCCGGTTAGCCCGCCTGTGTTTGTGCGGGCGTGTTACTGTTATGTAAAGAGGTGTTCTTGATTATTGTGGGTTTTTCCGCTGTCCGGTGAGATACCAGTGTGTACTTGGGTAGAGTGTATTGCGCCTGTGTTTGGCGTTACCCGTTGTACGTTTTCAGTTGGGCATTAAAGTGTGTTTTCCCGAATCCTCTGCTCTCTGCGCCTGACTCCACACCCATTCACTCTTCGAGCATTACAATTGCCTTACCTCCTTACTCCATTTGCACACACTGTATATATATTTTTCTATTGTGTTATTGACTGTACGTTTGTTTATCCCAAGTGTAACTCCGTGTTGTTTTTTGCTGCACTGATTTGCTTTATTTTGTCCAGGTCGTCGTTGTAAATGAGAACTCAACTGTCCTACCTGGTTAAATAAAGGTGAAATTAAAAATTAAAATAAATAATAATAATAATAATATAGTATATGGGATTGATTTTGCTTCTAAGTTCAATATACTTTTTTAATAAATATCACCATTTTTAATAGCACATTACTTAACACTAGTGAGACTCATTTCGCCTATGGTAGGCCTACAGTATATCGAAAAATATTTTTTCAATGACGTGACTCTCTGCCAATATTTACATTTAGACGATTGGAGGACTCAAAATTAATATCTCAGGGTCATTTTATGGATCTGTGAGAATATCTGAGAATATCTAAGGGGCTTTTATATCATTCTAAATGAATTATTATTAATAATAATCGCTTTGTTTAAAAAGTAACAATACATTACATACATTACAACAATATTTTGGGAGATCTTGTTTTCATTTAACCTAGAGTGAGGGAGAAAAGGCAATTCTTCAAAATGGGATGAGACATTATCACTCATTTGTAGATAAAGCCAGTTTGTTATTTAGAATTATTTATATCTGGAGAAACCTAACTTGATTATTTAGCAGACATCACTTGCTTATATTCAGTTAACGCATATCTTAAAAATATCATGGAATATTTGAAAATGTTTGTTTCTCCATGCTTGTCTCAGAGCAGTGCTGAAATTTTGTCAGCCTTCTTCGTTGAAGAAAGCCACCAGGGACGGGTGGCTCGGGGCAAATTCGTCATTGGAACCACTCGATATGATTGGTCATATACTGTAAATGCATATAAATGCATAATGAGTGGTCTAACTCCCCCTTGCGGTGGTCTGGATCAATGTAGCCGTGATAATGGGTACCTCTTAGGCCCACGTTGTAAGGAGGAACCACTGTAGCAACACAACATGGCAGTAGCACAACATGGTGGCAACACAATACAGGGTACAAACATTATTGGGCACAAGACAACAGTGCAAAGGGCAAGAAGGTAGAGACAACCATACATCACACAAAGTAGCCGTCACTGTCAGTAGAGTGACCATGATTGAGTCTTTGAATGAAGAGATTGAGATAAAACTGTCCAGTTTGAGTGTTTGTTGCAGCTCTTTCCAGTCGCTAGATGAAGCAAACTGCAAAGACGTGCAACCCAGGGATGTGTTTTCTTTGAGGACCTTTACCAGAATGCGACTGGCAGAACAAGTGTTGTATGTAGAGGATGAGGGCTGCAGTATATATCTCAGACAGTGGGAAGTGAGGCCTACGAGGGTTTTATAAATAAGCATCAACCAGTGGTTCTTGCGACGGGTATACAGAGATTACCATTTTACTGTTGAGTATAAAGTGCAGTGATGTGTCCTGTGGCCAGGGACCAGTCATTACCTCGACGCAGCCATGACAGAGTGAGTCTGTTTCTGGGGACCGACCTCTGCTGGACTGCTAATGGATGATCTGAGCGTTTGAGGTCTCGAGGACCACAGTGCACGGTGGAACCCTGCTGTACGGAAAATGTGCAGATGCCACGTGCTGGCAGCGACCTCACGCCTCCAGACTAGACCCATTTTTCCTCTCCCCCTTTTCCAGTGAGTGCGTATCCTGCTCACATTGTCTGATAGACAGACCGCCAGGGACTGAAATCTCTCATTGCACGCTCAAAGTGGCAAATCAACAAAGACAATCTCACTCGGAGGATGTGGTTGTAGATGGAGAAGATATTTATGTGTGCCTTCCACCCTGCAGAATGGCAGCACACAAACAGGCGACACAGAGTGACTCAGAAGTACAACATGTCTTGTTGATTATTGAAGTGGTAGATGTTGAGGACCCAACATTTTTCCGATGTTTCCACAGACAAAAACAGAGGTTCAGAGGTTCATGTGCAAGGTAGACATGATATGGGATTATTGTTGAGTATGATAGTTACAGATATACTGTATTACTTAAATTGCAAGATATACAGTATTTCAAGTTAATGAAAGGAACAAACCAGACCAACTCAAAGTATTATATGCACTCTTTGACAAAAACAACACAGAACCCTACTGGGTGATCTCTCTCTCTCTCTCTCTCTCTCTCTCTCTCTCTCTGAGAGATCACCACACTCGCAAGGCCGCAGTGCCAGACGATATTCCATGTCCTCAGGGCATTGACAGAACAGTTACCAGGTATCTTCACAGACATTTTCAACCTCTATTTGTCCCAGTCTCTAAGGCATCCTGTCACAATGACTACCGCCCTGTAGCTGTCACATCTGTAATAATAAAGCTCTTTGAAAGACTGGTCATGGCTCACTTCAACTCTATCATCCCAGACACCCAGGACCCACTCCAATTTGCATGCCGCCCCAACAGATCCACAGACAACGCAATCTCCATTACACTCCACTCTGCTCTCTCCCACATAGAAAAGAGGAATAGCTATGTGAGGATGCTGTTCATCGACTACTGGTCAATGTTCAACACCATAGTGCACTCCAATCTCATCACTAAACTCAGGACCCTGGGGCTCTGTAACTGGATCCTGGACTTCCTGATGGACCAACCCCAGGTGGTAAGAGTGGACAACAAAACCTCCGCCACGCTGACCCTCAACACGGGGGGCCCCCAGGGTTGTGTGCTTCACCCCTTCCCGTACTCCCTGTTCACCCACAACTTTGTGAACACCAAAACTCCAACTCCTTCCTCAAGTTTGCTGACGACACAATGGTGGCCTGATCCCCAACAGTGATGAGAAAGCCTACAGAGAGGAGGTCAGAGACCTGGCAGTGTGGTGCCAATACAACAGCCTCTCCCTCAACGTCATCAAGAACAAGCAGCTGATTGCAGACTTCAGGAAACAGGGGGGGGAGAACACCCCATCCAGATTGATGGGCCAAAGTGGAGAGGGTCAAGAGCTTTAAATTCCTCTTTGTCCACATCACCAAGGACTTATAATGGTCTTCTCACACCAGAACAGAAGTGCCTCTTCTCCCTCAGGAGGCTGAAATGAGTTGGCACGCTCCATCGAGAAAATCCTGACTGGTTGGATCACCGTCTTTTATGGCAGCTGCACCACCCTCGAACGGAAGGCCCTACAGAGGGTGGTGCGGACAGCCCAGCGCATCACTGGGGGTGAGCTCCCAGCCATCCAGGACGTACATGCCAGGCGGTGTCTGGGAAAGGCAGAAAACATTTCCAAAGACTCCAGACACCCAAGACATGGACTGTTCTCAATACTCCCGTATGGCAGACGGTGCAGTATTTATGTCATGGCCATATAACTGTTAAATGGCTAACAACTACTGCTGATGCTAAAATGATTATTGACTAGATGTACTACTACCACTGTGCTTCTGTTAATTGATTATTGATTGCCATTACCATTAGTTCCTATCTATTTGATCCTGCTACTGGTCACCAGTACTCCTGTTGACATGTATATATTACCTCTACTATATTTTCTGACGGTACGATGGTGGTCGGTCTGATCACCAACGACGATGAGAAAGCCATAAGTATATTGCCATAAGTATTTAGATATTCCTGCTACCAGTCACTTTCCAGCCCTGTTATATGTACAGTATACCCACCTATCATGACACTGTCACTCTCCCACACACACACACTCGCTCACAGTAACACCCACACACTCACAGTAACACCCACACACTCACAGTAAGACCCACACACACACACATACACATACACTCACCACCACCACACACCCACCTACCACTTATGCTGTTGCCATACTCTTTAGTATTATTATTATTATTATTATTATTATTATTCATCCCGCTACCAGTCACTTTCTCCAAATCCTCGCCTATACGTACAAAACTCCAGTATCCTTGCAAACTGTATATTTGACATTTTAGTCATTTAGCAGAAGATCTTATCTGGAGCGACTTGCAATTAGTGCATTTAACTTAAGATAGCTAGGTGAGACAGTATATTTTGGTATTGGCACTGACCCTGTATGTAGCTATCTTATTGCTTGTGTTTTCTTAATTATATATATATTTATTTGAATCAAGACCTATTTTACTTAAATATACACCACGCTCCTGAGAGGTTCTTCTATCCCTCCTCAGTGGTGATGTCAACATGTCTATTAGAATGTTCTGTCATTGCACTGAACAGACACAAGGTCAGTGCTCTGTTTGAATGTCTGAAATGCAGATAGAATGATCTACACCATTGCAGCTGAATTGTTACTGAATTATTACTCTTGACAACTTAAAGTAGAAGGTCTCTACCATGATAACAACCTACTCTCTCCTTAGAGGGCACGTGGAATAGTTTCACGTTTCATTAGTCGTATGTATGGGATACGCATGTTATAAATCATCCAATGAAACGCTTACTTGCACATTCGTCCTCGAATAATAAATCAATATATGAATAAGAACAAAAAGTAAATGGCTCAGTAGATTAGAATAAACATTTTAGCATAACTATAATACAGGAAGGCACAATTTATATTCCAATATTAAAAAGTGTTTTGGGAGAGAGGGGATGGGTGGCAATGTATAAACAGCAGTATAATAAGAGTCTGGTAGCAGTAGTTGTGATGTGAGTAAAGTAGGTTTACAGCATGTTTCCCCTCAACACAATCTATTTTGGCAAGGCTGTATTTCACTATTTGTGCAGGTTGTATAATTCCTAGTCTAGGTAAATAAAGGTGATGTTTTAACAGCAATGATGCTTAACAGAAATTGAACTGCAATGAAACACAAATTCTAAACCTGTTTTATTCCTAACAATCAGGAAATTCACCTGCAGGATGTGCACTGGAACAATGGGTAAAACTTAACATTGACAAGATAGTTTATATATAGTATACACAGAGGAACTGCCTTTTACCAAATAAGAAACTAGCGGCGCTAACCACCCAGCTGGAACAATTATCATACAAGCAGAACAAGCAACATCCGAGTGATTGCTGTTTTCCCGGCCCAGTGTGATAAATATATCATTTGCATTCCAATAAATACAAATGTGAGGCCCCAAAATTTGCTCATGCCACTCTCAATTCACTGATGTAAATTATTCCATATCTGAATTTCCGAATATCAAATTAGTCTTATTTTCGCTGCCGTACATTCTATTTGCTTTATTTGAATAATCTTGCAGGCGCGTCTGCTGCTCCGACCAGCTGTACCTTAATAATCTGTGTTAACGGCAAATTTGTGATAGTATTTAAAGTGTAGTATTTCCCATACTTCACCAATAATTGGCTTACTCACGAAGATTGAAATTCCTCCTGTCGTCATTCTTTCCGGCTAATAACATGTGCAAAGTTCCATTTGAAGTTGAAGACATCCTATTAAAAGTTTCCCCAACTTTTGTTTATGTGAGTGTCTAAAATACGTATATTGTTAATTAAGAGAGAAAAAAAACAGTAAAGATTACTGCCGTTAGATCAGTAGGATGCAGCCTTGGCAGGTAGATCAGTATCTCCAATGAATGGATCATTTGTTGCCAGTATAAACTATCTCCCCCAGCCGACCTGTCCCACTTTTTAACAATCAGCTCACCTAAACCCTGCAACTCTGCGGCACATAAACCCCAACAGGATAAAAGATTAATGTGATGTGACACTTTGTGCCTGTCACACATTTGGGCACACCATATTTTCCTGATTGCTCTGCGAGATATCTACAGGCCTACAGCCTTTTCCCTCACAGCTCTGGCAGTCAGTCCTGCTGTTGCAAAGAGCTACAGGAAAGCAGTAGCCGATCACATCATGCAAATCGCAGTCGTTTGTTAGGACGTGCGCTGCATCAGAAAGGGGGGGAAAAAAGAGGGAGAAACAGAGCGAGAACAGACGGGTATGTTTTTCAAAGCCTCTGTGCTCTTGACCCCTACGCTTTGTTCTTCATGCCTTTGTAGCTATGGCGACATGCCGTTGGACACCTCAAAGGTCAACAAGATAAACATATGGCCATTTGCATAAAATCAACAGAGAATACGTGTTTCGGTTGTTTTTCCTTGTCATTTCAAATCCCATCTCTGTTGGTCACCCGCCAACAGGTGGCTAGCTAGCAAGGTGACACAGCGTTTTATTTAACAGGACCAACAATATGCCTAGACGTATGGAAAGGATGTTTTCTTGTCTTGGTGATACATGGCGATGCCAAAGTTGCGACGTTGAGTACTTGTTTACTTGTCTTTACAAGTGTATGGTATCCTCATGGGTAAAAACATTTCCTAAGTGGATAATCACAACTAAACATGAACAAGACCCTCAAGAATGGTTGCAATTATAAGCTACACTATTGAAGGGTCAAAATATTGTATGAAAGTAAAGAACAGTGTAAAGTGTCCTCTGTAATATATGGATTTATCAATGAAAGATCCTGTGCGATGATAATCGATTGATAGTTCATCCAGCGTTGGTGTAAATGACGTCAGGAAGACGAAAGTCGTCAAACAACTGGAGAAGACATGTATAAGTCAATGTGCAGTGCATTTCCTCGTAGAAGACAGTGAAGCAGTTGGTCAGTGGCGAGTTTGTGGATATTGATGAAAACGAGGGACATGTCCTGGCATGCCCTGTCAAAAGAGGAGTGATCCATAAAAGCAATTTTAACATTGACATTCTCCCCAAAAATAAGATGACTCAAAATCCTTGGACAGGGAATATGAACTTGAGTCTAAAAATCAATATATTGAAAAGGACTGTGACAATCAAAGATGTCAGAAACCTGCCTATTTAAAAGGTAACACTTTACTTGACACACAGTGTCATAACACGTAATGACACGGTCATAACCATGTCATAACATGTCATAACAGCAGACATAACTTACCATAACCTGTCATAATATGGTCATAACACTGTCATGACACAGATATTTACACCTGTTGTGACATATAGGGTGTTATTTTATGGCTGGTTATGACACCTACATAAGAGTGTAATGAATTCTTTATAGTCATGTTTTTTTGATCACATGCATGAAGCATTATGACCATCCTGTGTCACTTTACATGGACTAAGAAAATTAACATTATGACACTGTCAAGAAGCATTATGACCATCACAATCATATAAGCCAGATAGGCCTATCACGTACACTGCCGTTCAAAAGTTTTAGAACACCTCCTCATTCAAGGGTTTTTCTTTATTTGTTTTACTATTTTCTACATTGTAGAATAATAGTGAAGACATCAAAACTATAGACTAACATATGGAATCATGTTGTAACAAATAAAGTGTTAAATAAATCAAAATATATTGTATATTTGAGATTCTTTAAATAGCCAACCTTTGCCTTGATGTCAGCTTTGCACACTTTTGGCACTCTCAACCAGCTTCACCTGGAATGATTTTACAACAGTCTTGAAGGAGTTCCCACATGTGCTGAGCAATTGTTGGCTGCTTTTCCTTCACTCTGCAGTCCGACTCATCCCAAACCATCTCAAATTGGTTGAGGTCGGATGATTGTGGAGGCCAGGTCATCTGATGCAGCACTCCATCACTCTCCTTCTGGGTAAAATATCCCTTACACAGCCTGGAGGTGTGTTGGGTCATTGTCCTGTTGAATAAGAAATGATAGTCCCACTAAGCCCAAACCAGATGTGATGGCTCATCGCTGCAGAATGCTGTGGTTGCCATGCTACCAAGTGTGAATTCTAAATAAATCACAGTCAGTGTTACCATTAAAGCACCACCACACCATAACACCTCCTCCTCCATGCTTTACAGTGGAAAATACAGAACCTGTTTGTATTGCTTTTAATCTTTTTAATGAATCTATCTTATTAACAATTTGTTCTAGCTAGCTATTTGTGTAGGTAGCTATCACGTAAAACCAATGATAACATGCGGAGATCATCTGTTCACCCACATCGTGTCTCACAAAGACACGGCAGTTTGGATTCCAGACCAAGGGACATATTTCCACCGGTCTAATGTCCATTCCTCGTGTTTCTTGGCACAAGCAAGTCACTTTGGGCTGCAATTTCTAAGGCTGGTAAGTCAAATGATCTTTTCCTCTGCTCCAGAGGTAACTCTGGGTCTTACAATCTAATGGCGATCCTCATGAGATCCAGTTTCATCTTAGCACTTGATGGTTTTTGCAACTGCACTTGAAGAAACTTCACATTTCTTGAAAATGTTCGTATTGACTGACCTTCATGTCTTAAAGTAATATGGACTGTTTCTCTTTGCTTATTTGAGCAATTCTTGCCATAATATGGACTTGGTCTTTTACCAAATAGGGCTATCTTCTGTATACCCCCCCTACCTTGGCTCAGAAGGAAAGAAATTCCACAAATGCATTTTTTAGAAGGCACACCAGTTAATTGAAACACTTTTTTGGTTACTACATGTGTTATTTCATAGTTTTGATGTTTTCACTATTATTCTACAATGTAGAAGATAGTTTTTTTTAAATGAGTAGATGTGTCCAAACCTCTGACCAGTAGTGTACATGATCTTATACTAGTCATCAGTCAAAAAGAGGGTGTCTTGTCCTGCTTCTGAAATCTGCATCTGCATTTATCCTAGTCATCAGCTACAGAGAATTGGGAAAGATGCGTCTGACATTAATGTGTGTGCAATTACAATTATAATTTAATATGGTACATTGAAAAAATATATACACTGCTCAAAAAAATAAAGGGAACACTAAAAATTTAAGTGGAAAACCACACTACAGGCTGATCCAACTTTGATGTAATGTCCTTAAAACAAGTCAAAATGAGGCTCAGTAGTGTGTGTGGCCTCCACGTGCAAGTATGACCTCCCTACAATGCCTGGGCATGCTCCTGATGAGGTGGCGGATGGTCTCCTGCGTGATCTCCACCCAGACCTGGACTAAAGCATCCACCAACTCCTGGACAGTCTGTGGTGCAACGTGGCGTTGGTGGATGGAGCGAGACATGATGTCCCAGATGTGCTCAATTGGATTCAGATCTGGGGAAGGGGCGGGCCAGTCCATAGCATCAATGCCTTCCTCTTGCAGGAACTGCTGACACACTCCAGCCACATGAGGTCTAGCATTGTCTTGCGTTAGGAGGAACCCAGGGCCAACCGCACCTGCATATGGTCTCACAAGGGGTCTGAGGATCTCATCGCGGTACCTAATGGCAGTCAGGCTACCTCTGGCAAGCACATGGAGGGCTGTGCGGCCCCCCAAAGAAATGCCCCCGCACACCATGACTGACCCATCGCCAAACCGGTCATGCTGGAGGATGTTGCAGGCAGCAGAACGTTCTCCACGGCGTCCCCAGACTCCCCAGTCACGTCTGTCACATGTGCTCAGTGTGAACCTGCTTTCATCTGTGAAGAGCACAGGGCGCCAGTGGCGAATTTGCCAATCATGGTGTTCTCTGGCAAATGCCAAATGTCCTGCACGGTGTTGGGCTGTAAGCACAACCCCCACCTGTGGATGTCGGGCTCTCATACCACCCTCATGGAGTCTGTTTCTGACCGTTTGAGCAGACACATGCACATTTGTGGCCTGCTGGAGGTCATTTTGCAGGGCTCTGGCAGTGCTCCTCCGGCTCCTCCTTGCACAGAGGCGGAGGTAGCGGTCCTGCTGCTGGGTTGTTGCCCTCCTACAGCCTCCTCCACGTCTCCTGATGTACTGGCCTGTCTCCTGGTAGCGCCTCCATGCTCTGGACACTACGCTGACAGACACAGAAAACCTTCTTGCCACAGCTCGCATTGATGTGCCATCCTGAATGAGCTGCACTACCTGAGCCACTTGTGTGGGTTGTAGACTCTGTCTCATGCTACCACTAGAGTGAAAGCACCGCCAGCATTCAAAAGTGACTAAAACATCAGCCAGGAAGCATAGGAACTGAGAAGTGGTCTGTGGTCACCACCTGCAGAACCACTCCTTTATTGGGGGTGTCTTGCTAATTGTCTATAATTTCTACCTGTTGTCTATTCCATTTGCACAACAGCATGTGAAATGTATTGTCAATCAGTGTTGCTTCCTAAGTGGACAGTTTGATTTCACAGAAGTGTGATTGACTTGGAGGTACATTGTGTTGTTTAAGTGTTCCCTTTATTTCTTTGAGCAGTGTATATACAACATAAAAATACTGTTGACACGTAGGCTATTTTGTAATGGATTGTTTTTCCTTGTGTGGTAGGTTTGGTGAGTGTTTACACTCTCATGAAGTTGTCATAACTAGTCCATGAAATGACTACCGTTGTAGGTTTGCAGGTTTTTACACTCTCATGTAGGTTTCATAACCAGTCATAAAATAACTACCGTGGTAGGTTTTGTAGGTTTTTACACTCTTATGTAGGAATCGTAACCATCCATATAATAACACAATATACGTCACAACAAGTCTAAATATATGTGTCATGACAGTGTTATGACCTTTTTATAATCTGTTATGACATGTTAGGTCAGTTGTTATGACGTGATTATGGCCGTGTCATAATGTGTTATGACGCTGGGTGTCAAGCAAAGTGTGACCAACACTTGTTAACAATAGCTGTGATATTTGATATTTTGCAATGACACATTTGGCAGACCTATCGACTTCCTATCGAGTCTAATTGACTTGGTGTTGGTCTGGCTGTGGTACTGTAGAGCACTCACACCCATGATTTTCAGTTAGGGCTCTTAGATCTGCTAGGGCATTTCTTCTGCATTGCAGCACTTTCTCGGATGAATGATGGTTCCTTGAAAAGCCGCCACTAAATAGCATGACTGATTCTCTCTAACGCAACTGCCCTCCACCATTACAACCCTCTTTAGAGGAGGGATCAATACCTAATTGTTGCTCAGTGAGAGAGGTAAAAATCTGACTTTCAGTAAGGGAAGAATGCTGGCCGATATGTTTTTGAGAGAATGGCCAAGTATTTCAAGTTGTTAAATGTTGCTTAAAAATGTAGAACAAAGCCACTTTAACATGTTTTAATGAGGCTATTTGTATTGGTTTTATTGCAATGGCTCTTTTAAAATCCTCCTAGAATTGCTGAGGCACACTGATGATCCCTACATACCAGCCAATCGGGGCTTGCTATCAAGTCATTTAGATTTAACTGATAATATGCATCCAGAGACTGAGCCAGAAGTCAAAGCATTACCTCAAGCTTCGCTTTAGAAACCAGGTTTTTGCTGTGTTCACCGAAGGAATTTCTGCTCAGATGTACACAGCGTTGTGACATGAATCCAACACAGCGATTTTACTTGCCAGCTAGGCTTCATTGGAGTCTCACAAGAGGGACAAACACTAGTCTAAATATTAATTTGTTCTTATCATTTCAACACCACATGCATTTCTTTTGGCAGGATGTTTGCCCTGCGCAAGCACAGCCTAAGTGAGAAGGGAGAATCAGAGGAACCCTACCAGATGTTGGTGTTGCTCACCCATCAAGCATGAAATGTTGTCTGCAGGGAGATGATTTATAATTTTACTCTTACATGGGGGAAAAGGGAGAAGAGAAAATGCTATTTTTCACCCTGGCAGCAGATCGCTGAATGAGCAAATATAGAATATGATTAATTCTCTGACTGCTCTAAGAAATAATAATAGTTATTATGCTGACATATCCTGGCATCCATTTGGTTGGTTTGTTTTGATGTTATTAATACTAATATTGGCGTTTCTGTGGATATGTACTAATGCACTAATACAAGTTGCTGAGGATACAAACTAGTTTTCCAGTGTTTGTGTCATAAATTGGAAACAAATCAATTGAATGTCTTCACTTTCACAGAGACTGACTGGAGGCTTATTACATAGAGCTCTATGGTGGATCAGGGACCCTATTTGAGCACAGAGACTGACTGGAGGCTTATTACATAGAGCTCTATGGTGGATCAGGGACCCTATTTGAGCACAGAGACTGACTGGAGGCTTATTACATTGAGCTCTATGGTGGATCAGGGACCCTATTTGAGCACAGAGACTGACTGGAGGCTTATTACATAGAGCTCTATGGTGGATCAGGGACCCTATTTGAGCACAGAGACTGACTGGAGGCTTATTACATAGAGCTCTATGGTGGATCAGGGACCCTATTTGAGCACAGAGACTGACTGGAGGCTTATTACATAGAGCTCTATGGTGGATCAGGGACCCTATTTGAGCACAGAGACTGGTGATTCTATACCTCATGCATTTACAGTGGCTTGTGAAAGGTTTCACCCCCCTTGGAATTTTTCCTATTTTGTTACCTTACAAGCTGGAATTAAAATAGATTTTGGGGGGGTTATATCATATGATTTACACAACATGCCTACCACTTTGAAGACGCAAAATATTTTTTTATTGCGAAACAAACAAGAAATAAAACAAATTAAACAGTGTGTGAAATTGGCAAAGTCATACCAGAGATGCTCAATTGGATTAAGGTCTGGGCTTTGACTAGGCCATTCCAGGCTATTTAAATGTTTCCACTTAAACCACTCGAGTGTTGTTTTAAAAGTATGCTTAGAGTCATTGTCCTGCTGGAAGGTGAACCTCCATCCCAGTCTCAAATCTCTGGAAGACTGAAAGATGTTTCCCTCAAGAATTTCCGTGTATGTAGCTCCATCCATTCCTTCAATTCTGACCAGTTTCCCAGTCCCTGCTGATGAAAAACATCGGCAGGGACTGGATGTTCTCAGGGTGATGAGAGGTGTTGGGTTTGCGCCAGACATAGCGTTTTCCTTGATGGCAAAAAAGCATCATTTTAGTCTCATCTTACCAGAGTACCTTCTTCCATATGCTTGGGGAGTGTCCCACATGCCTTATGGCGAACACCAAATGCTTTTTCTGGCTACTCTTCTGTAAAGCCCAGCTCTTTGATGTACACGGCTTAAAGTGGTCCTATGGACAGATACTCCAATCTCTGCTGTGGAGCTTTGCAGCTCCTTCAGGGTTATCTTTGGACTCTTTGCTGCCTCTATGATTTATGACCTCCTTGCCTGGTCCATGAGTTTTGGTGGGTGGCCCTCTCTTGGCAAGTTTGTTGTGGTGCCATATTCTTTCCATTTTTTATTAATGTATTTAATGGTGCTCCGTGGGATGTTAAAAGTTTCTGATATTTTTTGAAAACCCAACCCTGATCTGTACTTCTCCACAACTTTGTCCCTGACCTGTTTGGAGAGCTCCTTGTTCTTTATTGTGCCTCTTGCTTGGTGGTGCCAGTTGCTTATATGTGTTGCAGACTCTGTGGCCTTTCAGAACAGGTGTATATTTACTGAGATCATGTGACAGATCAGGTGGATTTTATTTAATTAATTATATGACTTCTGAAGGTAATTGGTTGCACCAGATCTTATTTAGGGGCTTCATAGCAAAAGGGGTGAATACATATGCCTGCACCACTTTTCCGTGTAAATTTATTTTGAATTTTTGGAAACAAGTATTTTTTTCCATTTCCCTTCACCATTTTCGAAGATTTTGTGTATGTCCATTACATGAAATCCAAATTAAAAATCAAATAAATTGCAGGTTGTAATGCAACAAATAGGAAAAACACCAAGGGGGATGAATACTTTTGCAAGGCACTGTATCAACACTGTGCTGTACTTCTGGTCCAACCTCTCAGTTTCCTATTCCCCAAACTACTGCTATTTATACCATGGCCTAATTTGACAAGCGGCCACCCACTAGCAATATCCACAACCCAAAATGCTATGGAAATAAACAACCTAAACAAAACCAAACTCTGAAAGTAACATTCTCTGTGATAGAAGTGTGTATATTTATGTGCAGTACATTGTGTGTGTGGTTTTGCTTCTGTACATTATGTGTGTGTGTAAAATAAAATTGTATTACTGTGTTTTCAGAACATCAAAGGATTAAGCTAATTGAAAATTAATATAAAACCAATCAATATTTAATATAGTTTGGTTTCAATGTGGTGTTCTGCCTGGGGATATGAGCATTTCCGATGATATAGTGATATTTCTGTCTTGCTTATCCGTCCTTCCTGTTGACAGGCAGTAGTTCAAGCTTCCATATACTGTAGGTCACTCAACCAGCATAGGGGTCAAGTATGCATTCAGTAGTATATCAGTGCAAATATTGTATACATCCCCAAGGATTACAACTGTTATCCTTGACTTCTCCACAAGGCCTCAACAACCTATAACATTGACACCTACTGTACTGGATAAAATAGTGTTTTGTATTGTCCAGTCATAGCTATCCATCATTCTTGAGAGGTGTCTCCTGAGCACAGTGCTATTTCCACCTGAGAACGGACCTGTGTGACATTTCAGCCTCTTTACGACTTTTCTTATCTTCTCAGAGACCAGGAGATTGATTGGAGATGACGCAAACATTTCATGATATTCAACCTCTAAATCTTGTATGATTTGTTTGCCCTCTGGCATTTCCCATTCATATGTCCCTCCTTTTAAAAATCTGTGTCAGTCTGGGTTTCTCCTTCTATTTCTATTAAATGAGGCAACCAGAGGAATTGCCAAATCATTAAAATTGGGTGAGGGACCCTGGTAGTTCCTCTGAGAGAGTCATTTTACATGTTGAGCAGATGTTCTGTTGTCTGGGGCCCTTTTCAATGACAATGGAAACAGCAGTGGCAGCACAGAGAACAAAATCAATTTACCATGAAGTTATTGAGTAGGTGCATTTTATGTTTCAATTGTGCTGCATAAGATAATGATTGATAGCATGTTCATTGCGACCCAATATATTTACGTATGTCTCTACTATATCTCTCTAATGATTTCTACTAGCCACAGTCTAGTCAACATTTGGAATGTGAGTGATCGGCTTCAATTAATGCAAGCAATCACGGCAAGTAATACTGAGCAACAAAATATGCCAACAGCCAATGATAAATGCTGTAGCTAGATTTGTTAAGATACACATCTTCCTGGAGGCAGTGCAGATCAAATAATCAGAAGCCATTAGTGCCCTGATTAAATGGCAAGTAAATCAATAATACTTTTGTCTGGGGCTATAATCATTTAAAATTAGTGTCAATACTGTTATTAATGGTTGAAATGGATATCTACAGTATGTCCATTATTGTGACAAATTTAAATTGCTAGATATAATTTTGTAACTCTCCCGAATATGGGCAAAGAGTTTTAATTTAATTTAAACTTTGCGTTTCTTTTGAAACATGAGACTTGCTTTGAATTGAATAACCATGAATTACATTCATCACATCAATGACAGCAATGATGCTCGTGATATAACTGTGGTGAAGTCAACTTGATGTCCAAAGTCTCAAGGACAATGTATTACTGAACAGACAGTAGACTGGTGTTTGTCCTCGCCAACTGAGTCATGCATACTTGGAGATGACTCATTGACATTCAAGGCAACTGAACACCTATTTGTGATTCTGTCACCCCCCTCTAAAAGGTGCCAGTACATTTGCAGGGACATAACACCCGTGTGCTCCATGAACGCAGCTCTCTCTCGCCTTAGATCTTTCTCTACCCAATAAACCGATTCAGTTGTTTTTGAATGGCTTTTCCAGAGGAACGATCCAAGAATGATCATCTGTGCTTGGGACAGCATAGCCACACACTTACGGACATGATTGACACCTGGCTCAAAGTCATCAACCTATGATTTGGCCTCTAACCTTTCAACATAGATTAGTATTATATATCTCTGTAATGGCATGCTCCAGGTTTAGATTAAAAACTTGATATGTCATTCATTTAGACGGGCTGTTACAGTTCAATCACCAATGATCCAAATGTTCATATTTGCGTCACACAGTAGGTCCAATGAGTTATATGCTGTTGATTAAACATGCACATCTTGGTTTCTTGGCTAATTTCACAAATTACATAAGGAGTGCGACAAGCAAAAGAACAGATGGGTCATGCTGTAGAGGAGGGAGTCGGTGTGATTAATTCCCCCAATGATCCATACACCAAAACATGGACGGGGAGGTGCATTAGCTGGCTAACATTAGCTGTTTACGACACTTCATTGGTGCGACATCCAAATTGCAATCCATGTAGGAGTCACGTGAAGTATAGTTTGCACCACATACAATGGATCAAATAGAATTACCAGTATATTGCAGATTATTGAATTAGTAGAGCTGTCACATTGGCAAGATAACGGTTTGAGGCATTTTTCTAGTATAAATTGCACCATAGCTGTTTCTAGATTCAGCGAAAAAGATTCAGTAACTTACACTGAAGTTTGAGGAAAGAGCTGATGCAGTATCATCAAACTGTCATACACAAGCCAGAAGCTGGACTTAGTCCTGTAAAGTTTTAGCAGAAGGGGAATAGGTAAAGGTTGGATCCATCATTCCCCAATAGAGTCACCTATATGGTGTGTGTCCTGGGACAAAGTCAGCGGGTGGCAGACATCTGCAGACAAGTAGGAAGAGACAGGGGACCCAGCCTGGGCAAGGGGGCAGATGGTTCGGCTAGGAAGCGGGAACAAATTAAGAAAGGGGGACTGGTGGATGGAAGAAACTGTCCTAAAACATGGCCGATCTCATGTTTATGCATTTTACCCTGCGTAGGGACACGAACATCAGATAGCTGACACCGAAAGGCATACACAAGACATAAAGTTAAGAGAGCTGGTTCGTCATTTCAAAGATCAAAAGTGAATTATACGCAAAACAGCTTGACTTTTAAAGAAAGAAAACCCTACAAATATGTAAATGCCTGTAAAAATCCCAGCCCTCTTTGATGGCATGTGTCACTACTTCCGCCGAAGTTGGTCCCTCTCCTTGTTCGGGCGGCGTTCGGCGGTGGATGTCACAGGCCTTCTAGCCACCGCTGATCCACTTTTCATTTTCAATTTGGTTTGTCTATGTCTTACACACCTGGTTTCACTCACCCAATTACCTGTTTAGTATTTAACCCTCTGTTCCCCATGTTTGGTTGTGAGTGATTGTTTGTTGTATTTGTGGTCCTTATTTTGGGCTTGGATTTATTTTGTATTTTGAGGACTTTGAGTAAAGTTACCTTTATTTACTCATCTCTGCTGTCCTGCGCCTGACTCCTCTGCACCAGCTACACATAGATCCTTACAGTACTTACCATCACAAAATGGCTGCCATACAATGTGTGACATCATCAACCAACATCACATGCAGAACTCTCTTTCCCCCCAACATAACACTGGATTAAAGTCCACTTTCACTTCATGGATCCAACCAAGTTGAGCCACACCCCCTCCAAAAAAGTCAGTGTTTAAAACAGCTGAGGAACACAGAGAATAAATGATCAGAGGCATGGAGCAGGTGCTTGACGAGCTGATCTTACCGTAGCTCTCCAGGTTGGTGATTCATTGGGATTAGACAGCGGCTGGCTCTTTGATTGTCAGATCTGTACCGTGGATTTCGTATTCCCCCATAGTCAGTTAAACTAGCACCTGCTGTGACCTCTAAACACGCGGGGAAGCCATGCAAACATAAAGAGTTACTGAGCAATTAGGCACACCACTCTTTTACTAAATGGAGAGAGTGTGTGTGTGTGCGTGCGTGCATTTGTGCGTGCGCGTGCGTGTGTGCGTGTGTGTGTTTGGGGCGGTGAGGGGGGCTTAACATCTCTTTACCACTTTACATTAAATATGTTTGGTGAAACGTTTTGAGCCCTGCACCAAGCTAAGCCATACTCCGCCTCTTATTTTCTATACTGGAGAACAAACAGGCTTTGACTTTCTCTCTCTCTCTCTCTCTCTCTCTCTCTCTCTCTCTCTCTCTCTCTCACACTCTCTCACTCTCTCTCTCTCATTCCTTCTCTCTTTTCTCACAATAAAACAATAGAAACGACTTAGAAAAGTACTGCAAACTACTGAACACAATCCTTCCAATTCCCTACAGGGCAATGTAACTTTATTTATGTTTATGCTCTATATAATTAACTATTGATTCAAGCTTTTGAAGTGCTCCTTTTACAGATGAGAAGTACAACGGGGCACCCAAGCCACTACTTCCCACATTATTTGGGTTTCTCCAATGTCAGACTGAGTTATAGCACCGTTCTCAGCTGCATTTTGCAGAGGTCCAAGGTGCAATTGATTAGTCTGAACCATGAGTAGCTGTTGGGATTTCATTGATTGACCAGAATGCAAGCGAAATGTGAGCCTCCAATTAAAATGCACTATTTCACATCACCACAGCAGTTTGAATAGTGATTGGCAGCACCCATTTCATGTTGGCATGTCGACGGAGAGACCGAGGAAGATAGAACCCCAACATTAGGAAAGGCACGGACACACCGGTGGCGTTTTTTGTCCAAGAGTACTTAGACCCTCTTGATACTCCCCATCCCGGATCCGGGATCGTGAATAAAGCCTCAGGCTCATTAGCATAACGCAACGTTAACGATTTCTGAAAATCGCAAATAAAATGAAAATAATGCGCCTGCTCTCAAGCTTAGCCTTTTCTTAACAACACTGTCATCTCAGATTTTCAAAATATGCTTTTGAACCATAGAAATTGACTAATTTGTGTAAGACATTTACATTTACATTTAAGTCATTTAGCAGACGCTCTTATCCAGAGCGACTTACAAATTGGTGAATTCACCTTCTGACATCAGGGGAACAGCCACTTTACAATAGTGCATCTAAATCATTTAAGGGGGGGGGGGTATGCAAAGCTAGCTTAGCATTTTGAGTAGCATTTAGCACGCAACATTTTCACAAAAACCAGATAACCAAATAAATAAAATCATTTACCTTTGAAGAGCTTTGGATGTTTTCAATGAGGAGACTCTCAGTTACATAGCAAATGTTCAGTTTTTCCTGAAAGAATCTTTGTGTAGGAGAAATCGCTCCGTTTTGTACATCACATTTGGCTACCGAAACGAACCAAAAATTCTGTCACCAAAACGTCAAACTTTTTCCGAATTAACTCCATAATATCGACTGAAACATGGCAAACGTTGTTTGGAATCAATCCTCAAGGTGTTTTTTCACATATCTCTTCATTGATATGCAGCTCGTGGAAGCCTGCTTCCCCCTCAGAATCGCGTGGAAAAATACCAGCAGCTGAAAAAGACGCACCAATTTCGACAGAGTACACCGGGCGGACACCTGGCAAATGTAGTCTCTTATGGTCAATCTTCCAATGATATGCCTACAAATACGTCACAATGCTGCAGACACCTTGGGGAAACGACAGAAAGGGCAGGCTCATTCCTCTCGCATTCACAGCCATATAAGGAGACAATGGAAAACGGAGCCTCAAAAATCCTGCTGGTTTCCTGGATGCCGTTTCATCTTGGTTTTGCCTGTAGCTCCCGTTCTAGGGCCGGCACAGAGAATATCTTTGCAGTTCTGGAAACGTCAGAGTGTTTTCTTTCCAAAGCTATCAATTACATGCATAGTCGAGCATCTTTTTGTGACAAAATATTGCGCTTAAAATGGGCACGTCTTTTTATCCAAAAATGAAATAGCGCCCAAATAGCATCAAGAGGTTAGCACTTCTGAATAGAGTGCCAGATGTAATTTGCCAACCGATTCTACATCTAGAATCTTGCAAAATGTTCAGCAGTCAGACGTCCACCAGGTGGGTTGTCCCTAAAACACACAGAGTAACGGCAGATGAATGGCAGATCAACATTCGGTGCGGTGTGCGAGGTCCATAAGAGTATATCATAGAGACAGAATGGCAAATTGAGAGGAAATGGGAAAGTAGGCTATTATCTGAAAGGAATCAACCTTAGAGACCTGTTTTAGACTGAATGATTACAGGGGGCAAATGCCTCCAGAAGTTTCCAGTAAAGGAAAGCTGGTGATTCAAAGTACATTTTCTTTGGATTCAATGAATGCCCATGCTGAACATTTTGTTTGTAATGATGCACATTTTAATGGTGAGTTCATTTTCCCATTTAGTCTCCCAATTGCCCTATGTATCCTTGTGGTACTACAGGGTAGGAGGACTGACTGTGCTTCAGAGCAGGCACATTTAAACCTCCCCATTTGGTAAGTGGTCTGCTAAAAATAGGATTTTCAAAATGTGCAGCCCATTTGACCAAAAAATAAATACAAATAATAAATAAAAACAGGAAAGGAATTTCTACCGACTTCAATGATCTGCATCTACTATTCTGAGAAGAGGATTTAGGCAAATACTGTCAGCTTGCAATGCATGTACCAATGGTGGGCGGGGTGTGGGGCGGGGTGGGGGGTGGGGGGTGGGGGGGTGGGGGGGGGGGGGGGGGTTATATTTAACTAAGTGCCGACTGTGCTGCTCACCGAGTTAGGTACACAATAATTGTTGTCAGGGTTTAACATTTTACTTGAATAAGTGCGTACGGTACTTCCTATTTTTCATTGCTTTTATGCCCTTATGTACTAGTCAGGTAATGTGATCTCTCCTAAATGTCCTATTGTTTTAACCTTGTTGGCCCCTGGTTAATATTGTTCATCTTGTTGGCCCCTGGTTAATATTGTTCATCTTGTTGGCCCCTGGTTAATATTGCTAATCTTGTTGGCCCCTGGTTAATATTGTTCATCTTGTTGGCCCCTGGTTAATATTGTTCATCTTGTTGGCCCCTGGTTAATATTGCTAATCTTGTTGGCCCCTGGTTAATTTTGTTCATTTTGTTGGCCCCTGGTTAATAATGTTCATCTTTTGGCCCCTGGTTAATATTGTTCATTTTGTTGGCCCCTGGTTAATATTGTTCATCTTGTTGGCCCCTGGTTAATATTGTTCATCTTGTTGGCTGGTTACCCCACGAGGTATGGAGCATGCTGGTTACCCCACGAAGTATGGAGCCTGCTGGTTACCCCACGAGGTATGGAGCCTGCTGGTTACCCCACGAGGTATGGAGCCTGCTGGTTACCCCACGAGGTATGGAGCCTGCTGGTTACCCCACGAAGTATGGAGCCTGCTGGTTACCCCACGAGGTATGGAGCCTGCTGGTTCGGAGCCTGCTGGTTTTCTGTTCAACCTGTTAATTAATTGTACCCACATGGTGTCCCAGGTCTAAATCAGTCCCTAATTAGAGGGACACAATGAAAAAAAGCAGTAGTACTGGCTTTGAGGTTCAGACTTTAGTTTGAGGGCTTTAGACCAAGCTTTCCCCAGTTGGGAGACGGTTGAGCTTTCTAAGTGATGTGTTGTGGACGTGTTGGACAGCTGTGGTGTCAGGAGACTGTAGGAGGGCACTGTCATCCACATGTAATGCTTATCACAACACTACTCTCAGTAGACCTGGTGCCTAGGACTCACTGAGGTGCCGGAGGGCTTGTAAACTAAAGGCATAGATTACATGAGCATTGATGCACATAGTGTCACATGTATGATATCTTAAGATAAAAATAGATGGGAAGGGTGTTGGTTAGTGTGTTTGTGTGTGTGTGTGTGTGTGTGTGTGTGTGTGTGTGTGTGTGTGTGTGTGTGTGTGTGTGTGTGTGTGTGTGTGTGTGTGTGTGTGTGTGTGTGTGTGTGTGTGTGTGTGTGTGTGTGTGTGTGTACATACACTTGCTTCTGTGTCAACACTGGTCACTATCCTCTTGAGTAAAATTGTGAAGTAGACCTCTTTGTTAGGTTTTGCCCTACACTCTCGCTGGAGAGCTGGTGTGTACAGTAAGCCATACAAATGGGCTATGGATATTTTGTGACTGAATAATTCAATAATTTAACTCCATGCATATGCTAGAATTGCTCATGTCTTATCCATGAGGTCGTTTCCCATGGGAGGAATTCAGAATCATTCTAAATGTTCCTTCCAGTCCTATCATTAAACATAAATCAAATTAATGGACAAATTAGCTCTCACAATAATCAGACTCATATACCGGATCCAGTTGACCTCCCGAGTAGGACAGCGGTCGAAGGCACAACAGTGGTTCCTCCTTTAAAAGTTGAGAGCTTACACTGCAGGACCTTGAGGTACCCAGCGCCACAGCTTCATTGCTCTAGACCACCAGAAAGGGGGAATTAGAGCATTAAGCATTTGGGTCCCAAGGTATTTATATGACCAATCATATCGAGTGGTTCCAATGACGAATTTGACGTGAGTCACCCGTCCCTGGTGGCTTTCTTCAATGAAGAAGGCTGACAAAACATTACGGGGGGAAGCAGATGTAAGTAGTTGTAATGTTGTAATGTAATGTCATAACGAGTCAAGCTAAAAATGTACAATTGAGAGGAATATGTTAGTTAATGTAGAGAAAAACGGTTGTGCATATGTTTTTGTCATAAAGTTAATTTATGAAAATTGCAATTTAGCAAGATAACTAACTAGCTACATTAGCCAGCTAGCTAGCTGGTGTTATGACATGAGCACAGTATGACATTGTAATTCATGTTGTTTAATGTTTTAGGGACTCCTCAGAAAACCCTGTTCACCCACGACTGCAAGACTCCAACACCATCATTAAGTTTGCAGACGACACCGTCAACGGCGAGACAGCCTATAGGGAGGAGGTCAGAGATCTGGCCGAGTGGTGCCACAATAACAACCTATCCCTCAATGTAACCAAGACTAAGGAGATGATTGTGGACTACAGGAAAAGGAGCACCGAGCACACCCCAATTCTCATCGATGGGGCTGTAGTGGAGCAGGTTGAGAGCTTCAAGTTCCTTGGTGTCCACATCAACAATTAACTAGAATGGTCCAAACACACCAAGACAGTTGTGAAGCGGGTACGACAAAGCCTATTCCACCTCAGGAAATGAAAAGGATTTGGCATGGGTCCTGAGATCCTCAAAAGTTTCTACAGCCCAACATCGAGAGCATCCTGACCAGTTGCATCACTGCCTGGTACGGCAATTGTTCTGCCTCCGACCGCAAGGCACTTTAGAGGGTAGTGCGTACGGCCCAGTACATCACTGGGGCAAAGCTGCCTGCCATCCAGGACCTCTACACCAGGCAGTGTCAGAGGAAGGCCCAAACCAGAGGAAGGCCCCAGCCACCCCAGTCATAGACTGTTCTCTCTACTACCGCATTGCAAGCGGTACCGGAGTGCCAAGTCGAGGACAAAAAGGCTTCTCAACAGTTTTTACCCCCAAGCCATAAGACTCCTGAACAGGCAACCAGTTGGTTGCCCGGACTAGTTGCATTGTGTGAACCCCCCCCCCCCTCTTTTTACGCTACTGCTACTCTCTGTTTATCATATATGCATAGTCACTTTAACCATACCAACATGTACAGACTACCTCATTAAGCCAGGCTAATCAGTGTCCGCATAGAGCCTTGCTACTCTTATTTTCTAATGTCTTTATACTATTGTTTCATTTCTTTACTGACCCCCCCCCCACACACACACACACACACTTTTTTCCTCACTATTGGTTAGAGCCTGTAAGTAAGCATTTCACCTTATGGTCTCCACCTGTTGTATTCGGTGTGCGTGAAAAATAAACTTTGATTTGATTTGATATTGAATGTACAATTGTGTACCTTGACTTGCCATGCAATGCAGCTGAAGTAATATAGCTAATGTTAGCTAACTATTTACATGCTTATTGTGTAGTGGAGGATAAAAATGACGTAGCCAATCTGTGTATGGACCCCAAAACGTTAGATTCTGAACTAATATTCATACCAATCTATGAACCTCAGCTATCATAGTTGTTGTATCAACTTCAATTAATGAAGCCTATGGATTGAGTAGAAAAAAATAACTTTATTGTGTCAAGGATGCAAGTCCTATATACATCTACTGTAGTTATTACCACACATGACATTCCCACATTGTAGCCTGTACATTGCATATATTCACTGATCATGTACTCTTCCTTGATAAATAAAGGTGTCGTTCAGGTATGAATCTCTGAGACATTCTTTTTCAGTCACACATGGTGTTGGATATATCAAAACTCCGTTCTTTGAATGATGCTGTGTCTGCATGTATGTATTACAATTATATACTTCAACAGTGTTTACCACTTCTGCTCCTGGGACATGAATGATTACACATTGAAACTATGCAATAGACTAGAAACATGATTTAAGTAAAGGGTGATTTATAATTCATATATACAGAATGAAAAAAACTAAGCATATCTTACTCCCTTCATCTGCATTAATCTGAGGACACAGGATAGTATTTCAATGAGATACTTAATTTCAACCAGTGGAGAATGTGAAACGCTTTATTGAAAGAGTTCATTATCCAGGTGTTATGAATACATAATACATGCATTCTAATTATGATAATTGTACTATTATATTAGAAATACAAGTTCAATCTGTTCTTCAATGCACAAATGGTGTGCATTATAAAGCGATGAAGAAAGACGAGGTGGTGAGAGAGGTGTAGAAGATAGAACGGAAAAGAGGTAAGAACAGAGGTAGACAGCATATGATTAATGAATTACATTGCTACCCTAATATCATCTCAATTCATCACAATTACAGTGTCTCTAGCGGTATCTCCTAACCAGCCTTGGGCCCCCAGTTGGCCCGAAGGTTATCTTAAGAGCGGGTGAGGTGGCGATGATAGGACTGGCTTCCTCTCTCACATCAAAACATACCTGCAGATGAGAGACAGATGGATAGAGAGAGAACATGATTAAGCCTTGTTTTTTTTCAAACACAGTCAGTCATCATAATCATCAGGAGATGAAATGCAAAACTGACCTTGGATCATTAACTCTGGGACTACTAGATCTCTATCTGTATTTCAATGTAAAGCATCTCTTTAATGGGGTGGCAGTGTAGCCTAGTGGTTAGAGCATTGGACTAGTAACCAAAAGTTTGCGAGTTCAAATCCCTGAGCTGACAAGGTACAAAATCTGTCGTTCTGCCCCTGAACAACCCACTGTTCCTAGGCCATCATTGAAAATAAGAATTTGTTCTTAACTGACTTGCCTAGTAAAATAATGGTAAAATATAATAAAAATAATAGGTCCTGTTGACATGACCTCTCACCTGTGATCATGCTGTGCCCTCTGTGTCAGCCAGTTCAGATGTGGGAGGGGTTTACCAACACAGGTGATATAATATAATTTAGGGAGATGGGGGAGAGGGATGAAGTGAAGGAGAGAGTGTTATTGTGTGTGTGGTCTCACCTGGTGTCCACACTAAGTGGCCAAAGAGTACTTTATGCTGAAAAACAGACACATGAGGACAAACATAATAAGATAATGTCATTATTAGACATAAATACCACTTGAACCTTGATGGTGAAATTGCAGAGCTCGAAATTCAAACTACAGTATTTTAAATATTTTACTTTTTTTCACAAGTGTAATACATCAAAATCAAGCTTAACTTCTTGTTAATTTAAAACCTGTTAAGCCTACCCCCTACTTTTTCGAACATTCTGTTAAAAATCGCGCAACATTTCAGCGTCCTGCTACTCATGCCAGGAATATAGTATATGCATATGCTTAGTATGTGTGCATAGAAAACACTCTGACGTTTCTAAAATTGGTTACATTACGGCTGTGACTATAACAGAGCCTGTGTTTCATCGAAAAGCGCAAGAAAAACTGATCACTGAAAACTGGAAAAAGTATCAATGCGCCACTTGCATGTATTGTTAATGGGAAACCAAATTACATAGGGCTGACATTGCAAGTCCTACAGCTTCCACACGATGTCGCCAGTCTTGTCAATTGCCTGGGATTTGTTTCTTGGTCAAACGAGTAAGAGAGAGCCCATTCCTTCTTGTCTCCCACAGGATGTTTTGGAGGAGAAATTTTCGACCATGAGTTCAAGACGTGGAGCTATTGAATACATTTACATTTACATTTAAGTCATTTAGCAGACGCTCTTATCCAGAGCGACTTACAAATTGGTGAATTCACCTTCTGACATCCAGTGGAACAGCCACAATACACATCGCCCCGTGATCAATTTGATAGATTATTAACGTTTACTAATACCTAAAGTTGGATTACAAAAGTATTTCGAAGTGTTTTGTGAAAGTTTATCATCAACTTTTTTAATTTTAAAAAATGACGTTGCGTTTTAAAACGCTGTTTTTTCCTGGATCACTGTTTTCATATATCGATATTTAGGGTATATATGGACCGATTTAATAAAAAAAAGACCCAATAGTGATGTTTATGGGACATATAGGAGTGCCAACAAAGAATCTCGTCAAAGGTAATGAATGTTTTATATTTTATTTCTGTGTTTTGTTTAGCGCCGGCTACGCTAATTCCTTTGTTTACGTCCCTTCTGGTATTTCGGCGTGTTGCCTGCTATCAGATAATAGCTACTCATGCTTTCGCCGAAAAGCATTTTACAAATCTGACTCGTTGGCAAGATTCACAACGAGTGTAGCTTGAATTTAGTACCCTGAATGTGAATTTTAATGAACGTTTGAGTTTTAACGAGTGCTATTAGCATTTGGTGTAGCGCATTTGCATTTATTGTTGGCAAGGTGGGACGCAAGCGCGTCGGGTTGCCTAGAGAGGTTAGTCAAGCTGCGGTGTCAGATTTGAAAAAGGCTTTACGGCGAAAGCAAACCATGCAATTATCTGAGGACAGCGCCCCGCACACAACACATGAAAAACATATTTTAACCAGGCAGGTGCAACACAAAAGTCAGAAATAGCGATGTAAAAAAATGCCTTAACTTTGATGATCTTCTTCTGTTGGCACACACAAAAGTCAGAAAGAGCGATATAAAAAAATGCCTTACCTTTGATGATCTTCTTCTGTTGGCACTCCAAAAGGTCCCAGTTACATCACAAATGGTCCTTTTGTTCGATAATGTCCTTCTTTATATCCATAAAAACTCAGTTTAGCTGGTGCGCTTCAGTCAATAATCCACCCAGTTTCCCTCCATCAAAATTCATACAAAATGAATCCCAAACTTTACTAATACACTTTTCCAAATAAGTCAAACAACGTTTATAATCAAAACTTAGGTACCCTAATACGTAAATAAACGATACAATTTAAGACGGAGAATCGTTATTGTCTTTACCGGGGGAAAAATACCAAAGAACGCGCTCTCTTCCACACGCTTGGAAACACTACAGCCAAAATGGGAGCCACCTGGAAAAACTTCAATTTCTGGAAAATTGTTCCAGAAACCAGCCTGAAATTCTTTCTAAAGACTGATGACATCTAGTGGAAGCCCTAGGAACTGCAATCTGGGTGGACTTGGTCTTATAATTAACCTCTTGCGACGAGCAAACCCGTATCCGGGAGCGTAATCATAGCCTCAAATGCATTAGCATAACGCAGCGGACATAAATATGCAAAAAATCGCAAGTGAAATGAAATAAATATATTCAAACATAAGCTTAGCCTTTTGTTATTAACCTCTTGATGCTATGGGGGCGCTATTTCATTTTTGGATGAAAAACGTTCCCGTTTTAAACAAGATATTTTGTCACAAAAAGATGCTCGACTATGCATATAATTGATAGCTTTCGAAAGAAAACACTCTGACGTGTCCAGAACTACCAAGATATTTTCTGTGCGTGCCCTAGAATGTGAGCTTCAGGCAAAACCAAGATGAGACGGCATCCAGGAAATGAGCAGGATTTTTGAGGCTCTGTTTTCCATTGTCTCCTTATATGGCTGTGAATGCGAGAGGAGTAAGTCTGCCCTTTCTGTCGTTTCCCCAAGGTGTCTGCAGCATTGTGACGTATTTGTAGGCATATCATTGGAAGATTGACCATAAGAGACCACATTTACCAGGTGTCCGCCCGGTGTCCTGCGCCGAAATTGGTGCGCAAAAGTCAGCTGCAAGTATTTTTCCCTGGAATTTAGAGAAGAATGCAAGCTTCCACGAACGATATATCAATGAAGAGATATGTGAAAAAACACCTTGAGGATTGATTCCAAACAACGTTTGCTATGTTTCGGTCGATATTATGGAGTTAATTCGGAAAAAGTTTGACGTTGTAGGTGACTGAATTTTCGGTTCGTTTCGGTAGCCAGATGCGATGTACAAAACGGAACGATTTCTCCTACACACAGACGCTTTCAGGAAAAACTGCGCATTTGGTATGTAACTGAGAGTCTCCTCATTG
This sequence comes from Oncorhynchus masou masou, assembly GCF_036934945.1. Taxonomy (NCBI): domain Eukaryota; kingdom Metazoa; phylum Chordata; class Actinopteri; order Salmoniformes; family Salmonidae; genus Oncorhynchus; species Oncorhynchus masou. The sequence continues at coordinate 73,643,025 of NC_088217.1, read as the reverse complement.
AAAACATCCAAAGCTCTTCAAAGGTAAATGATTTTATTTATTTGGTTAACTGGTTTTTGTGAAAATGTTGCGTGCTAAATGCTACTCAAAATGCTAAGCTAGCTTTGCATACTCTTACACAAATTAGTCAATTTCTATGGTTCAAAAGCATATTTTGAAAATCTGAGATGACAGTGTTGTTAAGAAAAGGCTAAGCTTGAAAGCAGATGCATTATTTTCATTTTATTTGCGATTTTCAGAAATCGTTAACGTTGCGTTATGCTAATGAGCCTGAGGCTTTAGTCACAATCCCGGATCCGGGATGGGGAGTTTCAAGAGGTTTAACAACCCTGTCATCTCAGATTTTCAAAATATGCGTTACAGCCAACACTAGACAAGCATTTGTGTAAGTTTATCATGGCATAATGCTATGCTAGGCTCTGCTGGCAGCAGGCAACATTTTCACGAAAATAAGAAAAGCAACCAAATTAAATAATTTACCTTTGAAGAACTTCAGATGCTTTCACTCAGGAGACACCCAGTTAGATAGCAAATGGTCCTTTTTTCCAAAAGATTATTTTTGTAGGCGAAAAACCTCCCGTTTCTTCATCATGCTTGGCTGAGAAATCGAGCCAAAAATGCTGCAACTATAACGCCAAACTTTTTTCAAAATTTGCTCCATAATATCGACAGAAACACGGCAAACGTTGTTTAGGATCCATCCTCAAGATGTTTTTAACATATATATTCGATAATATATCCGTCAGGGGCAATTGGTTTCTCATAAGAAGCGATTGGAAAAATGGCTACCTCAGTATTTTACGCGAGATTTTTTGCGGGAGACACCATGTGACCACATGCTATATATGGTCCCTTACAGCCATTCTTCAATGGAAATGCCTGAAAAGACGTCACAATGCTGTAGACACCTTGGGAAAACGTGGAAAACATAAGCTTATTCCTAGCTCATTCACAGCCGTATAAGGAGTCATTGGCATGAGGCGGTTTCAAAAAATGCAGCACTTCCTGGTTGGATTTTTATCTGGGTTTCGCCTGTAACATCAGTTCTGTGGCACTCACAGACAATATCTTTGCAGTTTTGGAAACGTCAGTGTCTTCTTTCCAAAGCATAGTTGAGCATCTTTTCGTGACAAAATATCTTGTTTAATTAAAACGGGAACGTTTTTCATCCAAAAATCATTCTTACCTTAGCTAAATGTGTGCATTTTCAATAGACATTTGAGTGCATTCGTAAATTCGCTCTGGCTATCTACTCCGGATTTCAAAGCACACTTGTCTAAGTGCACCAAAGTGCAGAATAATGAATTTAAAAGCGCTCAACACCCGTTCATTATGGCCGGTGTCTGTAAACGTCAGAAAAAAAAGCGTCATTAAATTGTTTCTGCATCACAGTTAGTCACCGACGCTCTGGTTAACTTGTAAACTGCCTAACTCGCTCTGCTAGGGTGAGTAAAATGGTCAAAGGGGTCTCATTTGTGTCTGGAAGTAGCTAGCAAGCTAGCCAACGTTAGCTTGGGTGCTTGACTGCCTTGACACAAATATCCAGTGTGTGCTCCGAGAGCAAAACGGTCTGAATTTCCCCAGAGGGTTTAGTTTTTTTCATGGAATAGAAACAGCATAATATTAATCAAATAAATGAAGCAAGCACCAGCCAAAAGTTTGGAAACACCTACTCATTCCAGGATGTTTCTATATTTTTGCAATTTTCTACATTGTAGATTAATAGTGAAGACATCACAACTATCAACTAACACAATAAAAATGGCTGATAATTAAATGACGTGCCACAGAATGCTGAGGCAGCACGTAAGGTGTACCATAGTATGACATAACTTTTAAAGGAGGAACCACTGTACATTGCATTGCTAGAGGCATCACTATAGATGCGGGTTCAATCCGAGGCTGTATCACAACGGTCCGTGATTGGGAATCTGATAGGGTGGTGCACAATTGGCTAGTGTCATACAGTGCCTTGCAAAGGTATTCATCTCCCTTGGAGTTTTTCCTATTTTGTTGCATTACAACCTGTAATTGAAATATCTTTTGATTTTGATTTCATGTAATGGACATACACAAAATAGTGTAAATTAGTGAAGTGAAATGAAATGAAAAAATTAAAATAACAAAAGTTGTGCCTGCATTTGTATTCACCCCCTTTTCAATTAAGCCCATAAATAAGATTGGGTGCAACCAATTACCTTCAAAGGTCACATAATTAATTAAATAACGTCCACTTGTGTGCAATCTAAGTGTCACATGATCTGTCACATGATCTCAGTAAATATACACCTGTTCTGAAAGGCGCCAGAGACTGCAACACACTAAGCAAGGGGCACCACCAAGCAAGCGAAACCATGAAGACAAAGGAGCTCTCCAAACAGGTCAGGGACAAAGTTGTGGAAAAGTACAGATCAGGATTGGGGTATAAAAAAACATGCAAAACATTGAACATCCCACGGAGCACCATTAAATCCATTATTCAAAAATAAAAAGAATATGACACCACAAAAAACCTGCCAAGAGAGGGCCGCCCACCAAAACTCGAGGTAAGGAGGGAATTAATCAGAGCGGCTTCAAAGATAACCCTGAAGGATCTGCAAAGCTCCACAGCGAAGATTGGAGTATCTGTCCTTGGGACCACTTTAAGCTTTACACTCCACGGAGCTGGGCTTTATGGAACAGTGGCCAGAAAAAAAGCCATTGCTTAAAGAAGAAATAAGCAAACACTTTTGGTGTTTGCCAAAAGGCATGTGGGAGACTCTCCAAACATATGGAAGAAGGTACTCTGGTCAGATAAGACCAAAATGTACCTTTTTGGCCAACACGGAAAAAGCTATGTCGGGCACAAACCCAACACCTCTCATCCTCCCGAGAACATCATTCCCAGAGTGAAGTGGTGGCAGCATCATGCTGTGGGGATGTTTTTCATCGGCAGGGACTGGGAAACTGGTCAGAATGGAAGCATTGATGAATGGCGCTAAATACAGGGAAATTCTTGAGGGAAACCTGTTAAAGTCTTCCAGAGATTTGAGACTGTAATGGAGGTTCACCTTCCAGCAGGACAATGACACTAAGCATACTGTTAAAGCAACACTCAAGTGGTTTAAGAGGAAATGTATTGGAATGGCCTAGTCAAAGCCCAGACCTCAATCCAATTGAGAATCTGTGGTATGACTTATAGATTGCTGTACACCAGCAGGAACCCATCCAACTTGAAGGAGCTGGAGCAGTTTTGCTTTGAAGAATGGGCAAAAAATCCAGTGGCTAGATGTGCCAAGCTTATAGAGACATACCCCAAGAGACTTGCAGCTGTAATAGCTGCAAAAGGTGGCTCTACAAAGTATTGACTTTGGGTGGGTGATACAAACCCCCCAAAAATCTATTTTAATTCCAGCTTGTAAGGCAACAAAATAGGAAAAATGCCAAGGCGGGTAAATAGTTTTGCAAGACCCTGTGTGGGTTAGGGGAGGGATTGGCCAGGGTAGGCTGGCATTGTAAATAAGAATTTGATCTTAACTGACTTACCAGGTTAAATAAAGGTTACATTTTTTAAAAGTTAGTAAGAGGTCAGGATGGTTTCTGGCTGTCAATCAGTCTGCTTATCATAGATACAGTATGATTAATCTGGGCTTGTACAGCTCAATGTTGACTTCCTGTCCCACCTGTCAGTCCCTGATAAGAGGGGCACAATGAAAAAAAAGCATTAGAACTGGCATGAGGTCCAAAGTTTAGTTTAAAGGCTATAGACCAAGCTTTCTCCAGTTGGGATACGGTTGAGCTTTCTAAGTGACATGTTGTGGAAGTGTTGGACAGCTGTGGTGTCAGGAGACTGTTGGTGGGGACTGTCATCCACATGTAATGCTTATCACAACAGGCCTCTCAGTAAACCTGGTGCCTAGACTCACTGAGGTACTGCAGGGCTTGCAAACTAACGGCCTGGATATCATAATGTCACATCTATGAGATCTTAAGAAACAAATAGGTGGAGGTTGGGTGGGAAGGGTGTGTCTGTGTGTGTACATTGATGCGCCTCTGTGTCAATGGCAACACTGAGTACTTGCCTAGGCTCTTGATTAAAATTGTGGAGCAGACCTTTTTGTTAGGGAAGGTGAGTCAGTGTGTACAGTAAGCCATACAAATTGGCTATGGATATTTTGGTATTGAACATTTTTATTAATTAACGCTATACATATGCTTGAATTGTTTCGTTTTTATCCATGGGGTTATTTCCCATGGGAGGAATTTTAAACTGTCTTACAGTCCAATCAATTAAAAATAAAACAAATTAATGGACAAAGTAGCCCTCACAATAATCAGACTGCAAGGATTAAATTTACCGGATCAAGTTAGACAGGGGTCATGGTGGGCAATGGTTTATGGCTGTCAATCATTCTGCTCATCGTAGATAAAGATTGATTCACCTGGGCTTGTACACCTCTCCTGTGAACATCAAACCCTGTTGCCCCAAAATGAGGCATCAAATACTAAATGGTAACCTTGACAAAAGCTTCAATGAGAATCAAACATTCGACTAATACCAGTAGAGTAAATATTTCATTATATTCTGTTTAATCAAATAGTTATTAGTATCTATTGATGTGTGGTCTAAAAAGAAGTTGAAACAAAACATAGTTACAAAGACAGCCCTGTTTAACATTTACCGACTCTTAATCTTTAGATCAATATGAGCTGTTGGACCCAGCTTAATAATGGTATGCAACCCTCCTACCTAGTGGGTATTGGAATTCAATCTAAAATCAATTACAGGCTTTGAAGACTGAACCATCTATCAAATGGCCAGTTTATCCAATGCTGATGTGTGGCAAATTGACCCCATCATTACATTGGTACTACAAGTGATACATCCATGATATAGTTCTAACATATTACAGCTTCAGTTGATTACACCTATATCTGCACATAGCAAGACTATATTAATTAAGCATGCATCAGTTTATCAGATGTGGCTGTGGTGAAAATGATCTTGATTCAAGTAGCTGGAATTTATTGACAACGTTTTTGGTCGATGGAAAAGTACTGTTTAATGATGTAATTTATTATAATAGTCTACTACATCAGATTATACAGTATGCAGATTTAATTGGTTAAAATGGGGATGGGTGGGGGTACGGTAGGGGGGCACGTCCATCATCTTCCAAACCCATCTGCGCATCTAGAGAGCGAGCATTAACCTAAACGCGAATCTAATTAACTCGGGCGCACGCAAATGCATATGTTGTGATCTTTTTGTTTCATTGCTGTGGCACATTAATAACTACTTTCCACCCTGGTGTCTAGTGAAGAAAAGACAGCATATAAACTGTCACCTGGATATTTAGCATAGAAAGTTCAGAGTCTGTGAGAAGAGAGACATCAGCAGACATCTTTGAATTCAGCCCATTAAGAAAATGAATCATCTTGCTGCCATAGCTGAGAACACACTATTAAATGTAGAATTCCCACTGTTCCAGCCAGCAGGTTATCACCACCTCCTGTGTTTAATACAATTTATGAGATGTTTGATTTGCATTTTCATCAAAGATTTCGGTGTAATTAATGGAGACCTCTGTTTTAGTAGGAAGCTGCTAATTCTAAGTCTAACTTGCTCTCGCCCTTCTGATAATACATTCAGAAAGCAGTAAACAAACTGCTTCAGTGAGGCTTCTGTCATGTCTGTAACTTTTGTTTACAGACAAGATGATGTATGTAAAGACTGAGTAGCGCTCAAAGTATGAATTATAGCAAATCACCAGTTTTTACCACTGGAACTGTAATAATCATTATTCCTATAGCACACACTAAAATGCCTGAAGCAAGCATTGCTTCATCATTGAGATATTGGATGGTGACAATACCTAACCATGGACAAGCTATGGCCTGGGTACATAGTCAGTCTGTCACTGGCAAAAGGGTGGGCACTGTTTTTCTTAGCTCTACTTGAGCATCAGTGTAAGAAAAACACTGATTTATTGCGAACGGATCTACACTATGTCACACGTCAAAATTAAGGCCGGGGATTAATGAATTATACTGCCCAAACTAGGTCAGGCCGTTATGGACATTTCAAGACATAGTTTCAAACACTTTGTGTAGAATATAAAGTACACAGATTCATGAGGTTCAGGGAGCTTCAAATACCTATTTTAATGGATCAAAGGTACACACATCTCTGGGAACGAAGCCCTCGTCTAGTAGAAGCCTGTTAACAGCTGAGACCCTTTGGCAGGAAGGAAGATACTGCTTCTTCTTCTTCTGCCAATGAGGATGACTTCAGAGCTGGGATACAAGTAAGCACAGGGCTCAACATTAATGCTTGTCCGCTTGCCCGGGGCAAGTAAAAAAATAAACAGTAGGACAAGAAGAATATAGGTTTAAGTTGTTTGAATGAACTCTTAGAATAGCCTAATTGTCAAGTAACTCCTATGCAGTCAGGCTCTCCCCTGAACACTGAATATTTTAACCTTACAAACAGATAAACATCTTAGTTAGCCACCTCGCCCAACTTAGCCATTTGATCCATGGTTCATTGAACAAGGGAATTTTTTAAGCAGACAAGTAAAAACAAATCTATCCTACATTGTCTATCCTACGAAAAAGTGAAAAGTTAATGTCAAGCTCTGAAGCAGAAGCACAAGGCAGTAGATATGTAAGCAACTTCATTTGCATATTGCTTTAGAGTGTTGAAAAATAAGTATAAAAAAACATGTAAGCAATTACTTTTACATCTGTGAACTGCAGGATATTAAGGATTCAAAAGTAAGTGGTGTCTAGACACACAAAGTTTCCCAGTTGGTATTTCGTGAAATGAGCCTCATCCAAATTGGCATTTGTTTGTCTGTAGTGGCACTCAAACAAAAGCAACAGGGACAGATGGGTAAGATACTTACCTCTGGAGCATTTAGTCAAATGGGATACCATGTCTGACTGGTCGTGGAAACTCTGCAACATTTGGGGTTACAGAGAGTTTGTGACATCTGTTTTTTTTGTTGACATATGCCCCAGAAATAAAAACATTATTAAACCAAATCAAATGAGATTAGGAGATAACCACTCAGAGAGAGAGAATGCTTTTGCCTAAGAAAAGATCTATGATTGGGAATTCAAAAAGCCCTCATAGGGTCGTAACACATTGTCAGACTGCAGGGATTACGAGAAGAGTGATACATAGACCAACACATTGTCTATGCCTATCCTTGTGATTATACCACTGGCAGAACAATGGCGTGTGAAGATAGTAGCAAATGAGGAGGGAAACTGTTCAAGGCACAGCGCTACACCGTAATATTAGTTTAAAGGAATGTGCATACCCTGAACACCCACTCACAGAGAGGCAGTGACAATTAATGCAGGAAATAAAAATCTTTATTATTGGGGAAGATATTCTATCCCCCATCATCCAAGATAGATAGAACCTACATTTACTTGTTACATTTCAGTCATTTAGCAGATGCTCTTATCCAGAGCGACATTCATCTGAAGATAGCAAGGTGGGACAACAACATATTAAGTCCATTTTTCCTCAATGAAGTAGCTATCAACAAAGTCAGAGCTAGTATCCTAGAATCCTTTATTCTTTTGTGATCCCCCCCAAAAAATTGAGGCGGAGATGAACTCAATTACACTTTTTAAACCGTGACAAGTCAACACAAGGAAAGGTTTTGGAAATGTGGGAATCACAGTTCTGCATTGTTGGCAAAGTCTATAATCAACTGTGGAAGAATTAGGCAGAAACATATAAATGCTGTCCTCTCTGCCAATATGATGAGAAAAAGATCATTCTCCAATTCATTTATGTTGAAGAAGAATTCAGTATTATGGAAATGTAAAATCTATTGCCTGAATCTCCCTTAATAGCCAAAAGCTATAGTGGCTGCTGAGCTGGAAGAGATGTGTCTCTCATGGGAAAGGGCACAATCTGTGGCCTTTGACAGACTCATGGCAGAGCATTGCTGTGGTCTTATGGGACAGAAGACAAAAATAGAAAGAATTCTACCGTTTTTTTCCTCCAAAGATGTATCTCTTTTGACACATTGAATCATTCAGAACTCGGGTTGTTCGACATGAAATAGGGCAAACAGTTGTGGTTTTTCTTCTAAGTTTGTCAGAATTTGAGATCCTTTGAGAATTTGGAGCTATCTATTTGCGATATTACAACAACAAAGAGGTAACTGCAAACAATGAACACAGTTGTTGTTGTTTTTTTCTTGGACATCATTGCATGTGCGATGGAACACCAGCATACTTGCATGTAGCGCAATTTATTTTACCTTGATGTGTGATGTGCCCCATCTCTGATTCATCAACTAAACCGACACAATAAACAAGGCCGTGTGGCAGAAAGATATTCAATCAGTGGACACCACTCATTTTTATTGCAAAACTCCTGCCATAATTGTTTTCTTTACTAAAGTAGAGGTTTTTTATTATTATTAATATTGTTGAAGTATTGTTAATACTGGTATAGCCTAAGAAAGTTGTTGAAATGTTGGGAAAGTAGTTTTGAATGCATGTTATTGAAAGGCAACAATCAACAGTCTTTTTTGACAACATAGTGATATATTCTTATATACCGCACAATGAAGAACTCAACATACAACATACTAGTCTTCTCACATTTTATGGAACCATAACCACAAGGTAGATAAACAACAATAAATAAGAATAAAATAAGATAATAGATACAAAACAAAAAACATGAATGACATAAATCAATCAACTCTAATTAGCACATGTAGGACAGTATACAAGTGTGTATGCATGGATTTTGCAGATGTATTTCTCACATCTGCAGCACATAGCATTTGTTTTACCTTCTTTGGGGGGCATAATTGGCATCTCCTCCTCTTGCCTGCCCCAGCTGCAGCCTCAGGTGGATCAAACTGCACCGTGAGAGCAGACACCACTTTGATTGGGTAGATTGTATTGTAATAAACATTAGCGGGGCAATTATGATGAATGCTGTTCACTGTGGGCTTCCACAGCAGTCTGGGCCCGCTCAAGTATTTTCATTTGCATCACTTTCCTGACACACAATAGTGATGGTGACTCAAGCATAGAGTACAGTATGGCTCTTTTAGGAAAATTACTCATGTACACAGTTCATTGAGCTGATAATGTGCATTTGTGGGCCCGCTCAAGTATTTTCATTTGCATCACTTTCCTCAAGCATAGAGTACAGTATGGCTCTTTTAGGAAAATTACTCATGTACACAGTTCATTGAGCTGATAATGTGCATTTGTGGGCCCGCTCAAGTATTTTCATTTGCATCACTTTCCTGACACACAATAGTGATGGTGACTCAAGCATAGAGTACAGTATGGCTCTTTTAGGAAAATTACTCATGTACACAGTTCATTGAGCTGATAATGTGCATTTGTCCCCAAATTGCACATGATTCCGATATTATAGCTAAGAGGTAGAAACAAGTTTGTCCAAAGTCAAACAATCAATATATAACTATTCACAGCAATATCAATATCAAGTTTATGATCTTGATACAGGTGAGTTATTAATATTCCTCACTGCTTTGTTGGTAATAATATTTCTCATATTGAATGAATATCTCAATTCAGTATGGGTTTTTTCTTAACTTCTTATCGGAAGCCCTCGACAACATTCCGCTGAAAAGGCAGCACGCGAAATTCAAAAATAATTTTGGGAAATATAACTTACATTCACAAGTGCAATACACCAAATTAAAGATGAACTTCTTGTTAATCTACCCATCATGTCCGATTTCAAAAAGGCTTTACAGGGAAAGTCACAAAAACACACACAGCCATTTTCCAGCCAAAGAGAGTCACAAAAAGCAGAAATAGAGATACAATTATTCACTAACCTTTGATGATCTTCATCAGATGACACTCATAGGACTTCATGTTACACAATACATGTATGTTTTGTTCGATAAAGTGCATATTTATATCCAAAAATCGCAGTTTACATTGGCACGTTACGTGCAGTAATGTTTTGCTTCCAAAACATCCGGTGATTTTGCAGAGAGCCACATCAATTTACAGAAATAGTCATCATAAACTTTAATATAAGTGTTATGCACAGAATTAGAGATATACTTCTCCTAAATGCAAACGCTGTGTCAGATTTTAAAATAACTTTACGGAAAAACAAACCATGCAATAATCTGAGTACGGCGCTCAGACAACAAATCAAGCCATACAGTTATCCAAGTCAGAAATATTCACTTACCTTTGATGATCTTCAACAGTATGCACTTCCAGAAATCCCAGTTCCACAATAAATGTTTGATTTGTTCGATAAAGTCCATCATTTATGTCCAAATACCTCCTTTTGTTAGCACGTTCAGTTTACAAATCCTAACTCACAACGCGCGGTCAGGTCCAGGCGAAAGTTCAGAAGAAAAGTAATGTTACAGTTCGTAGAAACATATCAAACAATGTATAGAATCAATATTTAGGATGTTTTTATCATAAATCTTCAATAATGTTCCAACCAGAGAATTTCTTTGTCTTCAGAAATGCAATGGAACGCAAGCTAACTCTCACATGAACACGCGTGACCAGCTCATGCCACTCTGACAGACTCATTCAGCTCCCATTCCCCCCTCCTTTACAGTAGAAGCAACAAACAAGGTTCTAAAGACTGTTGACATCTAGTGGAAGCCTTAGGATGTGCAATGTGACCCCATAGACACTGTATATTCAATTGGAAAAAGTTGAAAATCTACAAACCTCGGATTTCCCACTTCCTGGTTGGAGTTTTCTCAGATTTTCGTCTACCATATGCGTTCTGTTATAATCACAGATATCATTCAAACAGTTTTCGAAACTTCAGAGTGTTTTCTATCCAAACCTACTAATAATATGCATATATTAGCAACTGGGCCTAAGTAACAGGCAGTTTACTCTGGGAACGCTTTTCATCCAAAAGTGAAAATGCTGCCCCCTATCCCAAACAGGTTTTAAAGGACCAGTGTAGTCAAAATTCTGTTTTTCCTGTGTTTTCTATCATATTGCACAACAGCTGATGAAACTAACAATGAAAAAGTGTGAACACATTTGATCAGTGTTTTTTTTGATAGTTACTGATTGAAAATACAATCTACACAGGATCAGCAGCTTTGCAAGGCGGGAGTTTCTAATTTCTGTGGTGGCATCACCATGAGGTAAATTGGTTAATAGACCAATAACAAAGAGGGTTCCAAACCTCTGCCAATAAGAGCTCACTTCAGTTTTCCCCTCCCCATTCAGACCGTTCAAAGACAATTATTGCTTGAGAAATAGTTGTTTTGCTAAACAGCTATTTTTGCCCATTTTAAAGGCAAGGTACTTCATTGTTACTCAGAAATGATTTGATATTAATATACAAATGGCTGCTTTAATCTTTTAATCTAATTTTGCCAGGTCCCGGTGGGTTAGTCAGGTGTAAAAACAGCACATTTGAAACACAGCTAAAATGAGAAACAAACTGCAATTAGATATAATCCACCCCCCCTCCCCCCCAAAAATAAAACATTTCCCGCAGACTTGCTAATTTGAAGGTAAGGTGTGTGAATACACTCCTACTACATACTCGTTCTCATTCGCTGCACATTCCTTCCTGTTACTGTGGTAGGCCTACGTACTGTTAACACGATTTAACTGGGATTAAATCATCACTCAGAAAATCTTATACTCCCAATAATAGCAAGTTGCAGTATTATAAACTGCCCCGTCACCCCACATTTTACCCTCTTGATTAGTAATGTTAGGTTATAATTTTCAGAGTAAAAACTCAACAGACACCATGAAAGTGTAAACCAATTTATTCTTCCCAGAGAGTCAATACAGCTGCATTAGACAAAGACTTTGTTCACACAAGCACTTGATATATAACCCGTTCTCCTATGGTGAGTCTCCTCCTACACATCTGACCAGCCAATGCATCTCTGTTGCTAGACATAACCTTAGTGATATCTGTTCTTCCTCACTTCATCTGACCTGACCTCTACCCCAAAGTGTTCACTCCTCCCCAACTCAAGGCTGTCATGGTGATTGGTACCAGACTGTGTCTCTTCTCCTCCCAGAGGATCCCTCCCATAGGATCCCTGATGGCTAAAAATAACATATCCTGACATTATGTCAACGTTTTACATTACCCTCTCTCCCTCAGTGACATGAATAAATATATTTCATATTCTCATAACCCAACAGTAATAAATGCCTCAATACGCAATTACGTAGCTGTTGAGGTTGAGAGTTCATGAAGTCATTAAATGCTTTTCTAATTATTATTGATTGCGAGTTAGAGAATCAATGCAAATCTAGAGCCACGGAGGGGCCAAGACAGGAATGAACGATGGGGCCCCTTAAACGCAGAGAGAAAATGAAAACACAAACTGAAGGATATCTGGGAAATAAACATGAAGCCAAGCTTTTGGAAGAAGGGCGAGATGGGTGAGACATCTGTGTGTGCGAGTATTGTCTATTTTCTGATTATCTGCTCTCTTGTTATCTCAGAGAGAAAAATATCTGCATCAGGAGAAAATTGAAAAAGTCATGATGAATGTTTGTTTTTTTCTCAACTATTTTCTCCATGATGGAGAAAAAGGATTGTCTTTGGCGAAGAGGAAAACAAGCGAGCAAAATGAAAAGTGTTTTTCTTTCTGTTACCTTTCACCACAGTTGTTCCCAAAGTTGGTTGTATAAGCTTTTAAATCATGTTGCCTTGAGCATTGTCTGGAATCTGGATAGTGATGTGGAGGAATGGCCTTGGAAACAATGTTAACCTAAAAACAACAAAGGCTACCGTCTCTTTAATATGCTACAATGGGACCGTGATTTTGTAGGAGCTACATGGGCACATACAGTATAAACTCAATATATAATGTTTATATTTACACGCCTATTTGCATACAGCATGTATGTTCACCTGAGAGATATTAATGTAAAGTGACATTTGAAATTGCCCCACATTTACCTATTATGTACAGTATGACAGCTTGCAAATGATAACGCATCAAGATCTGCATCTGAGATGTCCTTGCTAAAGGAGTCTATTCCAAAAACTGGCCTCACTTCTGAAAATGTCCATCAGAATGTCACAATTAACTGGAGCAAATGTATCAATCTGTGACTGTGACAGAGAGTAAATGAAACTCATTAGTTGGAAGCATCAGAGGTGAACCTAATTTTATATTTGACAAAAGCTGGTGTGTGTGTGTGTGTGTGTGTGTGTGTGTGTGTGTGTGTGTGTGTGTGTGTGTGTGTGTGTGTGTGTGTGTGTGTGTGTGTGTGTGTGTGTGTGTGTGTGTGTGTGTGTGTGTGTGTGTGTGTGTGTGTGTGTGTGTGTTTGAGAGAGAGAGAGATGTGTACACGTGATCATGTCAGAAAGACACAGCAGCAGTATTATTCAAATCAGTATTGGCATTTAAACAGTGAGGATGATAAGGCCACTTGCTTTGACATTTTAATATTAGTTTTAATATACTGAGTATTCTGCTCAGTATCTTTCTATGAATCCTCCCTGATCTATCTGTGCTGACAACCTTCCTACATACCAAGATTTTTCACTGAGCTGAATTGTGACAACTCTCCATAGAAGTGGAAGGATGTTGGAAGTCTCCACGCCAGTAAAGTTCTCATCTCGTATTTCATTAAAGACTTTTAGACAATAGTCTTAAACTGTCATGGAGCAAGCCAGTATGGTGTCCATTTCAATATGCCCAGGAAATCTGTTTCCTCTGTGGCCTAAGAGCACATGTTCACACACAGTTGACTGTAATCCACTCGCCATCTCCTGTGATTGATTGTTTGCACACAGAGAAACACAGCTCGCTCCTCTGAGTCAGGGAAAGGGTATAGAGCACATTAACCCAGAATTGGTAAATAATTACAAAGTGGAACATCTCTATAGATTTCAATAAGATTAGGAGGGTAGGTTGTTATTTTAGTCAATTTAGAATGTATCAATGCAACTGCTAAGTTAGGCTACGGTTTAGTGAATTTATCATAAAAAAATACAGAATTATTGGCACCCTTGATAAAGATGAGCAAATAAGGCTGTAGACAAACAATAATTGGTTGAAAGAAAACAAGTATGCGGCCTGTACGTTGCAATAAACTTTGGTGAACTATTAACAGAATACTAAATAATAAAACTAAAACAGGCTAGTTGGATCCACCTGTCAGCGATTGGGTGCAGAGTTATAGCGGAGTCAGGCGCAGGACACAGGTATTGAGTAACATAACTGAGTTTACTAAAAATATCAAGCAAAATTCCAAATAGGAACATACAAAAAAACACTAGCACAAAACACAACCACTAACGACATAAACAATCACGGACAGAACAGGAATATATGCCAGAGGGTTAAATAAGGAACGTGATATGTAATAGAAACCAGGTGTGTGTGTAATACAGACAAAACAAAACAAAACTGAAACATGGATCGATGGTGAGTAGAAAGCCGGTGAAGTCGACCGCCGAACACCATCCGAACAAGGAGAAGGGCCGACTTCGGCGGAAATCGTGACACCACCTCCTAGCACAGGAGGTTGGTGGCACCTTAATTGGGGAGAGCGGGCTCCTGTTAATGACTGGAGTGGATTAGGTGGAATGGTATCAAATACATCAAACATACAGTTTAATACACAATCATGCAAATCAGGATTATTTATTTGAAATACATTTCACTAATATTGACCATTTGAAACAAGATAGTATTTTTTTTAAATCATTTTTTCATGAGTATGGAAAAAAGTGCGTGACCTTATTCATGGCCTGTCTCTGACCCAGAACTGATCCTGTTGCTATCTGGCACACTTAATCACTGTCACACTACACAGGGGGCACCCTATTGACAACCATTATAGCAGGCGGAAGCTGAGAAGGACAGTGGTTTTGCAATGCATATTCAGGTGTAACATCAAAATAACACAGTCGAGGACTCCCTTCCTGCATGATCCATGGACAAAAATTGATTTCCTGTCTTAGTTGTGAGGCAATCAACCAACCAAAACCACAACGCCTTGAGTTTTGCTCACTGGGGGGAACGTAAATTTTTCATTCAAGTGTTAGTTCTCACCAAATCTCAAGGCATAATCAAAGGCTTATTTGTTGATTTCCTAACTAAATTAAAATAGACCACGTAGCTTTGCACAGTCATGTCCCGTGGAACAAGTATAAAAGTACATTTCCATACAAAGGTCCAACTCAAAAAGCCATGGATGGAAATATGATTTATTTACCCATAAAACATCAGTAAGCATTGGCTGGAAGAACAAAAAGCAAACAACGCTAAGACAACAATCAAATAACTTCTATTATGAGGTTCATAATGATGGAGTGGTGCAGTGTTTGAAATGCTGGTTGTGGTATGTCTTTACACAGTCCTCTTTCAAAAGAGTTCCGTGCTCCAGTCAATAGTTTGAAATGATTTATATTGTCTTCCACACTGCTGTGTAATTTAAGCGATGGTGTTATTTTTCTGCGCTGCAGCCCCGCTAGGAAACATCAATAGGTTTCTTCTAGATATCAATGGATGACCTGTATCTACACTGCTCTATCTCTCGCAATTAAATCCTACAGGTATCAGGGAGACAATGTCACTTTGGGATGCTAACTAAACTACGTAACTCTTTCTACATATTTCACATCAATACCCCCATTATGTCCACAATCGCAATATGGAATGTATGTACCTTTATTACGGTTCTCAAAATTCACATAAACACCTTTACTTTTTTACATTATGCTTAACCAAAGCAGCATATTCTTACCATCCTATAGAATCATTTTTTTTGTTGTTGATAAGATTACCTTGTCAGCCTGTACACTCCTAGTATACAGGAATGTACAAGTTACCATTGTTCTGTTCTTCAGGAGTCAGGTAGTTCCCTGCGCATGTGTGCTACATCAGTAGTTTGACCTGTCCTCTGAAATGTTATTTAAGTAACAGCAATAGTTGTTTGGAGGTTGTGTGCTCTATCCATGGCAGACATGTCACAATATCCTCCTTTGTCAGTGAAATAGAGAAATAAAAAGCTTTTTATATTACACTCCACACAAGTACAATTCAGCTTTTTTTTCAAATGATTTAAGTAGCAAAAACAATGGGTTAGATCTGGCCACACCAATTTCTCTTCATCTCATGGATGCGGAGGGCAAATTGTCTCCCATAACAAAATATGTTGAGGTGGTGTTTGTCATCAGATAATTTTTTTGTACCATCAACTTTAAAATGCAATAGAAAGGCCATAATGTATTATTCCAACCCAGGTGCATTTTAGATTTTGGCCACTAGATTGCACCAATGGACATGCAAAGTAGACTGATCCAATGAATCATTGCATTTCTGATCAAACTTGTGTATCCAGACTGACCAAATGTGCCTAATTTGTTTATTAATAACTTTTCGTGTTCAAAATTGTGCACTCTCCTCAAATAATAGCATGGTATTATTTCACTGTAATAGCTACTGTGTTTCGTATTGCGTCAGACAACAACATTGACGAATACGCTGATTCGGTGTGCGAGTTCATTAGAACGTGCGTTGAAGATGTCGTTCCCATAGCAATGATTAAAACATTCCCAAAGCGCGAATCACTGCTTTTAATCAGGTCAAGGTGACTGGAAACATCACCGAATACAAACAGTGCAGCTATTCCCTCCGCAAGGCAATCAAACAAGCTAAGCGTCAGTATAGAGACAAAGTAGAATCTCAATTCAACGGCTCAGACACAAGAGGTATGTGGCAGGGTCTACAGTCAATCACGGATTACAAAAAGAAAACCAGCCCAGTCACGGACCAGGATGTCTTGCTCCCAGGCAGACTAAATACATTTTTGCCCGCTTTGAGGACAATACAGTGCCACTGACACGGCCTGCAATGAAAACATGCGGACTCTTCTTCACTGCAGCCGAGGTGAGTAAAACATTTAAACGTGTTAACCCTCGCAAGGCTGCAGGCCCAGACGGTATCCCCAGCCGCGCCCTCAGAGCATGCGCAGACCAGCTGGCTGGTGTGTTTACGGACATATTCAATCAATCCTTATCTCAGTCTGCTGTTCCCACATGCTTCAAGAGGGCCACCATTGTTCCTGTTCCCAAGAAAGCTAAGGTAACTGAGCTAAACAACTACCGCCCCGTAGCACTCACTTCCGTCATCATGAAGTGCTTTGAGAGACTAGTCAAGGACCATATCACCTCCACCCTACCTGACACCCTAGACCCACTCCAATTTGCTTACCGCACAAATAGGTCCACAGACGATGCAATCTCAACCACACTGCACACTGCCCTAACCCATCGGGACAAGAGGAATACCTATGTGAGAATGCTGTTCATCGACTACAGCTCGGCATTTAACACCATAGTACCCTCCAAGCTCGTCATCAAGCTCGAGACCCTGGGTCTCGACCCCGCCCTGTGCAACTGGGTACTGGACTCCCTGACGGGCTGCCCCCAGGTAGAGGGTAGGCAACAACATCTCCACCCCACTGATCCTCAACACTGGGGCCCCAAAATGGTGCGTCCTGAGCCCTCTCCTGTACTCCCTGTTCACCCACGACTCCGTGGCCACGCACGCCTCCAACTCAATCATCAAGTTTGCGGACGACACAACAGTAGTAGGCTTGATTACCAACAACGACGAGATGGCCTATAGGGAGGAGGTGAGTGCCCTCGGAGTGTGGTGTCAGGAAAATAACCTCACACTCAACGTCAACAAAACTAAGGAGATGATTGTGGACTTCAGGAAACAGCAGAGGGAACACCCCCCTATCCACATCGATGGAACAGTAGTGGAGAGGGTAGTAAGTTTTAAGTTCCTCGGCATACACATCACAGACAAACTGAATTGGTCCACCCACACAGACAGCATCGTGAAGAAGGCGCAGCAGCGCCTCTTCAACCTCAGGAGGCTGAAGAAATTTGGCTTGTCACCAAAAGCACTCACAAACTTCTACAGATGCACAATTGAGAGCATCCTGGCGGGCTGTATCACCGCCTGGTACGGCAACTGCTCCGCCCACAACCGTAAGGCTCTCCAGAGGGTAGTGAGGTCTGCACAACGCATCACTGGGGGCAAACTACCTGCCCTCCAGGACACCTACACCACCCGATGTTACAGGAAGGCCATAAAGATCATCAAGGACAACAACCACCCGAGCCACTGCCCGTTCACCCCGCTACCATCCAGAAGGCGAGGTCAGTACAGGTGCATCAAAGCTGGGACCGAGAGACTGAAAAACAGCTTCTATCTCAAGGCCATCAGACTGTTAAACAGCAACCACTAACATTGAGTGGCTGCTGCCAACACACTGACTCGACTCCAGCCACTTTAATAATGGGAATTGATGGGAAAATATATCACTAGCCACTTTAAACAATGCTACCTAATATGATGTTTACATACCCTACATTATTCATCTCATATGTATACGTATATACTGTACTCAATATCATCTACTGCATCTTTATGTAATACATGTATCACTAGCCACTTTAACTATGCCACGTTGTTTACATACTCATCTCATATGTACAGTGCCTTGTGAAAGTATTCGGCCCCCTTGAACTTTGTGACCTTTTGCCACATTTCAGGCTTCAAACATAAAGATATAAAACTGTATTTTTTTGTGAAGAATCAACAGCAAGTGGGACACAATCATGAAGTGGAACGACATTTATTGGATATTTCAAACTTTTTTAACAAATCAAAAACTGAAAAATTGGGCGTGCAAAATTATTCAGCCCCTTTACTTTCAGTGCAGCAAACTCTCTCCAGAAGTTAAGTGAGGATCTCTGAATGATCCAATGTTGACCTAAATGACTAATGATGATAAATACAATCCACCTGTGTGTAATCAAGTCTCCGTATAAATGCACCTGCACTGTGATAGTCTCAGAGGTCCGTTAAAAGCGCAGAGAGCATCATGAAGAACACACCAGGCAGGTCCGAGATACTGTTGTGAAGAAGTTTAAAGCCGGATTTGGATACAAAAAGATTTCCCAAGCTTTAAACATCCCAAGGAGTACTGTGCAAGCGATAATATTGAAATGGAAGGAGTATCAGACCACTGCAATCTACCAAGACCTGGCCGTCCCTCTAAACTTTCAGCTCATACAAGGAGAAGACTGATCAGAGATGCAGCCAAGAGGCCCATGATCACTCTGGATGAACTGCAGAGATCTACAGCTGAGGTGGGAGACTCTGTCCGTAGGACAACAATCAGTCGTATATTGCACAAATCTGGCCTTTATGGAAGAGTGGCAAGAAGAAAGCCATTTCTTAAAGATATCCATAAAAATGTTGTTTAAAGTTAGCCACAAGCCACCTGGGAGACACACCAAACATGTGGAAGAAGGTGCTCTGTTCAGATGAAACCAAAATTGAACTTTTTGGCAACAATGCAAAACGTTATGCTTGGCGTAAAAGCAACACAGCTCATCACCCTGAACAACCATCCCCACTGTCAAACATGGTGGTGGCAGCATCATGGTTTGGGCCTGCTTTTCTTCAGCAGGGACAGGGAAGATGGTTAAAATTGATGGGAAGATGGATGGAGCAAAATACAGGACCATTCTGGAAGAAACCCTGATGGAGTCTGCAAAAGACCTGAGACTGGGACAGAGATTTGTCTTCCAACAAGACAATGATCCAAAACATAAAGCAAAATCTACAATGGAATGGTTCAAACATAAACATATCCAGTTGTTAGAATGGCCAAGTCAAAGTCCAGACCTGAATCCATCTGTGGAAAGAACTGAAAACTGCTGTTCACAAATGCTCTCCATCCAACCTCACTGAGCTCGAGCTGTTTTTCAAGGAGGAATGGGAAAAAATGTCAGTCTCTCGATGTGCAAAACTGATAGAGACATACCCCAAGCGACTTACAGCTGTAATCGCAGCAAAAGGTGGCGCTACAAAGTATTAACGTAAGGGGGCTGAATAATTTTGCACGCCCAATTTTTCAGTTTTTGATTTGTTAAAAAAGTTTGAAATATCCAATAAATGTCGTTCCACTTCATGATTGTGTCCCACTTGTTGTTGATTCTTCACAAAAAAATACAGTTTTATATCTTTATGTTTGAGTCCTGAAATGTGGCAAAAGGTCGCAAAGTTCAAGGGGGCCGAATACTTTCGCAAGGCACTGTATATACTGTACTCGATACCATCTACTGTATCTTGCCTATGCTGCTCTGTACCATCACTCATTCATATATCTTTATGTACATATTCTTTATCCCCTTACACTTGTGTGTATAAGACAGTAGTTTTGGAATTGTTAGTTAGATTACTTGTTGGTTATTACTGCATTGTCGGAACTAGAAGCACAAGCATTTCGCTACACTTGCATTAACATCTGCTAACCATGTGTATGTGACAAATAACATTTGATTTGATTTGATTCGATTTGGACAGTGAAGTTAGATTGACAATAATTTAAGCTTTCTGCCAATATCAGATATGTCTATCTCCTGGGAAATGTTCTTGTTACTTACAACCTCATGCTAATTTCATTAGCCTATGTTAGCTCAACCATCCTGTGGAAGGGACACCGATCCCGAAGAAGTTTTAACCTCTTAATGCAAGCTGAGACGCTAGCGTCTCACTTAGCCAACAGGAAATGCAAATCCGCTGAAAAATAAATAGTTTATGGAATATTATGTCTTATATTTCATCGTGCAATGGTTTTGTATCACTAGGCCTCAATACCACACACTTATCTGACTCATTCTGGGAACAAATGATATCAAGCTTTTCTTCATTTCTGCATATACCGTATATATCATTACACATTATTGCAGGTGAAGATTTAATTACAATTTGAATAGATTCCATAGTCCTTAATTACGTGAACGGAAATAGTCTCATTCTCCCAAGTAGCTCCTGCTCTTGGAAGGGCATATCAAGGTGCTCTTGGGAAATATCCTCAACCGCCGCTATCTCTGTGACAGGGGAGACAGAGGTGTAACGTGTGTGGTCGTGGCAGGATAGAGCTGCGTGCATATGGATAGTGATGGAAAACCAGATGGCAGTGACATTGT
Organism: Oncorhynchus masou masou; assembly: GCF_036934945.1. Taxonomy (NCBI): domain Eukaryota; kingdom Metazoa; phylum Chordata; class Actinopteri; order Salmoniformes; family Salmonidae; genus Oncorhynchus; species Oncorhynchus masou. The sequence continues at coordinate 73,622,015 of NC_088217.1, read as the reverse complement.
CAAGGTATCTAACACCTGTCCATCCGCTCTCTGAGCCTTTTCTTTGTGATGAAAGTGCCTTGTCACAGTGTTCGGAAAACAAGTGAGTTCCTGACATCCTGACAGGTGGTGTGAAAACAGGGTTTTTACATGAGAAAAAAACAGGACATTTTGGGGGTGACGAAACTGTACTGAGCTACATTAAAAGTGCATTCATAATTACAATACTGTAGTGGGAATCATGCACATGTTCTATGAAGACCAACAGAAGGTGGCTATTATGAAAGGAAATGGTAAGGTTTTTATTTTAGACCTTGGCACGCTGTGAGGGGTGTTTTGGGGAAAGAGAATGACTGTTGAATATCTGAGTGTTGAATATCTGAAAGACTTGACATCACTGAATGCTTGATGTCATTGAATCTTTATCATTATTACAATTAATAAACTATAATGTAAAAAAACAAATGGCTTGCATGTAGGCAGCATTTCATTCACATTTCACTCCTTGCCATATAATGTCGACTATTGGTTTGTAATAATTGATTGACACAAAAAACTGTTAGAAGTGTGTTGTTGTTTCCAGTGAGGCCACCATTCGTCACCCCCTAATTCAGTGACACCAAAACGTAACAGTTCGTGTTATCTCTTTAACTGCTTCCTCCCATTGCCAAATCTTTTTGTTGTCTCTTACAACGTCAGAAACAAGAGCTGGTAGTGAACACCAAAAACCAGACCAGTTGTGTGGCCGTAATTACAACACCTATCGATTAATATGAGACAGTTGGAGGCTTGATGTTGATTATTAATCACTTCTTGTCTAAACATACACAACTGCCTTAGCAGTGTATTGCTGTCTGTGTCTCCCCATCTGTTTTGAAATGGTTCAAATAAACTAATACACGTGAGAGATTGGGGAGAGAGACGTTGTGTCCCCGAGAAGAGAAATGAGTTCAACCCAAAATGTGGAACAGTTCAATAGGCCCGAATGAATTATTTTCTGGTCACAAGCTCCATCTCTCCATAGATATTCAAGGTGATTTAGGAAAACAAGATAAAGTCCTCATACTTTCATGAGGAACTCTCACATCAGTCCCATTGACATCAACTAATGATTTACGTGCACAAATGCCAAATCGAAATACCTCGAAGAAAGGAGAATAGTCCATTGAGTGTAATGCCACTGTGTCCACTGTCTTATGTTTATGTGTGAATGACCCTGTTGATATATGAAATCCAACTTTCAATCATCTTAAAACTCTTCAATTAATCAAAACAAATGACCATGTATCCTTGGTTGTTGATTGAGTCATTCATTTTGTTGAGCACATCTGACAGCGTTATGTCAAGCACAGTCAAATCTGAGATTGTGTGATTATACTGGTGTGGCCTAAGGAATGTCAACACAAAGATAACATTGTGACATTCAAGTGGTGTGTTATTAAAGCATGATGGCAATTTATGAAGCGGAGCAGGTGCGCTCATTATCTAAGTGGAGGATTTCAGATGAATACACTGTGTAGCATTGCCCCACTACACAATAAATGATTGTAAATATTGCTACCACACTGCTATAAAAGTTATGCTATGTGTTATACCTTTCCCAACCAATGTGTTAGGAGAAAAGACATCAAAGTAAATCATATCTCAATGTTGGGAAGCTGAAAGACACGAAGAGCTCAAGTTTTTTATGATGTGGGGACTCTGGCTGTGGAGCCGTTTTCTGAATGTTCTTCTTTTCTTTCTTTTTTTCCTCATCCTTTCATTTCTATATTCATCTTTCGGTGTAAGTCTGCAACACACAACAACTAATGTGCACTCTTCTTCATGTAGACATCCATCACTTTCTATTCCGAGACATTACAGTCTGAGGATGTTCTTCAGCCATGCGTCAGCCTCTAGACCTTCAAAGGAATGAAATGTGTGAAAATCCATCTTACTTAAAAGTCCAATGTAGTCTTCTTATATCAATATCAAACCATTTCTGGGTAACAGTTAAGTACTGTAATGTGATTGTTTTCATTAAAAAAAATGTTTAAAAAAATAAAAAAATATGGTTTCTTAGCAAAGAGCAATTTCTCAAGCAAGAATTTTGCTAGGACCATTTGAGAGTGGTCTAATTGGGGAGAGTAAAATGGAAAACTAGCTATTATTGGCAGAGAGGATTGGTCTATTAACTAATTTACCAGACAGGCCAACACTCTACCCTACTAAATCAGGCTGAAATTTCAGGCAGGTTTTTTCAAACAGCTCTTACACTAAAGGGGCATTATCATAATTTTCACAATTTCAAAGTATTATTCCAAACTCACAATGTGAAACACAGCAGAATCACATTTTTGACTGCACTGGGCCTTTAAAGCTGATATAGTACAGAAGAATGTGTCAGGATTCCAGAAGAGGGATGGCAGGCAAGCAGGCAGGCAGATATTATCGGTTCAGGCAGAAACTCGAGAGAACAGGCTACTGCCAACCCATTTTAATTCATCATTCCACATAAATTCTAATACTGTTGACTCTCCCGACTCGCACACTAATCAACCTCATTGGCCGAACCACTTAGCCAACATGAGGACCGGATTATCTAATGAATCCGGTGAGAATCGAACATTCTAGCTGTCCTTACTTTGGTGGGTTGTACCAAATTTTTGAAATATACGCCAATAAAAGTGAGTATTCCAATGCCTATGACTAATTGACAGTGAGAGTGATAACTTTTTTATTCGGGCAATTTATCTGGCCTTTCTCACACAGTGCCCTGATCAGGCCCCGCCATAAAACAAAAATAAAACGCATTCATGCAGAAAATCTTGTTAAAATGCAACTTGTAATGAATCTTTCTTTATAGCGCAACACATCAAACTTGCTGACCCTTATTTATGACATAGACTTTGGACTTGGTTCATAAGTCGGTGAAATTGCTCCGCTGATTAATAACACCTCTTTATGCATTTAAGGTAATACAATTAAACATCTTGTTAGAGCCCATCTCCCCAATAATGTGTTTTCAGCCACTTGCATTACAGTGCTGTATAAAACATTCAAGTGCCAATAGTGGTAACATTGACTTCTTAGGCTACTGAGAAACGTCCTCAGTGGAACATGTGTCTCAGTCCGTGGGACATTAAGCTTTTTGGGATAGGGGGCAGCATTTTCACATTTGGACGAATAGCGTGCCCAGAGTGAACAGCCTCGTACTCTGTCCCAGATGCTAATATATGCATATTATTATTAGTATTGCATAGGAAACACTCTGAAGTTTCTAAAACTGTTTGACTGATGTCTGTGAGTATAACAGAACTCATATGGCAGGTGAAAACATGAGACAAATCCACCAGGAAGTGGGAAATCTGAGGTTTGTAGTTTTTCAAAGCTTGGCCTACCGAATACACAGTGTCTATGGAGTCAAGTTGCACTTCCTACGTATTCCACTAGATGTCAATCGTCTTCAGAAACTTGTTTCAGGCTTCTGCTATAAAGGAGGGGCTCATGAGACCTGTTTGAGTCAGCGGTCTGGCAGAGTGTCTCAGGCTCATGACGCGCTCTCCCGACAGAGTTAGCTCTCGTTCCAGTGCTTTTCTTCAGACATAGGAATTCTCCGGTTGGAACATTATTGATGTTTTATGTTAAAAACCTCCTAAAGATTGATTCCATACATCGTTTGACTTGTTTCTACGACCTGTAACCAAACTTTTTGAGTTTTTGTCTGGACGAAGTGCTCGCACCTCATGAAGATGGATTACTGGGCTGTACACGCTAACAATAGGTGGCATTTATTCATTTAGTCATTTATTGGTGAACTGGGATTCCTGGGAGTGCCTTCTGATGAAGATCATCAAAGGTAAGTTAATATTTATAGTCTTATTTCTAACTTCTGTTGACTTCAAAATGGAAGATATTTCTCTGGCTGGATTGGGCTCTGAGTGCCGTTCTCAGATTATGCTTTTTCCGTAAAGTTTTTTTTGAAATCTGAAACAGCGGTTGCATTAAGGAGAAGTCTATCTTTAATTCTGTGAATAACACTTGTATCTTTTATCAATGTTTATTATGAGTATTTCTGCAAAATCACAGGATGTTTTGGTATCAAAACATTACTGCACGTAACGCGTCAATGTAATCTAATATTTTTGGATATAAATATGCACATTATCGAACAAAACATGCATGTATTGTGTAACATGGTATCATATGAGTGTCATCTGATGAAGATCATCAAAGGTTAGTGATTAATATTATCTATATTTCTGCTTTTTGTGACTCCTATCTTTGGCTGGAAAAATGGCTGTGTGTTTTTGTGACTTGGCGGTGATCTAACATAATCTTATGTTGTGCTTTCGCTGTAAAGCATTTTTGAAATCGGACATGATGGGTAGATTAGCAAGAAGTTTATCTTTCATTTGCTGTATTGGACTTGTTAATGTGTGAAAGTTACATATTTCAAAAAAATATTTTTGAATTTCGCAACTCCTGCACTAGAAAGGTTAAAGGACAAGACATCGAGACATTGTAAATTATATTCATCATTAATACAATTTCCAAAGGCCACAGGAGATGTCTGATATACGAATGGTCCCAGTTTTGATATATGGAAAGTGTTTGATGGGGTGGGTCAGTCTTTTTACAGTGAATTCGGAAAGTATTCAGTCCCTTAACTTATTCCACATTTTGTTAAGTTACAGACTTATTCTAAAATGGATTCAATTATTGTTTTTTTTCACCACTCTAAACCTCATAATGACAAAGCAAAAACACTTTTTTGAGGTTTTTGCCAAAAAACAGCAACTGAAATATCACATTTACATAAGTATTCAGACCCCTTTACTCAGTACATTGTTGAGGCATCTTTGGCAGTAATTACAGCCTCGAGTCTTATTGGGTATGACGCTACAAGCTTGACACACCTGTATTTGGGGAGTTTCTCCAATTCATCTCTGCAGATCCTCTCAAGCTCTGTCAGGTTGGATAGAGAGTTTCGCTGCACAGATATTTTCAGGTCTGTCCAGAGATGTTTGATCAGGTTCAAGTCTGGGCTCTGGCTAAGCCACTCAGGGAGATTCAGAGACTTGTCCAGAAGCCACTCTTTACTTTGTCTTGGCTGTGTGCTATCGTGGAAATTCATACTGAGAGAGACTTTGTCATATTTTCAAACAATCATCTTCATTTAATATCGATTCATTATTGGATTATTGAAGCCGTCGACCCCACACTCTTGAGTGTGTTGCAGAGAGCTTTACCTTCACATAAAATTCAGAGTTTTTATATAGCTGACACTAAAAATGCTTACTTTTGACTGGTTCCACCCCTCCCATGTTGATTGGGGGGCACCACAAGCCTTCCTGGGTTCATCCTGTGGTCATCTGCAACCGCTGCCATTTCCCAGATGAAGAATGGTTAGAGACAATGAAGGTTTTGTTCGATTCTTCCATCTCAATCTCGGTTACACCCACCAGATCTTACCCACAGAAACAGATGAAAGAGTACTCATCAAACCTTATTTGATGCATAAACAGTATTATAACATAATCTTGTAATTTAGCTCGCACAGTGCATAGGGTTGTTGTCCTGCTGGAAGAAGAACCTTCGCCCCAGTCTGAGCGCTCTGGAGCAGGTTTTCATCAAGGATCTCTCTGTACTTTGCTACGTTCATCTTTACCTCAATCCTGACTAATCTCCCAATCCCTGCCACCGAAAAACATCCCCACAGCATGATGCTTCCACCACCATGCTTCACCGTAGGGATGGTGCCTGGTTTCGTCCAGACGTGACGCTTGGCATTCAGGCCAAAGTGTTCAATCATGACCATAGAATCTTGTTTCTCATGGTCTGATAGTCCATTAGGTGCCTTTTGGCAGACTTCAAGTGTGCTGTCATGTGCCTTTTACGGAGGAGTGGCTTCCGTCTGGCCAATCTACCATAAAGGCCTGATTGGTGGAGTGCTACAGAAATGGTTGTCCTTCTGGAAGGTTCTCCCATCTCCACAGAAGAACTCTGGAGCTCTGTCAGAGTGACATTTGCGTTCTTTGTCACCTCCTTGACCAAGACCCTTCTCCCCCGATTGCTCAGTTTGGCAAGATGACCAGCTCTAGGAACAGCTTCTTCCATTTAAGAACGATGGAAGCCACTGTGTTCTTGGGGACCTTCAATGCTGCAGAAATGTTTTGGTACCCTTCCCCAGATCTGTGCCTCGACACAATCCTGTCTCAGAAGTCGGTTTTTGCTCTGACATGCTCTGACATACATTGTCAACTGTGGGATCTTAAATAGACGTGTGTCTTTCCAAATCATGTCCAATCAATTGAAATTACCACAGGTGGACTCCAATCAAGTTGCAGAAACTTCTCAAGGAGGATCAGGATGCACCTGAGCAGAATTTTGAGTCTCATAGCAAAGGTCTGAATACTTATGTAAATAAGGTATTTCTGGTTTTATTTTATTTTTAATTTGCAAACATTTCTAAAAACCTGTTTTCACTTTGTAAATATGGGCATTGTGTGTAGATTGATGAGGAACATGTTTTATTTAATCAATTTTATAATAAGGCTGCAACATAACAAAATCTGGATAAATGGAAGGAGTCTGAATACTCTCCGAATGCACTGTAGTTATCTTTTCTGTGCTCTTCTGCAGTTGTCAGATCTCGGCTCAGACAGGTGAGGTTGTGGGCTGAATGTTATAGGTGGGCTTGGTTGGGATTAGGGGAATAACTGCTACTCCAGATTAAATATTGAGTTGAGGACATCACCTCGCTCATCAGATCTGACAGAGCAGAGTGACAGTTGTGCTGTAGGTACCTGACAGAGTAAATACATATTTAAAGCTGTGCCATATCTTATCATTCCACAGTATACAGGTATATGTCAAATGTAACCCCTTTCTTTCATTCTGAATGTTCTTGGACTCTCTTGACAAGTACCAGATTCAGCCCGATTCAATTATAGTTTACAAAGGTGCCGTTTTGTGTGTGGATGATTAATTATTGACCGTTTGAGTGAATTGTTTGTGGCCGCGGCATCTATTTCTTCATGCAAATTCCTGATACAAATTTGTTTTCTTGGACCCCCATTAAGTTTTGCAGAGGCAGCAGCTATTCTTCCTGGTAGACAATGTCAGTTACACACATTTTAAATACAACGATATACCATCAATACAACAATAATACAAATAATTATAATTATACAAACAATACAACTAAAAAAAGTGTGTGTGTCTCTTCACAGCCCCCGCCGTTCCATGAGATGTTGTTTTATCCACTTTTTTGCTGTTTGCTTGAGTATTTGGAGATGGAAGGGAGTTCTATGCAATCATGGCTCTGTATAATACTTGTGTGTTGCCGTGAATTCGTTTTGGAATGGGATAGGCCGTAAATTGTAAATAACAACTGCAAATAAGAATTTGTTCTTAACTGACTTGCCCAGTTAAACACAAAGGTTTTATTTTTAGATGTATTTAGGAGCAGTTTATTATTAATCCCACATTTTGATACTGACTGTAACCCCTTATTTAGAATTTAACTGGCTTTGTGCTCACTGGGTGCTGACATGTAGTGTGGAATCATCCGCATAATAGTCATTCTAGCTTTGTGTAAGACCAGTGGCAAATAATTTGTGAAAGTAGAGAAGAGTATTGTCTCAAGGCAGCTGCCTTGATTTACATATCTGATGTTAGAGAAGCTTCCACTGAAGAACACTGGGTTCTATTGAATAAATAACTCTCCAACCATGTGATGGCAGGTGATGTAAAGCCATAGCAAGTGACTTTCTCCAATAACAATTTATTATCAATAATATCTAAGGCTGCACTGAAACTTATTATCAATTTGTTTCAACCAAGCATCTGTTTTCTGAGTCAGTGTAGTACAAGTAGAGCACCCTTCTCTATATGCATGCTGAAAGTCAGTAAAATTGTTCTCTGAAAAAATGGCATTGTATTTGGAAAAACACAGTTCTATCCATCAGTTTACTAAGAGCAAGCAGCAAACGGATTGGGCGGCTGTTCGAGCCAGCAAAGGGGACTCTACTATTGTTAGGCAGTGGAATTACTTTAGCTTCTTTCAATGCCTATGGACACACACCCACATGTGAACACACACACTTTGGTTAAATATATGACAAATAGAGGTGGCAATAGTCTGCTACAATTCTCAATAGTTTCCCGTCAAGGTTGTCTATACCTGGTTGTTTATCATTATTTACGGAAAACAACTGTCCCACACTAACCAAATTCAAAACAGCAGTCCCTGGCTTTCATTATTATATATTTTATAAATATATATGATGGTTCACTATTCAATGTTGTCATTTCATTTATTAGTTTTTACTCGTGAAACAGTCATTGAATGGTTTTCTTATAAATGACCCATCAACTTCAATGAACAATGGAGATTAATTGGGTTTTCTGCCCATTATATAATTTAAGGTACTTTAAGGTACATTGTGTTTTATGTCATTTATCTTGGTTTGGTAATATAGTTTCTTCTTTTTGTTAGGTTTTGTCAAACATTTCTCAATCTACAGTATGTCAACCACTCAGTTGAGCAACGTGACTTGTTTGCCACCTGTTTTGCATCATTTCTTTGAACTATATAGTTTTGAAATGCATTATCAATCCAGAGTGCTCTTACAGCCCTGTGTGCAATGCTTGCTGGCCCACTCCGGCTCTGTGCGGTTGGGACTGTGTCAGTAATCAGGTAAAACAGATGACATGACATCCAAATATATTCAGTGCAAAGAGGCGTTTTTCCAAATTCAGAAGAAAATATGCATAGAAAGAGTTCCATTTGAGGATACAGTTACCAAGCATGTCAATAGTGAAACTTAAATCAGAGGTTAAACATTACATTCAGAGTTCAATGGTTTTTGGAGTATATACTGTATTTATGTTTGGAGTTTCAGTGTGAGTGAGGGGGGAGGAAAATCAATGATGAAGCTTGATACAACCCAAGAAATGTCTTTAAGTGCATAACATCAAAAAACACATATTTTATGTTGCAGAATTACATATTTAAAGCACTCCAACAATGGATTCTGTAACAGGATTGATGTTCTTCAGCAGTTCTAGCTTATCACCACCAGCCACACTTTATTGCAGGGCCTACCACAAAGAAAATTAAAAGCACCTACAGCCTTTTGATATTTCCATTCCCATTATGGGATACTGTATAGCTTGGAAACACTATTACCATTCAGACTCTTCCACACACATCCTGCCAGTGCCAGGTGCTATGTGTCAGCAGCTATGTGCCAGCAGCATACCACCGTGCATCCCACTACTGGCTTGCTTCTGAAGCTAAGCAGGTTTGGTTCTGATCAGTTCCTAGATAGGAGACCAGATGGTGTTGGAGGGCCAGTAGGAGACACCCTTTCCTCTGGTCTAAAAAAAATATCCCAATGTCCCATGGCAGTGATTAGGGAGAATGCCCTATGTAGGGTGCTGTCTTTCGGATGGGATGTTAAACGGGTGTCCTGACTCTTTGTGGTCACTAAAGATCACGTGGCACTTAGTGTAAGAGCAGGGGTGTTAACCCTGGCGTCCTGGCTAAATTCCCAATCTGGTCCTCATACCATCACCTAATCATCCCCGGCTTACAATTGACTCATTCATTGCCCCTCCTCTCCTTTGTAACTATTCCCCAGGTTGTTGCTGTAAATGAGAATGTGTTCTCAGTCAACTTACCTGGTTAAATAAAAATGTAGAAATCTAAGATATGTTCCTCTTTTTTCCCCCATATGTCATCCCTTGTGTTTCAACAAGCACAATAGTTTTTCAAAGATCTGCCATAAACAATACATGCCCATACAGCGTGATATGATGAGCTGCTCTTAGATAAAAACATTATGTTTCTGTGTGGGAGCAAATATTGTCCTTACAACTGGGGTTTAAATTGGGATTTTGTATTTGGTGAAACTGTCCTCAATATTGATTGTTGTCCCATGGTGGTATAACAGAAATCTACTCAATTCCCACCGGCCACTGCAAGCTGTGTCAACCATACCTCTCCCGTTTAATTAACCACAGCCTACAATGTTCGCTCTACCTCCCACTCCTGTTCTGCCGTTGTGACAATGACAGTAAAGATGAAAGTGCAATACAGGTATGTGCTTATGTGGTTGGCCGTAATAGGTCAGCCCTGCAGCAACTTTTCTATTCCTATTCTGTATTTGTGCCTTTTTCCTTGAGGTGTGCTGTGATGTAACACCCCTGGAAATGGCAGCAACTGCAATGCATAACTACCTGGTATCAAATGGTAACCTAAGGGTACACCTTGTAATGAAAAATATAAATTCCTAGGTACTGTAATTGCCATTTGCTATGTCATATCTGCAATGAAAATAGTATCTTTATGATCAGTACCCATGTTTACCTTGACAAAGCATTTAGGCATAATATGAGTTAATACATAAAGGACATTGCCAATTCTCGATCACTTTCATGTAGACTTGAGTAACTTGCTTGACTTGGATTACTGCATTAAATGCTGTTGAGGCAGCTTGACGCTATATATTACAGAGGCAGTGTTTACACAGGAAATTCAATTCTAATCTTTTGACCAATAAGGATCAAACAAACTGATCTGATATGTCAAAAGATCAGAATTGGACTACCTGTGTAAACGCAGCCATATACACATAGCCTAATATCCACAATACCTCAGGGTGCATATACTGTCCAGGTTTGCAGTCATTCCAGTGGGACTCAATTGTTTGTATCGATCAGCAGCACCCACTACAATCTATTCTGATTAACTTGTTTGTGTCTTGGGATGCCATTGGAAAATAATGAAAAAGTCTATGATCAGCAGAAACGTAAGAGTTCATGCTACCTCTTGTAATTTCCCAAGATACCACAGCGTCAAAGTAGCAAATATGAATTAGGATGAACTGCTGTTTCTTAAAAACATATTGATTGGAACAAAAACTTGAGATCTGCATCTGTAGTTTTCAAGAAAATCTTCCATTGACACATGCATGGTTTATACAAAAGTCTGAGGGACTGTACACATGCCATTCTCAAGTTTGGACTTTCCTCTCCGTTCGGTACAATCAGGAGAGTTGGGCAATATCAGAAGTTAAGGGTTGCAAAGCAAAACTAAGTTAATAGTCATCAGGTTAATTGGATAACATTGGAACATCAATAAAAAAGTTGAGCTATATTTAACCCTAGGGAGGCTTTTTTTTCCTGATGCAACAGAGGTATAACAAATACATTCTATTTTATTTTTATTTAACTGACGCAGACAGTAAAATGCAGGGACATGTGCTAACGTCTAATTAATTAGGTTGCGGAGTGAATGTAAGCTGCTTCCTCAAATAAGCAGGTATTTTTCCTCTGGAGTTTATTTTAAACCAAAGTAATGCTGTTTTCAAGGAATGAAGAGTTGTCTTCTCAATAAGGATTTTGGAGAATCTTACCTTTCAACCCACATAGCTAATGGATATTGAGGTAGGTTCGGTAATTGGAGGGAGTTAATAAGTGTATCCTCTCTGAAAATAGCTTGGAAATCAATAGGCATTGCAGGTGCACTCTTGATGTACTTTATCCTACGAGGAGCACTCCCATATTGTGGGGTTTTTTCAGTTCCAAGGTTCGTCAACTTCAAAGCAAACATATTCCTCAAGAAACCAGGTTTGTCGGTTTAAAATTAGAGATAGAAAAATAAGTCTTTGTTTCTTTGCTCAAAAATAGAAACATAGAGGAAGTCTTATTAGAGTATTAGAGAATAATAGTCAGGACCATGTTAGGACCACTTTAAGCTGTGCACTCCACAGAGCTGAGCTTTACGAAAGAGTGGACAGAAAAAAGTAATTGCTTAAAGAAAGAAATAAGCAAACACGTTTGGTGTTCACCAAAAGGCATGTGGGAGACTCCCCAAACATGTGGAAGAAGGTACTCTGGTCAGACAAGGCTAAAATATGCCTTTTTGGCCATCAAGGAAAAAGATATGTCTTGCGCAAACGCAACACCTCTCACCACCCAGAGAACACCATTCCAACAGTGAAGCATGGTGGTGGCAGCATCATGCTGTGGGAATGTTTTTCATCGGCAAGAGACTTGCGGCTGTAAGTGCTACAAAAGGTGGCTCTGCAAAGTATTTGCTTTGGGGGAGATGAATAGTTATGCATGCACAAGTCTTCTGCTTTTTTGTTTTATTTCTTGTTTGTTTCACAATATAATATATTTTGTATCTTCAAAGTGGTAGGCATTTTGTGTAAACCAAATAATGCAAACCCACCAAAAATCAATTCTAATTCCAGGTTGTAAGAAAACATAAAAGGAAAATGCCAAGGGGGGTGAATACTTTCGCAATGCACTGTATATAGCTTAATTCTTCTGTATTTTATTCCTCTTGTGTTACTATTTTTCACCCGTGGTATTTGGCATATGTGACAAATACATGTTTTATTTGATTTGAAGACCTAACCCCGGGACATAGTATTATTTTTCAGGGTGATAATTACACAAACTTCAATGGCAAAGACACACCAGAATAGTTTTCCAGGTGGTGGTGGTGAGTGGAAGAATATTATTCAAATGTATTTACAGCTGTAATTGCTGCCAAATGTGCTTCCACCAAGTCATACATTTGTGGTGTGAAGACAGACGCAATCAAGACATCTTCCTTTTTTTAAGCTTTAATTCATTTGGAAAATCTTCTATAATTTTCTTTCACTTTGAAAATGTGGAGTAGATTGAGTATTTCTAAACCAAATCGAATTTAGTCAATTTTTAGATTTAAGGCCAATAAGTGTGAAGACTGTGTGTAGACTTTCTCTAGGCACTGTGTGTACTGTAAATATGATGTATTGTGTCTGACATACAGTTGAAGTTTACATACACTTAGGTTTGAGTCATTAAAACTAGTTTTTCAACCACTCCACAAATTTCTGGTTAACAAACTATAGTTTTGACAAGTCGGTTAGGACATCTACTTTGTGCATGACACAAGTCATTTTTCCAAAAGTTGTTTACAGACAGATTATTTCACTTATAATTCACTGTATCACAATTCCAGTGGGTCAGAAGTTTACATACACTAAGTTGACTGTGCCTTTAACCAACTTGGAAAATTCCAGAAAATGATGTCATGGCTTTAGAAGCTTCTGATTTAGAAGCTTCTGTCAATTGGAAGTGTACCTGTGGATGTATTTCAAGGCCTACCTTCAAACTCAGTATCTTTGCTTGACATCATGGAAAAAATATAAAGAAATCAGCCATGACCTCAGAAAAAGATTTGTAGACCTTCACAAGTCTGGCTCATCCTTGAGAGCAATTTGCAAACGCCTGAAGGTACCACATTCATCTGTACAAACTACAGTATGCAAGTAAAAACACCATGGGACCACGCAGCCATCATACTGCTCAGGAAGGGGATGCGTTCTGTCTCCTAGAGATGAACGTACTTTGGTGCAAAAAGTGCAAATCAATCTCCGAACAACATCAAAGGACCTTGTGAAGATGCTGGAGGAAACAAGTACAAAAGTATCTATATCCAGAGTAAAGCAAGTCATATATCGACATTACCTGAAAAACTGCTCAGCAAGGAAGACTCCACTGCACCAAAACTGCCATAAAAAAGCCAGACCAAGGTTTGCACCTGCACATGGGGACAAACATTTTACTTTTTGAAGAAATGTCATCTGGTCTGATGAAACAAAAATGGAAATGTTTGGCCATAATGACCTTTGTTACGTTTTGAGGAAAAAGGGGGAGGCATTGAAGCCGAAGAACACCATCCTAACCGTGAAGCACGGGAGTGGCAGTATCATGTTGTGGGGGTGCTTTGCTGCAGGAACGACTGGTGCACTTCACAAAATAGATGGTGTCATGAGGAGGAAAATTATGTGGATATATCGAAGAAACATTAAAGCTTGTTCACAAATCGGTCTTCCAAACGGACAATGACCCCAAACATACTTCCAAAGTTGTGGCAAAATTGCTTAAGGACAACAAAGGCAAGGTATTGGAGTGGCCATCACAAAGCCCTGACCTCAATGAAAGGGAGCCTACAAACCTGACTCAGTTACACCAGCTCTGTCAAGAGGAATGGGACAAAATTCACCCAACGTATTGTGGGAAGCTAGTGAAAGGCTCCCGAAACGTTTGACCCAAGTTAAACTATTTAAAGGCAATGCTACTAAATACTAATTGAGTGTATGTAAACTTCTGACCCATGGGGAATATGACGAAATAAATAAAAGCTGAAATAAATAATTCTATCTACTATTATTCTGACATTTCCCATTCTTAAAAATTCATAGGGCTGCAATCCCGTTAACAGGATATCACAACAGCCAGTGAAAGTGCAGGGCGCCAAATTCAAAACAACAGGAATCTCATAATTAAAATTCCTCAAACATACATGTATCTTATACCGTTTTAAAGGTAATCTTGTTGTTACTCCCACCACAGTGTCCGATTCCAAACAGGCTTTACAACGAAAGCACCTCAAACGATTATGTTAGGTCCCAACCAAGCCAAAGAAAACTCAGCCATTTTTCCAGCCAAAGAGAGGAGTCACAAAAAGCACAAATAGAGATAAAATTATTCACTAACCTTTGATGATCTTCATCAGATGACTCTCATATGACTTCATGTTACACAATACATGTATGTTTTGTTTGATAAAGTTCATATTTATATAAAAAAAATCAGATTTTACATAGGCGCGTTACATTCACTAGTTCCAAAAACATCCAGTGATTTTGCATAGCCACATCGATTCAACAGAAATACTCATCATAAATGTAGATGATAATACAAGTTATACACATGGAATTATAGATATACCTCTCCTTAATGCAACCGCTGTGTCAGATTTAAAAAAATATATAAAAAATTACGGAAAAAGCAAACCATGCAATAATCTGAGACAGAGCTCAGAAGAGAAATAACATTTTCCGCCATTTTGGAGTCAAAAGAAACCAGAAATCACATTATAAATATTCCCTTACCTTTGATGATCTTCATCAGAATGCACTCCCAGGAATCCTAGTTCTACAGTAAATGCTTGATTTGTTTTGAAAATGTCCATTATTTATGTCCAAGTAGCTACTTTTGTTAGTGTGTTAGGTACAAATATCCAAACGCTTGTGCAGGTCCCGCATAACTTCGGACAAAAACTTCAAAAAGTTATATTACAGGTCGAAGAAACATTTCAAACTAAGTATAGAATCAATCTTTAGGGTGTTGTTATCATAAATCTTCAATAAAGTTTCAACCGGAGAATTCCTTTTTGTCTAGTAAAGCAATGGAACGCAGTTCGATATCATATGGAATGCGCAAGACCAGGAATTGGCACTCTGCCATTAACCTGACTCATTCAGCTCTTATTCAGGCCCACAACACAGTAGAAGCCTCATTCAGGTTTCTAAAGACGGTTGACATCTAGTGGAAGCCCTAGGAAGTGCAACTTCATCCATATCCCACTGTGAATTCAATAGGGCCTAGGTTGAAAATTGACCAACCTCAGATTTCTCACTTCCTGTTTGGATTTCTTCTCAGGTTTTTGCCTGCCATATGAGTTATGTTATACTCACATACATCATTCAAACAGTTTTAGAAACTTCAGAGTGTTTTCTATCCAATACTAATAATAATATGCATATATTCGCAACTGAGACTGAGACTGAGGAGCAGGCCGTTTACTCTGGGCACCTCTGGGCACCTTTCATCCAAGCTACTCAATACTGCCCTTGCAGCCATATGAAGTTAAAAATAAATTGGTGATCTTAACTGACCAAAGACGGGGAATTTTTACTAGGATTCAATGTCAGGAATTGTGAAAAACAGTTTAAATCTATTTGGCTAAGGAGTATGTAAACTTCCGACTTCGACTGTATATTGCCACCCAGGATATAAGACTAGCTCTTGCTATATGAATCATGATTTGTTGTTTGTAACTCATATCATGTGGACTCATCCAGAAGAATGTCTCGTTGTTTGGTAATTGAATCATGAATATGTTCTTGCTTCCATACAACGGTAAAAAGCACCATCACTAGCAGCTGAAATGCTCCAGGCATCTTTTCTTTTATGTCTGCATAAAGAAAACCCGTATAGAGCAAGAAAGCATACTATCTAACGTGAGTTGACTTAGCAGGCCCCTCCTAGGATGTTATTTGAGCCAAGAATGACATTTGTGACCATATGTTTGGATTGATCCAAACTACTGTTAAATCATTCATATCCTCCTCAATGGTTCCTATTCATACACCCTTAAAAAAATAAACTATCTAGATCCTAAAGGGGTTCTTAGGCAGTCCATATAGGATAACTATTTGAAGAACCCTTCTGGGTTCCATGCAGGACCCTTTCTACATAGGGTTCTACGTGGAACCAAAAAGGATTCTCCCTGGAACCAAAAAGGGGACAGCCAAAGAACCCTTTTGGGAGTGTAGAATAGGTAGACTGTATGTGTTCTCACATGGATTGCTGGCTAGTCTACATACATAGAAACAGCTAAACATGGCCAACGTTATCCAATCGGCATATTACAGAAGGCATTTTATCAAAGTGCTGCAATGTAATCTGAGGATGCCATATATTGGGATTACAATACAATGAATACATATAGTCTCAATGATTGAAGTATAGTGGAGGGGAAGTTTACAAG
This sequence comes from Oncorhynchus masou masou, assembly GCF_036934945.1. Taxonomy (NCBI): domain Eukaryota; kingdom Metazoa; phylum Chordata; class Actinopteri; order Salmoniformes; family Salmonidae; genus Oncorhynchus; species Oncorhynchus masou. The sequence continues at coordinate 73,605,430 of NC_088217.1, read as the reverse complement.
TATGCATATGAATATACTGTAAATAATACATTAAAGAGCAACACATTATGGGTGAAAGACCACATCACAAAGCCCATGTGAAGGTATTTCAACTGGAGAGAGAACAGACTGGGGAGGAGATTATAGCATTAGTGAAGGAACAGAGCAGCAAGAGAATATCCCCTTATTTTAATCCCATATAGGTTTACATGGATTGGAGCAGAAACTGTGACTGTTTTGATGTGTGCTTTTTGCGGCCCGGGGTTTTAGGATGGGGTTGGAGGAAATGGACTTGTACTGTACAGCAGGTAGTACTTTAGGTGTGGAAGATGTGTGGGTATACAGGACAGTAACAATCTCACAAATTAAAATGGCACATGATATTGGGTTGCAACAACATTGGAGTACCACTCAGGTATTTTCTAGAAGTAGAGAGTAGGTCAAGAGTTATGACTCTCTTTATGTTATTGTGACAGAGTTCAGTGCAGGCGTGAAAGAAAGCACAGCACATTTAAAAGGAGTAATGACTTCAATGTTGGAGTATGACTTCAATGTTCAGTCACTTATTTTGGATCAGGTGACCTCAATGCTGATTCCTATTTGCATGTGGATATATTGAGTTGAATAACCCAGCACTGCCCCCCAAGAAATTCAATGCCCAACCACGTCGGTGGTGCTTTCACATTCTCCCGTTGCTTGACGCCAAGCCAAGGCACCGTGTTACACCTTAGTCACTGTCAGCTAATAGAAGCTGAGAGACTCTTCTACCACATTGAGCCACCGGGAGTGATATCACACCACCCTGAAACAGCATTCACCGTGACATCTGGAAACAAGGCCCTGTCACAGGAGCTGTGGGCTTCGGGGACCTCAATTGAAAGGCAGTGACAGGAAAGCCAATTGTTGCAGATTCCAGATAGCCAAGGTAGTGTGAGGAACCACTGTGCTGTGCCAGACAGCAGACTGAAGCATAAGTACTCGAACTGTGAGATTGGGATAAACCTTGCCAACAAAACTTTGAAGTGAATGCATGATGTGGAGCTCTGTGGAGCTCCTAGACATTGCTCTGGGGGTGCTATTCAAGGAAATGAATAATCAGTCCAAATCTGGGAATCCAGAAGAGAATGTTCTACCTTTTGAAAATGGGTTTGGAAAAAAAATCACACAGCCTAAGTGAACAGTGTATATAGAATGACAGTAAAAGCAGTTTTGTAAACTTATACCAACCAGGGGTGTCCATTGCTTGTAAGGGGTTCAGACCGTTTCCCCTGTTCAAATTTATCTCAATGCTTCTGTACCTGTTACTGGCAGACACCCATCTCATCCCTCAAACCTACACTCTTAGAAAAAAAGGGTGCTATAAGGGTTATTTGGCTGTCACCATAGGATAACTCTTTGGAGAACCCTTTTTGGATCCAGGTAGAACCCTTTTCACAGAGCATTCTACATGGAACCAAAAAGGGTTCTAAATTCTATTACTTGCAAAAGTATTCATCCGTTTTTACATTTTTTTTGCATTTTACAACCTGTAATTTAAATGGTTTTGGATTTGGATTTCATGTAATGGTACATACACAAAATAGTTCACATTGGTGAAGTGAAATGTAAAATAAAACTTGTTTCATAAGATTCTAAAAAAACAGAAAAGTGGTGTGTGCTGTCATGACGTTGCCCTCTTTGGGTATAGCAAGCCCCATCCCCCTCTCCCTGCCTCCCCCTTTCCTCCTTCAACTAGGTTGCTGTGGTCAGAGAGATGTCGTAAATTCATGAGGATCTCTTCATGGACACACAGTATAGAGAGAGTACATTTTCATAGAGCACAAAGGAATTTCTTACACCTCACAGAACTTGAGGTACGAACACATTTCATGTAGCGGGGAAAGTACAAAAGATCTGTGAAGAATCCAGCTACGAACTGGTCTGTTTGTTCCAACTTGGGGAAGCTCATGGGAGACGGTGTGGCCACATTACCTTAACGCTGTTTAAATAATAGCCTCAGATATGAGGTTTACATCTAATTGTTGTATAAGATGAATGAGTGAGTATTATACTGTTTGTAAAAGTGTGTAATATGATTTTGGACTGTTTAATGAAGGAAACTACAATTCCCTTTTGATTTGAATTAAATCAGAGGACCGCCCCTGAGCCCAGTTAGGGTCAGGCATCCTGGGACAGCCCCTTTTCTGCAATTCCGAATAAAACCCAAATTTGAGAAATTATCACCACACCATGTTTTTCTCCATTAGGAATCTTTTCACCATACCACGTGGTTAAACTCTTAGACTATCGATACTGACAGAATAAGAACAAGTCTTGGATATTAATTACGAGTCTGCAGCTAGGAATTCGGTATAATTGAACGCGAAGAATGACCACTGCCGAAACATCCATACTATAACGAGACGAATGAATGTCACTCTGAAATATCCACTATAACCACGACAGAGAGAGAGAGGGAGAGAGACGGACAATTCTACAAAAGAAACAACTTTTCACCAGCGATCAAGACGACAAACTGAGCGTAAATATATATGTTAATTGTAATTGTTCCCGAACGAGTGAGCGTTCATGTGCATAGGATTAGCATTTCAATTGTTATAATCATCACTCTGTAGTGGCTTCTTCGTCGACCCCCACTTCACCTTTTGTCTAACAAGCCGCGATGCCGGTTTAGCCCACTAGGGCACATTCCCCTATCATTTCTTGTAACCACATTTACCTTGTTTGTTTGTTTATGCATTTCTGTGAATTACTTAGTTAGTAATAAATAAATGATTTAAGACAATTGATGTATGGATGATTCATAGTGAAGACTGGGTTCGTGCAGATAGCCAACTAACATGAGGTAAAGTAAATCATTCATTAATCAGAAGACTATGGATCAGATATGAAAATATCTGAAAATTTATATTAGGAAATTATAACTGAATATTTTTCCTTGGTGCCCGACTTCCTAGTTAATTACAGTTACATGACTAATCAGTTGATCGCGTAATACTAATTACAGAGAATCTTTGATAAAAACTATAAGTCTTCAACTTAATGATAGTAAAGACACGCCAGTACATATGTATTCACCCCCTTTGCTATAAAGCCCCTAAATAAAATCTGGTGCAACAAATTACTTTTGGAAGTCACATAATTAGTTAGATTGCACACAGGTGGACTTTATTTAAGTGTCACATGATCTGTCACATGATTTCAGTAAATATACACCTGTTCTGAAAGGCCCCAGAGTCTGCAACACCCAAGGGGCACCACCAAGCAAGAGGCCCCATGAAGACCAAGGAGCTTGACCGTCAGGGACAAAGTTGGGACAGGTCAGGGACAAAGTTGTGGAGAAGTACTGATCAGGTTTGGGTTACAAAAAAATATCTGAAACTTTGAACATCCCACGGAGCACCATTAACTCAATAATTAATTTTTTTTAAGAAAATTGCACCACAGCAAACCTGCCAAGAGAGGGCCGCACACCAAAACTCACGGACCATGCAAGGTTGGCATTAATCAGAGAGGTAACAAAGTGACCAAGATAACACCTGAAGGAGTTGCGAAGCTCCACAGCGGAGATTGGAGTATCTATCCATAGGACCACTTTAAGCTGTACACTCCACAGAGCTGGGCATTATGGAAGAGTGGCCAGAAAAAAGTCAGACATGTTTGGTGTTCGCCAAAGGCATGTGGGAGACTCCCCAAACATATGGAAGAAGGTACTCTGGTCAGATGAGACTAAAATGTAGCTTTTTTTGCCATCAAGGAAAATGCTACTAAGTCTGGCGCAAACCCAACACCTCTCATCACCCCAAGAACAACATCCCCACAGTGAAGCATGATGGTGGCAGCATCATGCTGTGGGGATGTTTTTCATCGACAGGGACTGGGAAACTGGTCAGAATTGAAGAAATGATGGATTGCGCTAAATACAGGGAAATTCTTGAGGGAAACCTGTGTTCAGTCTTCCAGAGATTTGAGATGGGACGGAGGTTCACCTTCGAGCAGGACAATGACCCTAAGCATACTGCTAAAGCAACACTTGAGTGATTTAAGGGAAAACATTTAAATGTCTTGGAATGGCCAAGTCAAAGCCCAGACCTCAATCCAATTGAGAATCTGTGGTATGACTTAAAGATTGCTGTACACCAGCGGAACCTATCCTACTTGCTGGAGAAGTTTTGCCTTGAAGAGTGGGAAAAAATCCCAGTGGCTAGATGTGCCAAGCTTTTAGAGACAACCCAGTATACCTCAAAACAAAAAGGGTTATCCTATGGGAACAGCCGAAGAACCCTTTTGGAACTCTTTTTACGTAGTGTGTAAGCCACAAAGCCCCGACGATGGATCTCCTATGAGTTCCTAAAAAAGATGACGACTTGGTTGTAAATAATTCCCGTGACTGTACAGCTCTGCACTGCCTGCCTGCCAGCTGCTGCTGCGTCTTTCTTTATCTTTTTTTTCTCTCTTCTTCCTCCTCCATCCTCTCCTTCTTTCCCCAAACAAAGCACTACTCAGCATCCTTGGCAGAGATCACAGGATGTGGAGTAATGAGACTACAGTCTGTCTCCACAGCTCAGGTACCTGGTGTGTGGGGCGAGGTGTAATTCATTATTGAATCTGCCTGATAGGCTGTCTGGGATAGAGTGACAGTGTCACACACAGAAAGGAGACAACGCCAGTGAGGGGGAAGTAAAGGTGACGGCATCACAGAACAGCCTTGACGTCTTCCACTTGAAACCCTACCCCCAACCCCCAACCCCCAACCCCCACACCCTCTTCTGACTCCCAAACTCCTCCAAAGAAGAGTAGTGAGTCAGCTATTTCTCGCAACACAATACATGAGTGTGGGAGACTAAGGTGAATGGCAATGTCAAACAGCTCAGAGAAATCCTTTTTGAGTGAAGCCTCTACACAACAGACACATACAGTAACACAGTCTGAGCCTATGTTAATTATTCCACACTGAATGACAATGACATGGCAACAGGATTGCATCAGAAGCTGGCCTCTGGAAGAAAGAAGAAAGGATGAGGGAGGGATGGGATGGAGAGGACTTATGATTGAGGTGAAGCAGAGGCTGTTATGCAGTTCTGCATTCATACCTGCTGTTGTCCCAGCCCTGTATTTATGAGATACCAGCCAGTGTAAGAAGAGGATCAAAGAACTGAATCAAAGGCGGTGGCAGAACAGGGGGCCGAGATCTGAGAACACCAGCATCTCTCTTTCCCTCCACTTCAAGTCATCCATTTTAGCTTGCTCTCGTCTCTGACCTCATTTCATTAAAACACATCCAGAATACTGATATTTAAGTCCACAGAATCAACTTCCTCTATATGCATTCTATACTGATTAATTGTGCTAGCACATATTCAAATTATCTTCTATTGTCAAATAATGTCAGAGGGCTTTTTTTGGGGGGCGGGGTGCAATATATATCACATCTGCATTGGTCCAACAAAGAGTAACAATGTTTCAGTTATCTACGTTGAGAATCAGGAAAGGAGAGGAGGACCCTTCTGTGTCCTGGTTGCATAGCAATGACTGTGCTGTCTTCTTCAGGACGCAGATGGTTTGTGGGAGAGAGGGTGAAGAAAAGATGAATACATGTATAATCAGACAGTTATTGTCAGGCAAGGAAAGGCAACCAACAACCTCCAAATGCACCTACTTTGTTGGCCTGAAGAAGTGAAGAAGTGGTAGGAATCAGAGGCTTTCATACTAGTGTGAGTTTCATCACTCCCTGCCAAGCCTCTAAAATCTCACCATCATTCCTTGATTCACGACACGAGAGAAAGAGAAAACACAAACATTCCCTGAAATAGAATGTGTCATAAATCTGACATAGCCTGGTGAGGGAAGGAGGCAGGAGAGGGGGAAGAGGGATGCAAGAGGAGGACTGCGGTGGTAAACTTGGGAAATGAATGGTGTGCACGGCTGACAGTAGATTGGGGAACAAAAGAGGGGATAGAACATTGATGCGGGGCTCTACTGACAAGTCCGAGGCTACAGCAGAAGGCACCATGGGAATATAGTTGACAGGATACAGAGGGAAATCATTAAAGATGATAGAGGAATAGCGGGAGGGCACAGTCGCTGCAGTGTCAGAAAGAGAGGGATAGAGGGAAGGGATGTGGCTGAAGCAGCCATAGGCAAAGAATGAAATGGAATACGTGAGTGGCAGACAGGCCTAGGAACCACAACTGATCAAAATGACTGTGATTCCAACAGTCCATATGTGTGTGTGTGTGTGTGTGTGTGTGTGTGTGTGTGTGTGTGTGTGTGTGTGTGTGTGTGTGTGTGTGTGTGTGTGTTTCAACTTCTGTCATAGAGCTCCCTAAATAAATAGGATCCCTCGAGATAAGATGCTTTGCCACCATGGATGTTTGCACATAATACGGTGAGACTGATTCCCCATGAGTTGTTCTCCATAATGTCTCAATGGCTACATGTTCTATACCATAAACAGAACTGAAATGTTTAAAGAAAAATTGTATGAATTAGAACATTAAACTATACTGAACAAAATATATCAAATCAAATCAAATGTATTTATATAGCCCTTCGTACATCAGCTGATATCTCAAAGTGCTGTACAGAAACCCAGACTAAAACCCTAAACAGCAAGCAATGCAGGTGTAGAAACACGGTTGCTAGGAAAAACTCCCTAGAAAGGCCAAAACCTAGGAAGAAACCTAGAGAGGAACCAGGCTATGTGGGGTGGCCAGTCCTCTTCTGGCTGTGCCGGGTGGAGATTATAGCAGAACATGGCCAAGATGTTCAAATGTTCATAAATTACCATTATGGTCAAATAATAATAAGGCAGAACAGTTGAAACTGGAGCAGCAGCACGGCCAGGTGGACTGGGGACAGCAAGGAGTCATCATGTCAGGTAGTCCTGAGGCATGGTCCTAGGGCTCAGGTCCTCCGAGAGAGAGAAAGAAAGAGAGAAAGAGAGAATTAGAGAGAGCACACTAAATTCACACAGGACACCGTATAGGACAGGAGAAGTACTCCAGATATATTATAAACTGACCCTAGCCCCCCCGACACATAAACTCCTGCAGCATAATTACTGGAGACTGAGACAGGCCTGAGATATAAAATGCAACATGCAACAATTTCAAAGATTTGACTGAGTTACAGTTCATATGAGGAAATCAGTCAAATGAAATAAATTCATTAGGCCCTAATCTATTGATTTTGCACAACTGGGAATACAGATATGCATCTATTGGTCACATATCCTGTACCTTAAAGGTTGAGGTGTGGATCAGAAAACCAGTCAGTATCTGGTGTGACCATCATGCATCGTGACTCATGTCCTTTGCATTGAGTTGATCAGGCTGTTGATTGTGGCCTGTGGAATGTTGTCCCACTCCTCGTCAACGGTTGTGTGAAATTGGTGGATAGTTGTAACGATGTTCTTCGTTTGTCGCAAGAAAGTCGGACCGAAATGCAGCGTGTTGGTTACTCATGTCTTTAATGAAACAAATGACGATACATGAAATAACTTATAAATACAAAAACAACAAAGGGAACGTGAAAAACCTATACAGCCTGTCTGGTGAACACTAACACAGAGACAGGAACAATCACCCACGAAATACAAAGTGAAACCCTGGCTACCTAAATACGGTTCCCAATCAGAGACAACGAGAATCACCTGACTCTGATTGAGAACCGCCTCAGGCAGCCAAGCCTATACAACACCCCTACTCAGCCGCAATCCCAAATACTACAAAAAACCCCACTATGAAATACAACAACATAAACCCATGTCACACCCTGGCCTGACCAACTAATTGACGAAAACACAAAATACTAAGACCAAGGCGTGACAGAACCCCCCCCCCCTAAGGTGCGGACTCCCGGACGCACCTCAAAACCATATGGAGGGTCCGGGTGGGCGTCTGTCCATGGTGGCGGTTCCGGCTCGGGACGTGAACCCCACTCCATAAATGTCATAGTTCCTCCCCTTCGCGTCCTGGGATGATCCACCCTCGCCGCCGACCATGGCCGAATAGTCCTCACCCAGAACCTCACTGAACTGAGGAGCAGCTCGTGACTGAGGGGCAGCTCGGGACTGAGGGGAAGCTCGGGACTGAGAGGCAGCTCGGGACTGAGGGGCAGCTCGGGACTGACGGGCAGCTCGGGACTGACGGGCAGCTCGGGACTGAGGGGCAGCTCGGGACTGAGGGGCAGCCCAGTACTGAGAGGAAGCCCAGTACTGAGAGAAAGCCCAGTACTGAGAGGAAGCCCAGTACTGAGATGAAGCCCAGCCAGGCAGTTGAATCCGGCAGATCCTGGCTGACTGGCGGATCTGGAAGAGTCTGGTTGACTAGCAGATCTGGAAGAGTCTGGCTGACTGGCAGATCTGGAAGAGTCTGGCTGACTGGCAGATCTGGAAGAATCTGGCTGACTGGCAGATCTGGAAGAGTCTGGCTGACTGGCAGATCTGGAAGAGTCTGGCTGACTGGCAGATCTGGATGAGTCTGGCTGACTGGCAGATCTGGAAGAGTCTGGCTGACTGGCAGATCTGGAAGAGTCTGGCTGTCTGGCAGATCTGGAAGAGTCTGGCTGACTGGCAGATCTGGAAGAGTCTGGCTGTCTGGCAGCTGACTGGCAGATCTGGAAGAGTCTGGCTGACTGGCAGATCTGGAAGATGACTGGCAGATCTGGAAGAGTCTGATCTGACTGGCAGATCTGGAAGAGTCTGGCTGACTGGCAGATCTGGAAGAGTCTGGCTGACTGGCAGATCTGGAAGAGTCTGGCTGACTGGCAGATCTGGAAGAGTCTGGCTGACTGGCAGATCTGGAAGAGTCTGGCTGACTGGCAGATCTGGAAGAATCTGGCTGACTGGCAGATCTGGAAGAGTCTGGCTGACTGGCAGATCTGGAAGAGTCTGGCTGACTGGCAGATCTGGATGAGTCTGGCTGACTGGCAGATCTGGAAGAGTCTGGTGACTGCAGATCTGGAAGACTGGCAGATCTGGAAGAGTCTGGCTGACTGGCAGATCTGGAAGAGATCTGGAAGAGTCTGGACTGGCAGACTGGAAGAGTCACTGGCAGATCTGGAAGAGTCTGGCTGACTGGATCTGGAAGATCTGGAGATCTGGAAGAGTCTGGCTGACTGGCAGATCTGGAAGAGTCTGGCTGACTGGCAGATCTGGAAGAGTCTGGCTGACTGGCAGATCTGGAAGAGTCTGGCTGAATAGCAGATCTGGAAGAGTCTGGTTGACTGGCAGATCTGGAAGAGTCTGGCTGACTGGCAGATCTGGAAGAGTCTGGTTGACTGGCGGATCCTGGCAGACTGACGGCTCTGGCTGCTTCATGCTGACTGACGGCTCTGGCTGCTCCATGCTGCCTGGCGGCTCTGGCTGCTCCATGCAGATTGACAGCTCTGGCGGCTTCTTGCAGATTGACAGCTCTGACTGTTCCATGCAGACTGGCAGCTCCTTGCAGACTGGCAGCTCCTTGCAGACTGGCAGCTCCTTGCAGACTGGCAGCTCCTTGCAGACTGGCAGCTCCATGCAGACTGGCAACTCCATGCAGACTGGCAACTCCATGCAGACTGGCAGCTCCTTGCAGACTGGCAGCTCCTTGCAGACTGGCAGCTCCTTGCAGACTGGCAGCTCCATGCAGACTGGCAGCTCTAGCTGCTCCATGCAGACTGGCAGCTCTGGCTGCTCCATGCAGACTGGCAGCTCCTTGCAAACTGGCAGATCTTTGCAGACTGGCAGCTCCATGCAGACTGGCAGCTCTTGCTGCTCCAAGCAGACTGACAGCTCTGGCTGCTCCAAGCAGACTGGCAGCTCTAGCTGCTCCATGCAGACTGGCAGCTCTAGCTGCTCCGAACAGGCAGGAGGCTCCGGCAGCGCTGGAGAGGGAGAAAGCGCTGGCTGCGCTGAACAGGCGAGGCGCACTGAAGGCCTGGTGCGTGGTACTGGAACTGGTGGTACTGGATCGAGGACACGCACAGGAAGCCTGGTGCGGGGAGCTGCCATCGGAGGACTGGTGTGTGAAGGTGGCACAGGATGGACTGGACCGTGAAGGTGTACTGGAGAGCCTGAGAGCAGGACTGGCACAGGACGTGCAAGGCTAGGTAGGTACACAGGAGGCCTAGTGCGTGAGGCTGGCACATTTTTCACCAGCCGACTAACACGCACCTCAGGACTAGTATGGAGCGCTGACCCAGGTGCCATTAAATCACTGACACGCTCCGTCGGACGAATCTTATACCTAAAGCACCAAACTAGCAACTCCCTCATTACTCTCTCCTCTCCTCCGGATGTTCAGCATTACAGCGTGATTGACATTTAAAGGCAAAGTTCCATTGTCAGAGAAGATTGCATTCACGGTAAACGCTGCCGGAGACTGCATTCACGGTAAACGCTGCCGGAGACTGCATTCACGGTAAACGCTGCCGGAGATTGCATTCACGGTAAACACTGCCGGAGACTGCATTCACGGTAAACGCTGCCGGAGACTGCATTCACGGTAAACGCTGCCGGAGACTGCATTCACGGTAAACGCTGCCGGAGACTGCATTCACGGTAAACGCTGCCGGAGACTGCATTCACGGTAAACGCTGCCGGAGACTGCATTCACGGTAAACGCTGCCGGAGACTGCATTCACGGTAAACGCTGCCGGAGATTGCATTCACGGTAAACGCTGCCGGAGACTGCATTCACGGTAAACGCTGCCGGAGACTGCATTCAAGGTAAACGCTGCATAAAATTGTCAGTCACACAAGTTATAGACTGTTTCCTCTATTACCACACAGCAAGCATTACCGGAGCGCCAAATCTAGGACCAAAAGGCTCCTCGAAAGCTTCTACCCCCAAGCCATAAGACTGCTGAACAATTCATAAAAATCGCCATCGGACAATTTACATTGATCCCCCCCTTTTTTGTACACTGATGCTACTCGCTGTTTGTTTGTTACCTATGAATAGTCACTTCGCCCCCACCTACATGTACAGATTACCTCAACTAGCCTGTACCCGCGCACACTGACTCGGTACCGGTGCCCCCTGTATATAGCCTCGTTATTGTTATTCTTATTGTGTTACTTTTTATTATTACTTTTAATTTAAGCCTACTTGGTCAATATTTTCTTATTGAACTGCACTGTTGGTTAAGGGCTTGTAAGTAAGCATTTCACGGTAACGTCTACACTTATTGTATTTGGCGCATGTGGCAAATAAAGTTTGATTTGATATATTGACTCAATCAGAAATTACCTTTGAATTTCTATCACACAATCTATAGCGCTTCAGATTGAATAGAGCCATATGTCTAGAAAACACAATTGTTACCAATGGTTCAGGCTTCTAGATGTTTTTGTCTCCATGGGTGCATATCTGGCACATGATTGGCCCAACGTGAGGTATGTCTTTTGAGGTTTGTAAAGGAGAAATAGCCCCCTTGCAACATATTGGCAATCAGGCCAGAATCAACACACTCGGCTGGAAATTATCGATTGCAGTCCAGCTTTATATCACGTTAGACCCGATAGCATCTGGTCACAGCAAAACACAGTCACAAGTTCTACCGACTTAAAAAATAAACCGAGCAGGAAAGGCACTTCTGCTGCTGTGGAACCTTGGAGTTATTTTTTTCCAATCCATTAGTCTTTCACGGAACCAAATACTGTACTTGATTTCATATTTTTCTAAACACATGGTTCTGGTGTTTCACTCTCATACAAAGTCCATGCCATGCTGCATCCATGGTAAGGTGGTGTTAGGGGCCACTCTGTGAATGTCCCTTTAAGATTCTGTCAAAGCAAAAAAACATTTGAGAATACCTGGCAGTTCACCCATATTCACAACAATGCTCAGAGGCAACAGATTGTATGTTTTGGTCTGAAGTGATCCCCGCCTAAGATAAAAAATGGGCAACCTATTTGTAACATGTTTGTACTCTCGAATTGCATATAAAAGTTTGTTAGTAAATTGTCATGGAATGTTAATGGAATCAGCTATCAAGTAAAACATGATTACATTTATACACAAACAGGTCTGATGGACACATATCCCACTAGCTAGAGATAAATGTGTCTCAATGATATATGTGACATTTCCCTATGAAGAGCCCGTTTTAAAAGAGCAATCTATTTTTTTGTCCCAATCCACAGAGGCCAAACACAATGAAATCACTCACTCATTGTCTTTCACACTAATTAAGCAATCCATCATGTGCTGTCTGATAAGACCGAACAGTTTGGGACACAAGTAGAAGTTAGTTCAAATGAAGTCTACAGCTTCTCTAATTCAACGTCCATCATAAAAGTAAAAGTGTCCCCGGACAGTGATATGTGTTTAAGCGATTCATGGGTGTATCATGGTCTGGGGAGTATTTTGTGAAATGACACACAGGGACACAACCTGATTCTGCCACTGTGCTAGGCATCATTCTTTGTCGTGTCAACTCCTTACTCACTGTCAGTCTGTGACAGGGTTGTTGTGGGAGTTTGTTTGTGGAACATGAGTGACATGTGATACTGATGTTCTCCCGAGAGACACTGCTTCTGTTTGAACTTCCAAGTGCATTTGGCTGTCTCGAGTTTGATCAAAGTCACTCCCTTTGGGTGAATGACACAAGAGGTAACATTGGGGGAGTTGGGGCAAACCATTATCTGGCCTACTTAAGACAGCCCGGAGCAACGTCTAACATAATGTTTGTATATATATATATATATATATATATATATATATACATATACATATATAAACTTCTGACCCACTGAAATTGTGATACAGTGAATTATATGTGAAATAATATGTCTGTAAACAACAGTTGGAAAAATGACTTGTGTGAACACATTGGATAGGGCTGTCTTAAATAGGCCAGATAATGGTTTGTAACGCCCCAACTCCCCCAATGTTACCTCTTGTGTCATTCAACCAAAGGGAGTGACTTTGATCAACCTCGAGACAGCCACAAAGTAGATGTCCTAACCGACATACCAAAACTATTGGTTGTTAACAAGAAATTTGTGGAGTGGTTGAAAAAACGAGTTTCAATGACTCCAACCTAAGTGTATGTAAACTTCCGACTTCAACTGCATTATTAAAAAGGTATCCTTACATAGACAAACTTAATATGGAAAAATGGTTCAAAAATGTATTTGAATATCATTCATTGCTCAGTTGATGGATAAACCCATGTGTATTCCTATCACTTGAAACAAATTCATATTCACATGCTTAACTAAACGTCTTAAAACTCTTGGGACCCTGCTATCACTATGCAATGTGTTCATACGTTTATACCACACTGATTTTTTTCACTCTTCCTCGTTCCTTTTCTTAATTCCCGCTTTAAAGATCTAATTTAAAAAGGCACCATTAATTAAGAAAATCATATTTATTATTTCCTCTCATCCTTAGAGGAGGGAAATCAATTAGAAATAACAATAATCTGGTTCCCACTTTCTGGTAGAGGTTGTATGGTCCCCTGCATATTTGATTTCCCCATAGATTCGACACGCTCCATTGAGTTACACGCTATGCAGTGCCATATGCACACCTATGACCGCATTAACCTAGCCGAGCATTCACTACCCACTGGAGGACTGAGATTATACCACCTCCTCAGTTTAAAACCCCCAATTCAGCACTTCTGGGAGACTTCCCGGACATTAACATGAACATGAACACCCCATATAACCAGTGAACCACTCTCAATCTGGGGAAGGGCGGGTATCACAAAGGGTTGAAGGTCACCTGTTAATTATTTGTTATCCTGTATAACTAAACTGCACATGTCCCAGGTGTGCCAAGACACATGGTTGTCACACACTCCCCTCCCTCCTGTTCATTGCATTATGATTGGGCTTCTATGAATATGTATCGACAATGTGTCATGGTTACTATACATTCCATGGAAGCTTAGATTTGATATGACTATCAGCATTCATAGTGTTAAAGAAGCCCATTCTTGGTGGATTTTCCACCATATTGCTGCTGCGTATGAAAGAGTGGGTCTGGTGAGAGGAAGGACACGTGCTATGAAGCCATTATGGTTTTTGGATACAGGCCTAGTCCAAATACTGTTCAAATGCAATTCCTTTATTTCCTTTGTCTAGTTCCCAAGTTCTTCCTAACTGCCAGTACCAGTTAGGAGGAAATAAGATATCCAAATTTGCTGAAATCTATCCAATCCAAAGCAGTAAGCGATGAGGAGACACATCTTTAGGGATTCAGACAGGGCCATAGACCAGTAGGCATTATCAAGGGGAGTCACAGTGACTGAGCTCCTGGAACTCCCTTGGTCCTCAGGGGTCCATGGGTTAGGAGGATGGGGCTGCTGGGTAGTGAAGTTTCCGGTTGATGTGTTTGTTGGCCTGTGCTTCCCTTCTCCTCCTCCCGCTGCTTTAATCTGCTCCTCCACAGCTGTCACTTCCTCCCTAACAACTGCTACACCTCCCCTATCTTCCCCCTAGCCTCACTGCACCACTCCACAGCCTGCCCACTGGAAAGTGGAAATCCTTTCAGTTAGCATCCTTATTCAAATGTGTATTTGTAATTTTTCGTCTGAATAAAAGGGTACAATTAAAGGGATAGTTTACCAAAATGACATTGCTTTCCTTACCCTGTAAGTAGTTTATGGACAAGGTATGACAGCAATCAACAATGAACAATTTAACTATACTTAAAGAACCAAATAGCCAATATAGTTTGTCAGATTTATAATTGGAGGCAGTTGACCTTGGATATTACTGGATTACATAACTGAATCACATTCATTACTGGTGTCATATTTTGAAATATCTTAAGTAATTTTAATGCAGGCCGACCACAGTACTGCAGGTATTGTTTCCAGAAAACAGGATCTCACATTATAATGAATGGAGGAAAGCCATCTCCATGGTCAACATGAATGGATAGCAATTGTTTTTAGAATACAGTTGTGGTACCAGTAATTGTTTCTATTTCACCAAGTGTATGTCCTTCAGCAGCTCAAACTACGTTTCCAAAAACTCTTCCATGTTGCAAGATGACGACATGCTAAAATAACACTCCCTGATCATCAAATGTGCCACTGAGCATTCTCACACGAATGCTCAGTGGCACATATTTCTTTTTTACAGTTTATGGCAGGGGTATTCAACTCTTACCCTATGATGTCTGGAGCCTGCTGATTTTATGTTTTACCTGATAAGTAATTGCACACACTTGGTGTCCAGAGTTGAGGTTGAAGGGTCTATGCTATTACACCAATACGTGAATCACTGTGCTATACACATACACATGTGATTGGGATTGTCATTAGATAATAACCAGAAATTTCTTTGCAAGTTTAAGCACAGCAGTGATTCATATTCCGCAGTAATCATCCTATCATCCTTCCTGCCATCCAGGACCTATACAATAGGCTGTGTCAGACGAAAGCCCATAAAATTGTCAGAGACTCCAATCACCCAAGTTATAAACTGTTTTCTCTGCTACCGCACGGCAAGCGGTACCAGAACGCCAAGTCTAGGACCAAAAGGCTCCTCAACAACTTCTACCCCCAAGCCATTAGACTGCTGAACAATTAACAAAATCGCCACCGGACAATTTACATTGACCCCCCCCCTCCCTTTTGTACACTGCTGCTACTCGCTATTAATTGTCTATGCATAGTCACTTCACCCCCACCTACATGTACAAATTACCTCAACTAACCTATACCCGCGCACACTGACTCAGTACCGTTGTCCCCTGTATATAGCCTCGTTATTGTTATTCTTATTGTGTTACTTGTTATTATTACTCTTCTTGAACTGCACTTTTGGGTTATGGGCATTTCACGATAAAGTCTACACGGTAAAGTCGACATTTGATTTTACACAATGGACATTTCCACAGTAACAGAGTGATGCTGAGGCTCAGGGAAAATATGAGTCTCAGCATCACTCTGTTCCCATGGAATTGCCCCTATGCTATTAACGATGACCTCCTCTGTAAGATAAAACAGACATCATTCCGATTGCAAATTCCATGCAGTAAAATGACCAATTACCATTACCATTTTACCAGAAACAAGATCCATCAACGGCACTTGTTTTGATCTTCAACTCTACTGCTTTTGAGTGGGACCTAATCCGAGGCCATTGTTATAAGTATCCCTTACAAATTTCCAGAAGTTCAAACTTGAAATGCTCTCGATTCAAAGGATCACCATGAAATTATCCTGGCATCTGATTATTATCGCTGGTCTTTTGTTAAAATAGTCTGAGATGAACAATAAGGAGATGTTCAAGGTAATTGTTTTGTTGGTGATTGGCGTTACAGAGAAAATGAGAGTGCTTGTTAAACTGCTGGAAGTATTGAGATGAGGAGACTGCTTGGAGATACTTCAAATAAACAAGAACAAGATTCCAGATTAGGGTTTCTTCAAGTTCCTATTCCACATATGTTTTGTAGCTATGTAGCATACACAAGGTTTGGCACAGATTCCCACTTCCAGACAGTGATAATAGGATTGAGTGTATTGTTGATATTGTTTCAACAGAAACAACTAAACTGATAAATCAGTCGTCTAGCACAAACACAATCTTTGCAGAGAGCTCAATCATTTCGCCACTGTGTCTTTCATTATATTTGTGAGTGGACTCACATGATTCAAAATCACTCAGTGAGTCCAGATGATTTAAGCATTGCACGCTCCCATTTACAGTATTATCCCTGGTGTGGTAGACAATTAAATGAATAGTGTCTGGTTGGATTACTTTCCTCAGTCTAGTTTGAAAGGACACGGTCCTATGACATAAACAATGGTAATATTCACTGACCAAACAGCAGAAAACAGACTGAAACAGGAAGGGACTATATTAATATGTCCAATAAGAAACAGTTGTATTTGTTTTCATTCACGAATACAATCCAGGATGTTAAGATGACTATGGCATAATGCTCTGAATATGGAACTTTATGGCCCTACTATTGATACTCTTAAATATCCTTTATTTTCCTTGTCTCCTTTTTCTTTTCATGGCCTTTGACAATTGAACTGTCAGCCGCATCAAGCCCATCCAAGCCTACTCAGCTCAACCAATGGTCATGAAAGGACAGGGATATAGGGAAAGGAAATGAATCAAGGCTATTTAAATGCAGCTGCTGTGTCACCTTTGGTCCTCCCTCATCAGCCACTCACAGATGCTCCCAGTCTCACATTCCTAGCATCACTTATCCCCTTCTCACTTTAGGTTAGCTAGATTATAGGTAATCGCCCTGTAACCTTTCTTGTATTGAAAGGTTAATGTCTGGAGGACATGGAGGACATATCAATGAAGACATCAATGTGAAGAGTCTTGTTAGCTAAATCAGATTTGGCGTAAACTACTTAAACATACTGCAATACTCTATATTTTATCTTAAAAATCATGATATGAATAGCGTTCAACCTTCAATGTTCTATAAAGCCAAGGTATCAACTCATTAAAAGAGACCCAATTGTATCTGAGGGAGTTAGCTTAGTTACATTTTTTTAGTTATAGTTCCAAATCTGGTATTGTTCAGCAGAGGGCAATTGGCTCTATTCATCCTTCTAAAATGATACAGTCTGATCTATCTTTTTTCAGTCTTTATGTTGCATGGTTTTAATCGTGATATTTTTCATCCTGCAGTAGATTATCTTCAAACGAAACGACAGCAGAGACCTTGGCATATCCAGCCCTGGGAGGCTGTCTTCGGGTCCTCTGAAATGATGCAGAAAGGATTTTGTAGGGTGGAAATGAGAAACTTTTTTCAATGATTTAAAGCTGACACAAATGTCAAGCTCTTTCCCGGAATTGCTGATAAATAGCTTGGTGGTTCACAATGAAATATACAAGGTGGTATAATCATATATATATATATATATATATATATATATATATATATATATATATATATATATATATATATATATATATATATATATATATGTAATAAGCAACGTGTTTTAGACTGCTTTGTTTCTCGGGCACATAAAGTAGGGACCAATCATAACATATGATATGAGCATGTAACTCAGACTTTCACATAAATCCTGCATGTCCAGTTCAGGAATCAGCCTAAATGGAGTGCATAATTCATCTATTTTGAAGGTCACCCTTTCTAACAGCAATACGTTTGGTCTAAACTCTATGTTATTAACACACCTACTGAAATTAACATTTAGTCATTGTTTAAATGCGTCAGTACAATATTAAAGGACTAATCCATCATACATGTCTCGAGAGATGACATGTAAAGTTATGTTGTTTGCACATTACACAAAAAAAAATCAAATATTCATAATTATTCAGTGTGCAGATAGATGTAAGGGGGATATATGAAGGGTCCAAAATGCCACTTTACATTTATAAAACATTTATCCACCAATTCATTTGTAGAAGAATGTTTACAACATACACCAGATGCACTGTATATGAGACATTATAGAACAGAGTTTCATGAAGTGGTACTTCTTATTTAAATGAGTTGGGAGCTTATCATCAGTCATTGGGGAGTGCAAATCAATCAATCTCTTCTCTCAGAGAGAGAGAGAGAGGGAGCAAAGCGTACTTGACAGGGAAGAATGGTCATCAGTCAGCGTTGTTTACCACAGCAGCCTGCCAAGGATTTTCCTGAGAGAGGCTTGTTTTAGTTCGCCACCGCCTGATATGGAATTCCAATCCATTATCGAGCTGGCGAGTCTGGCGCCGTTTTATCAGTATTGGGTTAGATGAATGTGCATTCATTAACACTTCAGACTGTTTCAATAACAGACGGCCCCTCCAACTCTCGTGCCAGAGCAACACTCTGAATTTACCTCAAATGTGTGAGAGTTATTCAGCAACTTCATAGCAGTGAAGCTAATTTAGTCTAAAGGTCACATGTAGGACAATGGCACCGTTGAACCAAATGGTGAGATGCTGAAGCTTTCTTCTGGAGTATATCACTCAGGCGGACTGTAGAACGGTAGATCTGCCCATCGATAACACCCACTGATGAAAGGTGTGTAATTAGACAAAAAAGGAGAGTTAAAATCAATGGTTGCCTTTGCCAAGACTTCCTTCGGGACTGGCCTAAGACCCAGTTTCTTGTGAAGTGGTATGGAGGTGGAATAAATGACTGACTGAAACTGAAATCACAAGTACTGAGCTGGTTGGGCCCTTGAAGAATCAGAAGCTAACAATGAAGAGTGTCTTAAATCTGTCTAAGGTCCACAGCTCTTAGCTGACATTCATCAGTCTCTACACATGATACCACTCTTAAATACCCTCTATTTTCCTTGTCTTATTTCCATTTCATAATCTTTGACACTGCAACTGTTACCTGCATCAAGCCCATCCAAGCCTCCTCATATCAACCAATGGTCATGAAAGGACAGGGTTATAGGGAAAGGAAATGAATCAAGACTATTTAAATGCAGCTGCTGTGTCACCTTTGGTCCTCCCTCATCAGCCACTCACAGATGCTCCCCGTCTCACGTTCCTAGCATCACTTATCACATTCTCACGTTCATCACAGACAGAATAATTTCTTGTGAATTGCTCGATGATTGAGTGATGATGCTCTACACGGCTTTATGACAATGTTTCATTGAAGAAGTAGACCAAGAAGTTAATATGTTTGAACATGTAAAAATGGTATAGCTCTGAAATGAACAACATTTAAAGACCATACCAATTATAATCACGTGTGTCATATCACACAAGCATTAAGAAATGTAATACATTAAGTCTTCCGGTATTCATATTTAATTCTTGCACTCAATGTTTCAACAAGGCGCTTTTCTAACAAAATTGAAAGTTTTGAATATCATAGCTACAATAGCAGGAGGATTGTTCAAGATTGACTTTGAAATTGGACGTCAGTCCATGTTCTGAGGACTTCTGGAAATGCCTTCAAACTGGCAACTAGGGGCAACTATTACCATCAGGTAGGCTTGGGTTTTGATGGGTGATGTGGATGGGGGTGGCGGATGGGTGTAATCTCATGAGTCCCATTAATGCCTGACCTTAATGTTTTAACCCTATTGCAAACCTTAACTTAAAAACACTCTGAAATTTGACATTTGGAGAAATGGAATGATGCTGAGCAGGAGGAGCAACCCAGTGTGAAAAACACTTTGACGTGTGATGTTTGGAGCAGCTTCGAAATTTGACGTTTGGAGAAACGTATAGAAATGTCTGAATCTGAAGTCAACTTGGTAAAACCGTGAGATCTTGTTGATAATAGACGTTGACAATATGAGGGTAACAACAAACTTCAATAATCAAAGTTATTTGCTTGATAAATAGCCTACTATCTTTAGTGGATGGTATAATTCCAAGGTAAGGTGTGATACAACGACACTGTAAGTGGTGGAGAGAAATGAGTAGCAGTCATCACGCCATTACCACCCCATTTGTTCATGTTGTTAGCTAATACTTAGAACAAAGAAAATCAGGAATTATACTTCTACCAAAACAGTAATTGGAGGATGTTCCTTATGTTACTGTTTTACCAGCAGACTAAACTCCACTCCATGGTGAAGGAAGATTCTGATGACTCCACCAAGGGAGAGCAGAGACCAGGCATTGTGGAATCTAACACAGTACTTTAAAAAAAGGTTCGAAAACACCTGCCATGTACTGTACCTATGTTTGTCCTAGGGTAGTTGTGTGGCTTACTTTGTTTCCTGAAATCCATACTTTTTAAATAAATGTTAATCAAATACAACCACCGACTGTTTGGTCATTGCAGTTGCTCTACAATGGCAACTCATCGCAAATTTAATGTGCCAATTTAATATCAACAAGGAAACAGTCTGTTGTTGTATTTTATTAATGTTTATTGAAAAGGTATGGATTACAGCAAATAAAAAAGCACACAACTACAAAAGACAAACATAGGTACAAGGTAGGTGTTTCATTTTTTAAAGAATTGACCTTGGGCAAATTGATGGAGTCGGAGCTAGATTCCACAAAGCCTGGAGTAGAGTTTAGTCTGCTACTGCCTCACATGAATGTTCATAAATTGCCAATGGAAAGTTAATAGAAAACAGGTAGCATACATTCATGTACTGAATAAGTTTGATGATGTTAATATGACCACTAAATCCAATGTGTGCTTACCTCCAAACAATGGCTAAACACTCTTTAAATTGTCTATGTGTAATCCTGTGGGATTGGAGGCAATTTGTGAATTTGGCAGAGGTACCAGCCTAGACTACATGTAATATGGTAAATGTAAAATCCAGAACTCAAATTAGTATGATATGTTACATTTGGTAATGTAAATATGACATTTAAATGGTTACTCACGGCAAAAATGAAAATAGTGTGGTTGGTCGGTGTGGATGGATGGATAGGTGTATAATGTGAACTTCTAGAAACCCAAAGGTTGAAAGTTTGAATCTCTTCACGGACAACTTGAGCTATTTAGCTACTTTTCAACTACACATTTTTAGCTACTTTGAAACTACTTAACCCTAGCCTTAACCCTTTTTGCTAATCCTTCCCCTTTAATCTAACTCCTAAACTTAACCCTAACCATGACCCCTAACCTAGCTATTGTTAGCCAGCTAGCTATGTTAGCCACTGCTCTGAGACCAGTTTGCAGCTACACAAGTAAATGATCATGCATTACAACAATCCATATGCAGTCATACTGTTTTCTATAATAGCTTGTGCATTTAAGACACGACAGGGTCATATGCAATCAAATCTAGTAACCAGGTTTCTGGGATTCAACAACATTATTTCCATAAAGAGAGATAACTAAGATACATGTTAAATGTGTTACTGTTCTAGAGCAGCCCAATCTGTTACACTGTTATATCAGCTACAACTGTCATGCATAGGTGTAATAGGTGGCAGGGAAGTCAGGCGCAGGAGAGTCAAATGGAGTATAAAATGGAGTCTTTTAATAAAGTCCACGGAGTATGCTCCATAACACTAAATGTACATAACAAACAAACAAACATGGGTACAAGGACCCGACGCGCACCTATACAACAAACACACTACAATGACAATAAAACAATCTCCGACAAAGACATGAGGGGAAACAGAGGGTTATATACACCACAGGTAATGAATGGGATTGAAAACAGGTGTGTGGGAAGACAAGACAAAACCAATGGAAAATGAAAAAAGGATCAATGATGGCTAGAAGACCGGTGACGTCGAACGCAGAGCACCGCCCGAACAAGGAGAGGCAACAACTTCGGCAGAAGTCGTGACAGGACCACCCCCTCCCCCTGACGCGCGGCTCCAGCTGCGCGTCGACACCGGCCTCGGGACGACCCGGAGGGCGAGGTGCAGGGCGATCCGGATGGAGACGGTGGAATTCTGATAACATGGAAGGATCTAACACGTCCTCCACCGGAACCCAGCATCTCTCCTCCGGCCCGTACCCTCCCAGTCCACGAGGTACTGAAGGCCCCTCGCCCGACGTCTCGAATCCAAAATGAATCGAACAGAGTACGCCGGAACCCCCTCAATGTCTAGAGGAGGCGGAGGAACATCACGCACTTCAGCCTCCTGGAGCGGGCCAGCCACCATCGGCCTGAGGAGAGACACATGGAACGAGGGGTTAATACGGTAATGAGTGGGTAGTTGTAACCTATAGCATACCTCGTTCACTCTCCTCAGGACTTTAAACGGCCCCACAAACCGCGGACCCAGCTTCCGGCAGAGCAGGCGAAGGGGCAGGTTTCGGGTCGAGAGCCAGACCCTGTCCCCTGGTGCGAACACTGGGGCCTCACTGCGGCGACGGTCTGCGCCAATTTTCTGGCGCCTTATGGCACGCTGAAGGTGGACGTGGGCTGCCTCCCAGGTCTCCTCAGTGTGACGAAACCAATTGTCAACCGCAGGGGCCTCGGTCTGGCTCTGATGCCAAGGAGCCAGAACCGGCTGATACTCCTTTTCAATGTGTATTAGGGTAAGGTTAGTGTAGGAGTGACGTAGCGAGTTCTGAGCCATCACTGCCCAGGGCACAAACTTCGCCCACTCCCCCGGCCGATCCTGGCAATAAGACCGCAGAAACCTACCCACATCCTGGTTAACTCTCTCCACCTGCCCATTATTCTCAGGGTGAAAACCTGAGGTAAGACTAACCGAGATCCCCAGACGCTCCATGAACGCCTTCCAGACCCTTGATGTGAACTGGGGACCCCGATCAGACACTATATCCTCAGGCACCCCATAGTGCCGGTAAAACGTGTGTAAACAGGGCCTCTGCAGTTTGTAAGGCCGTAGGGAGACCGGGCAAAGGGAGGAGACGACAGGACTTAGAAAACCGATCCACAACGACCAGGATCGTGGTGTAACCCTGTGAAGGTGGAAGATCAGTCAAAAAATCCACCGACAGGTGCGACCATGGCCGTTGAGGAACGGGTAGAGGTTGTAGCTTACCTCTGGGCAGGTGTCTAGGAGCCTTGCACTGGGCGCACACCGAGCAGGAAGAAACATAAATCCTCACATCCTTAGCTAAAGTGGGCCACCAGCATCTCCCGTCAAGACAGCGCATCGTCCGACCTATCCCAGGATGACCAGAGGAGGGTGACGTGTGAGCCCAATATATCAATCGGTCGCGGACAGCAGACGGAACATACAGACGACCAGCTGGACACTCAGGGGAGAAGGCTCTGCACGTGACGCCCGCTCAATGTCCGCGTCCAGCTCCCACACTACAGGCGCCACCAGACACGAAGCTGGGAGTATGGGAGTGGGATCCATGGACCGCTCCTCTGTGTCATACAGCCGAGACAATGCGTCTGCCTTAACGTTCTGGGAGCCTGGTCTGTAAGAAAGAGTAAACACAAAACGAGTGAAAAACATGGCCCACCTTGCCTGGCGAGGATTCAATCTCTTCGCCTGCCGGATATACTCCGGATTGCGGTGGTCAGTCCAGATGAGAAAAGGGTGTTTAGCCCCCTCAAGCCAATGCCTCCACACCTTCAAGGCTTCTACGACAGCTAACAGCTCTCGGTTCCCCACATCATAGTTTCTCTCCGCCGGGCTGAGCTTCTTCGAAAAGAAAGCACAGGGCGAAGCTTCAGTGGCGTACCCGAATGCTGAGAGAGCACTGCTCCTATCCCAGCTTCGGATGCGTCCACCTCCACTATGAATGGCAAAGAGGGATCCGGATGAGCCAGCACAGGCACCGAGGTAAACAGAGTCTTCAGGTGCTCAAAAGCCCTGTTCGCCTCAGCCGACCACTGCAAGCGCACCGGGCCCCCTTTAGCAGTGAGGTAATGGGAGCTGCCACCTGACCAAAACCCGGATAAACCTCCGGTAGTAATTGGAAAACCCCAAAAACGCTGCAACTCCTTTACCGTGGTTGGAGTCGGCCAATTACGCACGGCTGTAATGCGGTCGCTCTCCATCTCCACTCCTGAAGTGGAAATCCGATGCCCTAGGAAGGAGATGGATTGTTGGAAAAACAAGCATTTCTCAGCCTTGACATATAGATCATGCTCCAACAGGCGACCAAGCACCCTGCGCACCAGGGACACATGCTCGGCGCGTGTAGCAGAGTATATCAGAATATCATCGATATACACCACTACACCCTGCCCGTGCAGGTCCCTGAAGATCTCATCTACAAATGATTGGAAAACTGATGGAGCATTCATCAACCCATATGGCATGACCAGGTACTCATAATGACCTGAGGTGGTGCAAAATGCCGTCTTCCACTCATCACCCTTCTTAATACGCACCAGATTGTACACACTCCTGAGATCCAATTTTGTGAAAAAACGTGCCCTGTGCATTAACTCAATAATCCTATTGATCAGAGGTAGCGGGTAACTATATTTCACTGTGATTTTATTAAGACCTCGATAATCAACGCACGGGCGTAAACCGCCATCCTTTTTTTCACAAAAAAAAACTCGAAGAGACGGGTGAAATGGATGGCTGAATGAACCCCTGATGCACGGATTCAGAGACATATGTCTCCATAGCCTCCATCTCCGCTTGCGACAGGGGATACACGTGAATCCTGGGATATGCAGCGTCTACCAGGAGATCTATCGCACAATCCCCCCGTCGATGGGGTGGTAATTGAGTCGCCTTCTTTTTACAGAAGGCGAGAGCCAAATCGGCATATTCGGGGGAATGCGCACGGTGGAGACCTGGTCTGGACTTTCCACCGTAGTAGCACCAACGGAAACCCCTAAACAGCTACCTGAGCATTCTCACGACCACCCCGTGAGAGCCCTCTGTGGCCAAGAAACAGTGGGGTTATGACAAACTAACCAGGGTAGGCCTTGCACCACAGAATGTGCAGGAGAATCAATAAGGAAAAGACTAATCTTCTCCTTGTGACCCTCCCGCGTTATCATTAGCTGTTGTTGTCTCACCTACTGTTTAAGCTAGCTTTCCCAATTCAACACCTGTGATTACTGTATGCCTCACTGTATGTCTCTCTCAAATGTCAATATGCCATGTATACTGTTGTTCAGGTTAGTTATCATTGTTTTAGTTCACAATGGAGCGCCTAGTTCCACTCTTCATACCCCTGATACCTCCTTTGTCCCACCTCCCACACATGCGGTGACCTCACCCATTACAACTAGCATGTCCAGAGATACAACCTCTCTAATCATCACCCAGTGCCTGGGCTTACCTCCGCTGTACCCGCACCCCACCATATCCCTGTCTGCACATTATGCCCTGAATATATTCTACCATGCCCAGAAACCTGCTCCTCTTATTCTCTGTCCCCAATGCTCTAGGCGACCAGTTTTGATAGCCTTTAGCCGCACCCTCATACTACTCCTTCTCTGTTCTGCGGGTGATGTGGAGGTAAACCCAGGCCCTGCATGTCCCCAGGCACCCTCATTTGTTGACTTCTGTGATCGAAAAAGCCTTGGTTTCATGTATGTCAACATCAGAAGCCTCCTCCCTAAGTTTGTTTTACTCACCGCTTTAGCACACTCTGCTAACCCTGATGTCCTTGCCGTGTCTGAGTCCTGGCTCAGGAAGGCCACCAAAAATTCTGAGATTTCCATACCCAACTATAACATCTTCCGTCAAGATAGAACTGCCAAAGGGGGAGGAGTTGCAGTCTACTGCAGAGATAGCCTGCAAAGTAATGTCATACTTTCCAGGTCCATACCCAAACAGTTCGAACTACTAATTTTGAAAATTACTCTCTCCAGAAATAAGTCTCTCACTGTTGCTGCCTGCTACCGACCCCCTCAGCTCCCAGCTGTGCCCTGGACACCATTTGTGAATTGATCTAGCTTCAGAGTTTGTTCTTTTAGGTGACCTAAACTGGGATATGCTTAACACCTCGGCAGTCCTACAATCTAAGCTAGATGCCCTCAATCTCACACAAATCATCAAGGAACCCACCAGGTACAACCCTAACTCTGTAAACAAGGGCACCCTCATAGACGTCATCCTGACCAACTGGCCCTCCAGATACACCTCCGCTGTCTTCAACCAGGATCTCAGCGATCACTGCCTCATTGCCTGTATCCGCTACGGAGCCGCAGTCAAACGACCACCCCTCATCACTGTCAAACGCTCCCTAAAACACTTCTGTGAGCAGGCCTTCCTAATCGACCTGGCCCGGGTATCCTGGAAGGACATTGACCTCATCCCGTCAGTTGAGGATGCCTGGTCATTCTTTAAAAGTAACTTCCTCACCATTTTAGATAAGCATGCTCCGTTCAAAAATGCAGAACCAAGAACAGATACAGCCCTTGGTTCACTCCAGACCTGACTGCCCTCGACCAGCACAAAAACATCCTGTGGCGGACTGCAATAGCATTGAATAGTCCCCACGATATGCAACTGTTCAGGGAAGTCAGGAAACAATACACGCAGTCAGTCAGGAAAGCTAAGGCCAGCTTCTTCAGGCAGAAGTTTGCATCCTGTAGCTCCAACTCCAAAAAGTTCTGGGACACTGTGAAGTCCATGGAGAACAAGAGCACCTCCTCCCAGCTGCCCACTGCACTGAGGCTAGGTAACACGGTCACCACCGATAAATCTATGATTATCGAAAACTTCAACAAGCATTTCTCAACGGCTGGCCATGCCTTCCGCCTGGCTGACTCCAACCTCGGCCAACAGCTCCACCCCCACCGCAGCTTCTCGCCCAAGCCCTTCCAGGTTCTCCTTTACCCAAATCCAGATAGCAGATGTTCTGAAAGAGTTGCAAAACCTGGACCCGTACAAATCAGCTGGGCTTGACAATCTGGAACCTCTATTTCTGAAACTATCCACCACCATTGTCGCAACCCCTATTACCAGCCTGTTCAACCTCTCTTTCATATAGTCTGAGATCCCCAAGGATTGAAAGCTGCCGCAGTCATCCCCCTCTTCAAAGGGGGAGACACCCTGGACCCAAACTGTTACAGACCTATATCCATTCTGCCCTGCCTATCTAAGGTCTTCGAAAGCCAAGTCAACAAACAGCTCACTGACCATCTCGAATCCCACCGTACCTTCTCCGCTGTGCAATCTGGTTTCCGAGCCAGTCACGGGTGCACCTCAGCCACACTCAAGGTACTAAACGATATCATAACTGCCATCGATAAAAGACAGTACTGTGCAGCCGTCTTCATCGACCTTGCCAAGGCTTTCGACTCTGTCAATCACCATATTCTTATCGGCAGACTCAGTAGCCTCGGTTTTTCGGATGACTGCCTTGCCTGGTTCACCAATTACTTTGCAGACAGAGTTCAGTGTGTCAAATCGGAGGGCATGCTGTCCGGTCCTCTGGCAGTCTCTATGGGGGTGCCACAGGGTTCAATTCTCGGGCAGACTCTTTTCTCTGTATATATCAATGATGTTGCTCTTGCTGCGGGCGATTCCCTGATCCACCTCTACACAGACGACACCATTCTATATACTTCCGGCCCGTCCTTGGACACTGTGCTATCTAACCTCCAAACAAGCTTCAATGCCATACAACACTCCTTCCGTGGCCTCCAACTGCTCTTAAACGCTAGTAAAACCAAATGCATGCTTTTCAACCGATCGCTGCCTGCACCCGCATGCCCGACGAGCATCACCACCCTGGACGGTTCCGACCTTGAATATGTGGACACCTATAAGTACCTAGGAGTCTGGCTAGACTGTAAACTTTCCTTCCAGACTCATATCAAACATCTCCAATCGAAAATCAAATCAAGAGTCGGCTTTCTATTCCGTAACAAAGCCTCCTTCACTCACGCCGCCAAACTTACCCTAGTAAAACTGACTATCCTACAGATCCTCGACTTCGGCGATGTCATCTACAAAATTGCCTCCAACACTCTACTCAGAAAACTGGATGCAGTTTATCACAGTGCCATCCGTTTTGTCACTAAAGCACCTTATACCACCCACCACTGCAACTTGTATGCTCTAGTCGGCTGGCCCTCGCTACATATTCGTCGCCAGACCCACTGGCTCCAGGTCATCTACAAGTCCATGCTAGGTAAAGCTCCGCCTTATCTCAGTTCACTGGTCACGATGGCAACACCCTTCCGTAGGCACGCGCTCCAGCAGGTGTATCTCACTGATCATCCCTAAAGCCAACACCTCATTTGGCCGCCTTTCGTTCCAGTACTCTGCTGCCTGTGACTGTAACGAATTGCAAAAATCCCTGAAGTTGGAGACTTTTATCTCCCTCACCAACTTCAAACATGTGCTATCTGAGCAGCTAACCGATCGCTGCAGCTGTACATAGTCTATTGGTAAATAGCCCACCCATTTTCACCTACCTCATCCCCACACTGTTTTTATTTATTTACTTTTCTGCTCTTTTGCACACCAGTATCTCTACCTGTAAATGACCATCTGATCATTTATCACTCCAGTGCTAATCTTCAAAATTGTAATTATTCGCCTACCTCCTCATGCCTTTTGCACACAATGTATATAGACTCGCCTTTTTTGTACTGTGTTATTGACTTGTTAATTGTTTACTCCATGTGTAAGTCTGTGTTGTCTGTTCACACTGCTAAGCTTTATCTTGGCCAGGTCGCAGTTGCAAATGAGAACTTGTTCTCAACTAGCCTACCTGGTTAAATAAAGGTGAAATAAAAAAAATAAAAATAAAATCATACACAAAGGTGCGGTTCCTCCCTGATAAACCCTGACCCTAATGGTCAACTATCTAAGGCATGAATAGGGCATAAAGGAACATATCCTAAACTATGAGCTAGACTTTTATTAATGAAATTCCCAGCCGCACCTGAATCTACTAGCGCCTTACACTGGGAATGCAGTGAAAAATCAGGAAAAAGACAGAGCCAAACATTAGTGCAGCAGAGGGCTCTGGATGAGAATGGTGCCTACTCACCTGGGGTGACACCAGAATGCCCTGCCTGCCCTCTCTATTCCCAGAGGAACCAACCCGGCACCGACCAGCAGTGTGCTCTCTGTGACCTTGAATGGTGCTTGAGCGGGAACCCCTCCGGTCTCCCTGCGCACCATCCCTCCCAATTCCATAGGTTCGGGAGAGAGGGTGCGGGAGGATGGAACAACCAGACCCTGATCTAGACGTCCATGAGTAGCAAGCATGTTGTCCAGATTGATGGACATGTCTACCAGCTGGTCGAAGGTGAGAGTGGTGTCTCTACAGGTCAGCTCCCGACGGCCGTCCTCGCGTAGACTACACCGGTAATGGTCGATCAGGGCCCTGTCGCTCCATCCAGCGCCAGCAGCCAAGGTCCTAAACTCCAAAGCAAAATCCTGTGCACTCCTCGTCTCCTGCCTCAGATGATAGAGAAGCTCACCCGCTGCTTTGCCTTCAGGTGGGTGATCGAATACTATCCGGAATTGGCGGGTGAACTCCTCAAAATGGTCCAGCGCCGCATCCTCCCTACTCCACACAGCGCTGGCCCATTCCAGGGCTTTCCGGTGAGGCATGAGACGAGGGCGTAACTCTTCTCACGGTCAGATGGTACTGGGGAGGCCGTGGCTAGATACAAGTTCAGTTTAAGGAGGAAAACCTGGCAGCCGGCAGTATCTCCGTTGTATCCCGTAGGTAGAGATAAATGGATCTTTGATTCCGGAGAGGAAAAAACGTTGACGGGAGATTCCGGTTGTGGTGGTGGTGGCGCTGGAGAAACTCCCTGTCTCTCCCAGCGATCCATTTTCATGACAATGTGATCCATGACGGAGCTGATAACGTCAAGCTCCCTCGCTTGTTCTTGAACACGTTCCTCCAGGTCCATGGGCATAGTGTCCTCTCCTGCTGACTTCATATAGGGTCAGAGATTCTGTCATGCATGGGTGTAATAGGTGGCAGGGAAGTCAGGCGCAGGAGAGTCAAATTGGAGTGTAAAATGGAGTCTTTTAATAAAGTCCACGGAATATGCTCCATAACACTAAATGTACATAACAAACAAACATGGGTACAAGGACCCGACGCGCACCTATACAACAAACACACTACACTGACAATAAAACAATCTCTGACAAAGACATGAGGGGAAACAGAGGGTTATATACACCACAGGTAATGAATGGGATTGAAAACAGGTGTGTGGGAAGACAAGACAAAACCAATGGAAAATGAAAAAAGGATCAATGATGGCTAGAAGACCGGTGACGTCGAACGCAGAGCACCGCCCGAACAAGGAGAGGCAACGACTTCGGCCGAAGTCGTGACAACAACGCAATCAAAACCAATATGAGCATGCTTGCAGTGTAAAACCATGGGTATATATAAACCCATCTGAGTATTTTTGTAGTGTAAAAAACAATGCATTTTCATTGCAGGCCTGGTTACCAGGATGGATTAAATAGCGCCTCTAGAGTAAGTTATATAAGCAAGGCATATGCTATATAATCACAAAAAAGAACCAAATGGTACCAACATATCCTGAATTTCACTGTGCCACATATTCTGGCTGCAATCTCTAGGAATGGATTAGGGTGAGAGGTTTGCATAGCACTCGTGTTGACAGACAGTCTCAGACATACTTCCCCTTTAACACTTGGTAGCAAGTATGAAATGTGATTGCCAGCCGTCATCCTAAATCTGAGAGAAGACATTTTGGAGAGAGAGAGAGTCATTGTTGCTTCAAGTCATTGTATATTTATCTGCCAAAGATCCTGGAAGAACTTGTGCTCAGGCCATATTCAGAGTAGAGATACTTGTATAATTGTAATACTTGTCATTAATACATTTGACTGTATATGATGAATAAAACCGCAGTACTATTACTTAAAGCAGCAATCATCAGAGGAAACAATAACAAAGTGAACTCCACGCCACTGTTTGGTAAAAAGCTGAGGGATTGGGCTGGAGAAGTCTAACCACTCTCAAATTCATAGACAGAGCTACGGACTGACCATCCATGATATCAAAATTATAGTTTTAATCATGCTTTGTTGGCATATGGTGGTTTTTACATTTACTGTGTTCTCAAGCATTGGAGTAAAATAATCTTATAATTTGGGTTCTGATGCAGTAAGAAAGTTGAATTAAGCTCATGAGGCATTTATAAGTTATATTATTCATGAATGGGTACAAATCCTTATTATTATGTATTTATTGATGTCGCAACTGCAGATTGCCCCTTTAAATCTTTCTATTTGACTCTACACTGCAATAACTGCTAAGTAATAACTTAAGCTACAGTATATAAAGCCACATTTAATAAATGCATACAGGTACATGCTATGCTGATATTAGCATTTATGAATCTGTTATACATAACATTGGATAATCAATTGTTTTAAAATATTTAGAGTAGTCCCATCAAAGACACTTCATAGCTTATTGGCATTATAATTTCTTGTTCACCCAACTAATCATATTGAGCCCTTTCTGCAATATTAAATCATCTCCCAGCATTGGGACTGAGCTACTATATCATTGCAATCAAGTTGGAGATCTCAATTTCACGAGAAAGATTTTTTGTATTTTACCAAAACTTAGCAGCACTGTCTCCCTAGACACCTCACATATTTATAATATCTTCCTTTTGGCACCCTTACAATGCAAAGAGCTGAGAATCTTTCAGGCTATAATTTGGTCCTAATGTCTTGCAGTTAACAGAATTAACACTATATTAGATGTACTGTAATGCTTTACATTGATAGATGGTGTGGTAAACAGAGAATCCATAAGGTGTTGCACCCATACAATTTCAAAAGACAGGATAAAAAATAAATCTGATTCCTTGCAGAATTGCTTGGCATTGTGTGCCTTTTGCGTCCATCGGAGGTGCAAAAAAATCATTTTTGCAACATCAATGTAAAAAAACAGCTTCGTAGCTTGTAGGTATACTCTCTTCGAAAAAACCCATATGAAGGGTTCTACCGAGAATACTTTTATCTTTTAAGGGTTCTTCCTTGAACCCTCTATGTGGGGTCACACCAGCTTAATTAGCATTTAAAATTAAATCCTTTATGACAACACATAACATACATCATAATGTGTATGCTTTGGGGCCCAGTTATACCCTAACACTATCAAGACACAAGGCGAGACCCAGATTCAGACACAGGAGGCAAATGTTTGGAGTCTTACAATGTTTAATAATCCAAAGGGGTAGGCAAGAGAATGGCCGTGGACAGGCAAAAAGGTCCAAACCAGATCAGAGTCCAGGAGGTCAAGGCAGGCAGAATGGTCAGGCAGGCGGGTACAGAGTCCAGAAACAGGCAAGGGTCAAAACCAGGAGGACTAGAAAAGGGAGAATTGTAAAAAGGATTATGGTAAAAACACGCTGATTGACTAAACATTCAAGACGAACTGGCACAGGGAGACAGGAAACATACACTGGGGAAAATAAGCGACACATGAGGGCGTGACAAACACAGTGGTGTTAGCAAACTCCTGGTTTACAGGCCACATCAGGCCTGCAAGGCAAATTATGCTGGCTTGGAAAGTGATGTGTAATTCCTATTGGAATCCAGCCAGAGTGAGGATATCCAACAATAAGAACCTTTAATCACCGTAACATGCATTCAGAATGACTGCCACGGTAGGGAAGATTGAGAAATGAAAGTAGCTAAATCATCTAAACTGGAACAACAATATCAGTAATGGGTGCAATAATTTCAACTCCTAACAGATTGTTTTAGATTTTGAAAAATGTACAGCATATTATTTATCTGGAACAACTATCTCAGTAACGTGTGCAATAACTCCTACTAATAACAGATTGGGTAAATTGAGAAAAATGTATGTTATTTATCTTTGTGTAGCATAGCATTAATCAACTAATCAATGTAAATGCAAAAACACAGATATTAAAACAATCAATTCTAAAAATCAACGTACAATAAAGCATGTTGGGAAATATGATAATGATGGGCATGGTTTTGAGAGTTTTACTCTAAACAGAGTAAAGAGTACAATCACACTCAACTTTGGTCATTAACATCAACACTGATGGTCCTTTACATCACTGAGTGTTAAGTTAATTTAACTCCTGAACTAGAAATATTACACTGAAAAATCAAGACTAGGTAAAACTGGCCTATACACTGCTTTTTCACTCTTTCCCCCAACTATTCTTCTACTCTGCTCAGTAAAAAGGACAGAAAATACTCATTTGAAAGACAGAAATCATGGCAAAGATTTCAACTATGTCAGCACTGTATACATTTGAAGTCGGAAGTTTACATACACTTAGGTTGGAGTCATTAAAACGTGTTTTTCAGTTACTTCACAAATTTCTTGTTAACAAATTATAGTTTTGGCAAGTCGGTTAGAACATCTACTTTGTGCAAGACACAAGTAATTTTTCCAACAATTGTTTACAGACAGATTATTTCACTTATAATTCACTGTATCACAATTCAAGTTCGTCAGAAGTTCACATACACTATGTTGACTGTGCCTTTAAACAGCTTGGAAAATTCCAGAAAATGATGTCATGGCTATAGAAGCTTCTGATAGGCTAACTGACATAATTTGAGTCAATTGGAGGTGTACCTGTGGATGTATTTCAAGGCCTATCTTCAAGCTCAGTGCCTCTTTTCTTGACATCATGGGAAAATCTAATGAAATCAGCTAAGACCTCAGAATTTTTTTTTTTGTAAATCTCCACAAGCAATTTACAAACGCCTGAAGGTACCCCGTTCATCTGTACAAACAATAGTATGCAAGTATAAACACCATGGGACCACGCAGCAGTCATACCGCTCAGGAAGGAGACGCATTCTGTCTCCTAGAGATGAAGGAAATTTGGAGCGAAAAGTGCAAATCAACCTTTTGAAGATGCTGGAGGAAACAGGTACAAAACAATCTATATCCACAGTAAAACAAGACCTATATCTGCTGCTTTTCAACCGTTCGCTGCCTGCACCCGCACGCCCGACTAGCATCACCACCCTGGATGGTTCCGACCTAGAATATGTGGACACCTATAAGTACCTAGGTGTTTGGCTAGACTGTAAACTCTCCTACCTGTATGCTCTAGTCGGCTGGCCCTCGCTACATATTCGTCGCCAGACCCACTGGCTCCAGGTCATCTACAAGTCCATGCTAGGTAAAGCTCCGCCTTATCTCAGTTCACTGGTCACGATGGCAACACCCACCTATAGCACGCGCTCCAGCAGGTGTATCTCACTGATCATCCCTAAAGCCAACACCTCATTTGGCCGCCTTTCATTCCAGTTCTCTGCTGCCTGTGACTGGAACGAATTACAAAAATCGCTGAAGTTGGAGACTTTTATCTCCCTCACCAACTTCAAACATCTGCTATCTGAGCAGCTAACCGATCGCTGCAGCTGTACAGTCTATCGGTAAATAGCCCACCCAATTTTAACTACCTCATCCCCATACTGTTTATATTTATTTACTTTTTTGCTTTTTTGCACACCAATATCTCTACCTGTACATGACCATCTGATCATTTATCACTCCAGTGATAATCTGCAAAATTGTAATTATTCGCCTACCTCCTCATGCCTTTTGCACACAATGTATATAGACCCTCTTTTTTTCTATTGTGTTATTGACTTGTTAATTGTTTACTCCATGTGTAACTCTGTTTTGTCTGTTCACACTGCTATGCTTTATCTTGGCCAGGTCGCAGTTGCAAATGAGA
The DNA here is from genome assembly GCF_036934945.1 of Oncorhynchus masou masou. Taxonomy (NCBI): domain Eukaryota; kingdom Metazoa; phylum Chordata; class Actinopteri; order Salmoniformes; family Salmonidae; genus Oncorhynchus; species Oncorhynchus masou. The sequence goes on along the minus strand of NC_088217.1, from coordinate 73,570,498 downwards.
ACTTGTTCTCAACTAGCCTACCTGGTTAAATAAAGGTGAAATAAAAAAATAAAATAAAAATATCAACTTAACTTGAAAGGATGCTGAGCAAGGAAGAAGCCACAGCTCCAAAACTGCCATGAAAAAACCAGACTACGGTTTGCAACTGCACATGGGGACAAAGATCTTACTTTTTGGAGCAATGTCCTCTGGTCTGATGACACAATAAATGTTTTTGGGCCATAATGACCATCATTATGTTTGTAGGAAAAAGGGGGAGGCTTGCAAGCCGAAGAACAACATCCCAACCGTAAAGCACGGGGGTGGCAGCATCATGTTGTGGGGGTGCTTCGCTGCAGGAGAGACTGGTGCACTTCACAAAATAGATGGCTTCATGAGAAAGGAAAATTAAGTGGATATATTGAAGCAACATCTCAAGACATCAGTCAGGAAGTTAAAGCTTGGTCACAAATCGGTCTTCCAAATGAACAATGACCCCAAGCATACTTCCACAATTGTGGCAAAATGACTTAAGAACAACAAAGTCAAGGTATTGGAATGGCCATCACAAAGCCCTGACCTCAAACCTATGACCACAGTCAAGAACTGGAAAGGCATGTGCGAGTAATGAGACCTACAAACCTGACTCAATTACACAAGCTCTGTCAGGAGAAATGGGACAAAATTCACCCAACTTATTGTGGGAAGCTTGTGGAAGGCTACCCAAAACGTTTGACCCAAGTTAAACATTTTAAAGGCAATGCTACCAAATACTAATTGAGTGTATGCAAACTTCTGACCCATTGGGAATGTAATGAAATAAATTAAAGCTGAAATAAATAATTCTTTACTATTATTCTGACGTTTTAAATTATTAAAATAAAGTGGTGATCCTAACTTTACCTAAGACAGGGAATTTTTATTAGGATTTAATGTCAAGAATTGTGAAACTGAGTTTAAATGTACTTGGCTAAGGTGTATGTAAACTTCCGACTTCAACTGTATGTACAATTAAGAAAATTGTTGCACAACTCACATAATCCAATGTAGGTCCAATATTGGATAGATATTTTTTTTAAATTTTAGCCTAAAATGACATACTCAAATCTAAAACACTTACACCAATTTTTACTTTTCAGATTACTCTCATTCCTGATGTTAGTTTAAATACTGAGATAATTAGTAATGCTCATGCACTGTTGAAAAGAAAGAAAACAATAGAACGAAAAAACATTCAGATTCAGAAAGTTTCTATGAGGAACTCTTCTTGCCTGCCAAAAAATCATCAAAGAACCCTTTCTTTCAAAAACGGCTGTTAGGATGAAATAGGTTCTCGGTAGAACTCTGCCTTACAAAGAACCTTCTTCCAAAAAGGGTTCTTCAGATCAAAACAGTTATTGGTAGAACCCTATCCCTCTGCAAAGAACCCTTTTGGAAACCTTTTCGCTAGGAGTGTAGGTCTAATACTATGCTCTCTCAAACACCATATGTCCATGATGCTCCACCCAATGGGAAGAGACACTAACAAGAAACTAGTGATCTCCAATAACCCACCCAGGACATGGACAACAAAGGGCGATGACGATAGCATAGTCCACTTTCTGTCATCTGATCACGTGGAACACTCACCTGGGGAGAGAAGCAACAACTCAAGAACCCATTTGCAACTTGCTAGTCAGAGCACTTCATCGGCATGTGGATTCCTTAGGTCTGGAGGATGTTTGCTGACGCATATACTGTAGCATACAACTAATGGGAGGAAAGCACAAGGTTAAGCTGACGTAGGTGCTGCAACGGGCCTGTTGAGAGATCCTGCACAATTTCCATTTTAAACAAGCACACCCACACAGTGCCAACTCTGCTCTCTCTATTTTCCAAATGGGTGTAAACTGTCACACGATTCATTCCACAGAGTAGGAGAGTGCCACTGTTTTTTTCTTTCCTTGTTATTGTCCTTTCACAATGACTTACTCAGACTTCAACATTTAGTATGTTTACATCAAATTAATAATTAAAACTGATTAAACAGATTATGGCCGATTATGGCTTTAGTTAGGTCATAATTGAAGTAAGAATACGCTGATTAAAACACTTGGATTTCTGAGCAATCATTAGAATTATTAGGGCATGTAAACACCTTAATCGGAGATCCAGTGGTTTATTTGATCTGTGGAGGTGCTAGCACCAGCAGCATGAGCCTTCCTCCTTTGTGCAAGTGGAGAGAGTTCGTAAAAAAAAAATTGCATTCAAACTTTACATGGCCGAACATGTCCGAGCTTCCCAAAAATGACATGGTTGCTGTGGTCGAACGGTTAATTTTATTGGCGATATACCATCATATATCAAAGTCCCATTAGGTAGCCTGATTTCAGGATTATAAGGGAACTAGGAGCATGTCAATGTTTTATTGAACTATATGAATCTGAGTTTACACAATAATCATATTATCGTGTGCATTTAAACGTAGCCGTTGTACAGTGGCTTGAGAAAGTATTCACCCCCTTGGCATTTTTCCTATTTTGTTGCCTTACAACCTGGAATTAAAATAGATTTTATGGGGGTTTGTATCACTTTGAAGATGCAAAATATTTTTTATTGTGAAACAACATGAAATATGACAAAAGAAACAGAAAATTTGAGCGTGCATAACTATTTACCCCCCCCCCCCAAAAGAATGTAAATACTTTGTAGAGCCACCTTTAGCAGCAATTACAGCTGCATGTCTCTTGGGGTATATCTCTACAAGCTTGGCACATCTAGCCACTGGGATTTTTGCCTATTCTTCAAGGCAAAACTGACCCAGCTCCTTCAAGTTGGATGGGTTCCTGCTGGTGTACAGCAATCTATAAGTCATACCATAGATTCTCAATTGGATTGAGGTCTGGGCTTTGACTAGGCCATTTGAAGACATTTAAATGTTTCACCTTAAACCATTCGAATGTTGCTTTAGCAGTGTGCTTCGGGTCATTGTCCTGCTGGAAGGTGAACCTCTGTCCCAGTCTCAAATCTCTGGAAGACAAACAGGTTTCCCTCAAGAATATCTCTGTATATAGCGTTATCTATCATTCCTTCAATTCTGATCAGTTTTCCAGTCCCTGTCGATGAAAAACATCCCCACAGCATGATGCTGCCACCACCATGCTTCACTGTGGGGATGGTGTTCTCGGGGTGATGAGAAGTGTTGGGTTTACGCCAGACATAGCGTTTTCCTTAATGGCCAAAAATATCAATTTTAGTCTCATCTGACCAGAGTACTTTCTGCCACATGTTTGGGGAGTGTCCCACATGCTTTTTGGCAAACACCAAAAAGATTATTTGATTATTTTTTCCTTTAAGCAATGGCTTTTTTATGGCCACTCTTCCGTAAAGCCCAGCTCTTTGGAGTGTACGGCTTAAAGTGGTTCTATGGACAGATACTCCAATCTCCGCTGTGGAGCTTTGCAGCTCCTTCAGGGTTACCTTTGGTTTCTTTGTTGCCGCTGATTAATGACCTCCTTGCCTGGTCTGTGAGTTTTGGTGGGCGGCCTTCTCTTGGCAGGTTTTTTGTGGTGCCACATTCTTAAAAATATATATAATGGATTTAATGGCTCCCCGTGGGATGTTCATAGTTTCGGATATTTTTTTATAACCCAACTCTGATCTGTACTTCTCCACAACTTTGTCCCTGACCTGTTTGGAGAGCTCATTGGTCTTCATGGTGCCACTTTAAACAATGCCACTTTATATAATGTTTACATACCTTACATTACTCATCTCATATGTACAGTGCTTTGCGAAAGTATTCGGCCCCCTTGAACTTTGCGACCTTTTGCCACATTTCAGGCTTCAAACATAAAGATATAAAAGTGTATTTTTTGTGAAGAATCAACAACAAGTGGGACACAATCATGAAGTGGAACGACATTTATTGGATATTTCAAACTTTTTTAACAAATCAAAAACTGAAAATTTGAGCGTGCAAAATTGTTCAGCCCCTTTACTTTCAGTGCAGCAAACTCTCTCCAGAAGTTCAGTGAGGATCTCTGAATGATCCAATGTAAAACTAAATGACTAATGATAAATACAGTCCACCTGTGTGTAATCAAGTCTCCGTAGAAATGCACCTGCACTGTGATAGTCTCAGAGGTCCGTTAAAAGCGCAGAGAGCATCATGAAGAACAAGGAACACACCAGGCAGATCCGAGATACTGTTGTGAAGAAGTTTAAAGCCGGATTTGGATACAAAAAGATTTCCCAAGCTTTAAACATCCCAAGGAGCACTGTGCAAGCGATAATATTGAAATGGAAGGAGTATCAGACCACTGCAAATCTACCAAGACCTGGCCATCCCTCTAAACTTTCAGCTCATACAAGGAGAAGACTGATCAGAGATGCAGCCAAGAGGTCCATGATCACTATGGATGAACTGCAGAGATCTACAGTTGAGGTGGGAGACTCTGTCCATAGGACAACAATCAGTTGTATATTGCACAAATCTGGCCTTTATGGAAGAGTGGCAAGAAGAAAGCCATTTCTTAAAGGTATCCATAAAAAGTGTTGTTTAAAGTTTGCCACAAGCCACCTGGGAGACACACCAAACATGTGGAAGAAGGTGCTCTGGTCAGATGAAACCAAAATTGAACTTTTTGGCAACAATGCAAAACGTTATGTTTGGCGTAAATGCAACACAGCTCATCACCCTGACCACACCATCCCCACTGTCAAACATGGTGGTGGCAGCATCATGGTTTGGGCCTGCTTTTCTTCAGCAGGGACAGGGAAGATGGTAAAAATTGATGGGAAGATGGATGGAGCCAAATACAGGACCATTCTGGAAGAAAACCTGATGGAGTCTACAAAAGACCTGAGACTGGGATGGAGATTTGTCTTCCAACAAGACAATGATCCAAAACATAAAGCAAAATCTACAATGGAATGGTTCAAAAATAAACATATCCAGGTGTTAGAATGGCCAAGTCAAAGTCCAGACCTGAATCCAATCAAGAATCTGTGGAAAGATCTGAAAACTGCTGTTCACAAATGCTCTCCATCCAACCTCACTGAGCTCGAGCTGTTTTGCAAGGAGGAATGGGAAAGAATTTCAGTCTCCCGATGTGCAAAACTGATATAGACATAAGCGACTTACAGCTGTAATCGCAGCAAAAGGTGGCGCTACAAAGTATTAACTTAAGGAGGCTGAATAATTTTGCACGCCCAATTTTTCAGTTTTTGATTTGTTAAAAAAGTTTGAAATATCCAATAAATGTCGGTCCACTTCATGATTGTGTCCCACTTGTTTTTGATTCTTCACAAAAAAATACAGTTTTATATCTTTATGTTTGAATCCTGAAATGTGGCAAAAGGTCGCAAAGTTCAAGGGGGCCGAATACATTCGCAAGGCACTGTATATACTGTACTCTATACCATCTACTGCATCTTGCCTATGCCATTCGGCCATCCCTCATTCATATATTTTTATGTACATATTATTTTTCATTCTTTTAAACTTGTGTGTATAAAGTAGTTGTTGTGAAATTGTTAGGTTAGATTACTTGTTAGATATTACTGCATGGTTGGAACTAGAAGCACAAACATTTCGCTACACTCGCATTAACATCTGCTAACCATGTGTATGTGACAAACACAATTTGATTTGATTTCAGAACAGGTGTACATTTACTGAGATCATGTGACAGATCATGTGACACTTATATTGCACACAGGTGGACATTATTAAACTAATTATGTGACTTCTGAAAGTAATTGGTTGCACCAGATCTTATTTAGGGGCTTCATAGCAAAGGGGGTGAATACATATGCCTGCACCACTTTTCCGGTTAATTTTTTGGGGAATTCTCTGAAACAAGTTATTTTTTTCCATTTCCCTTCACCAATTTGGACTGTTTTCTGTATGTCCATTACATGAAATCCAAGTAAAAATCCATTTAAATTACATGTTGTAATGCAACAAAATTGAAAAAACGCCAAGGGGGATGAATACTTTTGAAAACTACCTCCATTTAACAAATCTCAAACTAGCCTGCATTAATCAAATGTATTTGTTTCAAAAACATTTAAATACTGTATTCCAGAGTCAATTCCAGAGTCTCGTAAAAATGGTAAATTCATGTACAACCTCCCACCATTTCATTATCAGGTCAATCTCCTAGCACCTAGTCTAATTCCTTTATCAGGCTTGTTTCTGAATTATGCTCCTTTATGTGTCTGAAAGACAGAGATTGAGAAATGGGGACAACAGAGAATAAAACATCACATGGGTGGAATTCTACAGTAAATCAGACTCCAATTAAAGACTATCTACACACAGCACAGGCACATACCCACACAAACACCCTGATGAGCAAACACACGCAGAAAAACACACACAGAAGTACACAAAAACACACACATCGTTATGACACACACAACTCCCTTATGCCAGTTCCTCAGTATGGTCTAAGAATTCTAATCTTGGCAAGGACAATAGGCTATTTCTACTCATACATAGCTGCAAAATATGCAATTTAATTTTTAAAGTCCATCCCTGTGAGGGTAAACAATCTCCATATTATGGTCATGCGTCTTGCATGAAATCACATTGTCACATATTGAGCTTGTGCTAAAATCCAACTTCAATGCACAGTTATGTGTGTGTGTGCGTGTGTACATGTTCGCGTGTGTGTGTGAGACTGTGACCGTCTGTGTGTGTGATCCTGCATGGTTTCAAGGAAAATAAATGACAGCCTATCCAGTCAGAACACCAAACAAAATAAACCGTAATCCATTGCCACATTGACATCAATTTAGCAGCACCTTCTCGCATATCTACGGCTGTCAACAGCTCTCAAGTCAACTAACAATATCACCCAGTACAGCCGTAACATTCGATACAAAATAACTGCGACTACAGTATGCTGCATCATTGGGTGTACCATTTATGCATTCCTTTCTTCCCACTCAGAGACAATGACGCACAGAGCTAGGGCAGGGGCTACAGTTAAATGACTTGACACACTCAAGGAAGCAATACATCAACCTGTTGTTTTTCTGGCCAGACATCACGAGGCTGGGGAGTCAGTAATGCTATGGGTGCCATTTATCAAACAACAGGGTTGCTGCAGCTTCTGATCAACGGCTGCAGCACTATAACCAAACGGACAAAACGCGAGCCTAATAAGCACAACCGGGCGACCCAGTGGGAGCATGCTTGGAAACAGGGAGACAGGAAAGAGGCACACACACACACACACACACACACACACACACACACACACACACACACACACACACACACACACAAACATACACCGTCGCTGACATTCTACGCACATACACGACTCTCTCCCCCTCCCTCCCAAACACACAAACACTGTCACTGAGATTTTATGCACATACACAACTCTCACACTCTCTCCAACATACACACACAAGGTTATGCGATGACAGACAAAAATAGCATCCATTTTAAAAACTGTTGTTGCAGTTTGTTAGTAATCCAGGGCCCTCACTGGTTTTATGTAAACACTTTTCACCATCTAACAGAATAGATTTCTTTCATACGGCACATTTGATTTCATTTGGTTTTATCCCTGCAGAGAGGAACAGTCACTAGGTCATATTTAACAGGAAGTTGTACGCACAGTAGCTCAGCTCAACCTCTCAGTACCACAGGAATGTGGAGTATACATACATGCTTTTATTACTGTCCTTTTCCAGTATACTGTTATAACATATTTCATTACCATATTATACTACTTTTCATGTAGTCCGGGAAAAGTATAGATTGGGGAGACGGGTGAATTAACATTAGACAACATCCCTTAGGAATATTTACCACAGGTACTTGAGAAATAGGCTGCTTTGTTAGTCAAATCACACTAATATTCTCTAAACTGCAATATGTTGAGGGTCAAAATGCCAAATGGAAATGATGATTTACCCTTGCTTTGAATAATAAGTTATAGTTTCTTTCTGGATGCCCATGAAAACCACTGAAAGGTTACAAACCAGTATAAAAACACAAGTTATCGCATTGTGAGCCTGTTTGCAAAATGAGAAATAGTATCAGACATATTGATTCAAATAATACAATAAACAAAACATTCATTACAATCGGTGAGAATAACACCAACAAACAAACAAAAACGTTGATCTGTAATTACAGAGGTGAGGGACAAGGAATCTTAATGTGTTGATGAACATTTGAGAGCTTTTACATGCCTGGAGGAATTCCATTAACTATCATGATTAAAGCAATCATCAGACTCATTGGTGCCTGTCAGATCTCATCTCTGCCTTCTCAATTACCCAAATCTCCTTGAACTCAATTGCTCACATCATCATGACGCTGTGGCAGAGCGTCCTCCTCACATGTCCTCTCGGCCCTGCACTGCAGCACAACAGGTTTACAGCAGAGATGTTCCCTCCTTTGGCCCTTCCAAATGAGCTAAGTGAAAGAATCCAGGGAGGCGAATTAAACCATTCTGCCCTTCCACATGGAGCCCCACAGAGGACCCCTATTGGCTTATTAAAAGCATTATTTGTCAGGTTAGAGGGTTCTCATGGCAACCTCCTGCAGTGGGACATGGCTAATTCATGCATCCATTAGCCAGGAGTCGTCTACCCTGCTCAGGGTCATGGCAACATTGGGGCTGGCTTCTGGCTTGAAAATAGGAGCATGAACCCCCCACCACCAGGTTCACTCAACAAATGAGATGGGTAGATTATGAAATCACAAAGAAGCACATGTCAGTGTAGACACACAATTGTGTACATAAGCACAAACATCGAACACACATCCCTATACTAACGCCATAATATGATTCACACCTGAAATAATTTTTTTCCCAAGCAAGGATTTCTATGGTCACTGCAGTTGTTTACCAAGGTGAAACACTATTACCAGGAAATGAAACTGCAGCACAGCAGTAAACCAGCTAGGTCAGATTCTCAGTATTGGCTAATAACACACGCACAACAACATGCAGCTTTTGCTGAGGGTGCCGGAAGTGAAATGTTTAGATTTTGTGTCACTTCCCAAATGAGTTACACTGGCACATAATTTACCCCAAAACTGTCAACAGCCTAGGTTACATCGTTTCAGCCCATGACAGGAACTGGCCTCCATCGTCAGCCTGTGGACACTTGGCTATGATTCACCTCCTGTGACGGCTATGACATATCGACAGATACACTGAGTTTCGGGCCCTTCTGTTCTCTAAAAAGCTGCTTTCATTTTGGGCCGCTATAAAAAGGCTCACATGCACCCCTTCTGGAATAGGGCCCTGGAGGCTTGAAAGGAACACTTTCATATGTATTTTTTGGTGCCTGTGATGTAATGTGTTTTTAAGCCTATCAGAAGATGATCTGCACCAATGTTGATGTTTGCAATTGGAACCACCGTGATTATGAGGACTCCCTCACGGGATCTTTGATTGAAGCATATTGATCAAAATCCGATTGAAACATCAACTTCTCTTGACTGGTACATGTTACGTGCCTCTGCCTCCGTGAAGTATCTAAAGATAGCCTTTCATATTCCCCACAACAACATAGATGAACCTGACATCAGATTTATTGATGACATTAACATATTTTGGTCAATATAGTGCAATAAGTGCAAAGCAATTAAAACGAATGAAATTGATGAGGGAAAGAGAATTGCGAATGCTTGTATAAAAATAGGTGTTACATTAAAATATCAGTATTACACAACATAATTATTATTTCAATTATTATTCATGAATTTGATAACATATCAAGAATACATATTAAGAATGAATGCACGTATTCATTTTTAATAGTAATCATCCTAATGATAGCTGTTTAAAGGCCCACTTGCCTTCCAGCTCCAAAAAGTGCAGAAAGCATACAAAGACAACTTATTTTCTTCTTTAAATGACGCAGTCTTTCTTTAACATTGGGGGTGTGCCACCATTAAAAAAAAGAAGCCACTTTTACAATGCGAGCTACAGTAAATGATATGGAACTACAAACATAAACATTTACAGAGGATCATGGAATTATGACACAGGTAATATTGATGAAGAATCAAAATGTTTGAAAATACATGGCAGATTACTCCAATAAATACTTACTTTACAGACTAAAGCAGAGAATTGTCCTGCGCAGTTTGATGGAGACACTGCCGTACAGTGTTTTTTCGTCAGATGGTGATTTATAAACATTTTTGTGATTCACAATATATGTATGGTTATATTCCTGAAAATGTAGTTGGGTAAGTTGACCTGTACACTTACATGTATGTGTATTCAATCTTCACCATATAAAAATAGATTCTGAATCACCAGTTAAGTAGAACAACTTGTGTATTCGTCCAGTTGGGTTCAGAGAGAGACTTTCAGTTCCTGCAATGTCATGTAATTAAGAAGTAAGAATAATAGAGTTTGGCACACCCCGTTTAATGCTTATTTTGTTGATGTGTCGTGCCAAGGCACCCTCAATATTGAGCCAGTAGGTTTAAGGGGGGAAATCCTTCATACATGGACAAATCTGTTGCTCAAAACTGACTGAAAGTGGTCTGTTTCTCAAGAACTTCGAGGTAGTCCGGCTCGACTTGAAGTTTCGCTTTTAGTTCCAAATATTCATTTCTGTTGGGCTCCACGTAAACAGTACTCGGCGCTGTGCCATAAAGCACTGTTTCTCGTATCCTCTCTGGGTGCAAGAACTGGCGTCTAACATCAAAGTTTGGGTTGTACGTGTACGAGACAGGGCCAGTGTACTTGTATTCTAGACTGTTACCGGAGGGGGATTGGTTGTCCGCCTCTATGATGCCCCTGAAGAAGTGCTCAGCATTCTCTGCAGGGGAGGGGTCCTCGCGAGGCTCAATAGTGCTCACGCTATAAGTGGGACTTCTCATGTTGCTGTTCCTCTCCTCATCCACATCGCCCCTATAAGTCACCTTCAATTCATGGAGGTCGCGGTAATCCTCGACTGTGTTGCCTTCCCTGGACCTGTAAATGGGATTTTTGCACATGTGGCCCATAGGGTGAGGGATGTACTCATACACGTGTCCTGCGGGGGCTTTGACTTTGGGGACGGTTCGGTTATTACTGTAAAGGCTGTACTGCAAGTTAAACGAGCTCACGTCAGAGTTGTTGGTGCTGGTGCGGTCGCTCTGGGACTTTTTACGCTTTTTCACCACGACAACAAACAGCCCCGCCGCCACGAAGACGGACATGATGAACACGAGCAGCAGGCTGAGGATGAGGACAGAGAGAGGGACGACACTGCTAGTGGGGTTAGATCTCTGGTAGGTCTCTGTGGTGGTGGCTCTGTCCGGCAGAGGCTCGTCAGAGGGGGGCGCTGTTGAGACGACTACGTCAGAGTAATCTGGACACAGCTGTTCAGACTGAATGGAACGCATATCAATCCCGCTGTGACGTTTGGGTGTCTCGCATTTAACCTCATTAACAACGGTGCCGGCACTGAGCTGCTCGAGCCATATCTTCATGCCGACGACGTCACACGAGCAATCCCATGGGTTCTCAATCAGATCTATCTGCAACAGCAATTTTAACTGATCTAACACACCGCTCACAGGCAGGTTTTGGAAGTGGTTACTGCGGAGATTAAGTCTAGAGAGGGACAGCCCAGTAAAGATTCCCGCTGGTAAGGTTTTCAGAAGGTTATTGTTGAGGAAAAGCAGCTGAAGGTTTGGCACAAACCGGAACGTGCCCCCTACAATCTCACGGATTTTGTTGTATTCTAAGTAGAGATACTGCAAACTCTGCAGGCCAAAAAACATCTCTGCTGTAAGCCTGTCGATTAGATTACCATTTAAATACAGCCTACGCAGGTTGGTTAAATCCCCAAAAGCTCTGTCTTGGATGAGGGATATCCTATTGTTTCCTAGGTGAAGCAAATCCAATCCGGTAGCCTCCAAGAAATCAGATCTGCGTACCACAGGAATGTAATTCCCTGTGAGATACATTTTTTTGGGATTGTATGGCTTGGGCTTCAGGTCAGAGATGTTCTCAATCTTTCTCTCCTGGCAGTTGACGTTTAGTCCAAGATCAGCAATCTGCAGATTACATGTACAGGTGGTGGGACAGTCCAAAGGCACAGGAGATTTGGTCTGATAAGCAATGATGGGGCCATAGTTGTAAGGGTTAGCTGGAATCCGGGAGGTGGGCTTTGACCTGGTTCGGTTTGATTGACGGGTGCCCTTGGTAGGCCTTGACGATGCCTTGAAAGCATTTGACGAGGTGGCTGAGGCCGTCACCGAAGCTGGCGTGGTTTGGAAATATCCATTGGTGCTGAGTGGGGGAGGGGGGCGCATTTCATATTCAGAGATTGCTCGGCGGGGGCACAGCTCCTGTTTGGAGACCTCGTCCAGGTCTCTGCCATGCAGTCTGAACGGTGTCTCACAGACCACCTCCCCCACCAAAGCTGTGTACGATATGCTCTCCAGCCAAGCTTTCAGGGCAATGAGCTCACATGAGCAATTCCACGGGTTCTCCTCAAGTTGTAATTCCACCACTTTGTCCATGTGCTCCAGGAGCCCAATGTAAGGAAACATTTTCAACCGGTTGCCCCTGAGGTCCAGATGTGTCAAGGGAACATTCCGGAAAATGTTGGTAGGCAGAGCAGAGAGCAAATTGTCATTCAAAATGAGAACTGTGAGCTGATGCAGTTTACTCAGGGCATTAGGCTCTATATTGGTGATGTAATTGTAATCAATCTGAAGGTATTCCAAACTCTCCAGGCCGACAAACGTATCATCCCTTAGGACGTCTATCTTGTTGTTGTTCAAGTGCAATCTCTTTAATCCCTGGAGTCCGTTGAAAGCACCCGTTTCCACTTCATCGATAGCATTGTTGCCTAAATGCAATATGGTCGCCCCAGTGTAGTTGATGAAGTCGTTGAGGGACAGTTTCTTTAAGAGGTTCCCTGTCAGCAGAAGGTGGTACATTGAAAAATGCACCGGGCTTATTTCTGTCAGTCGGATGATCCCTCTATTCTCACAGCTTACCGTCAGTATCCCTTCCTTCTCTTCGCATGTACATAGATTCCTACAGATCTCCCCGTAATTGTCGTACATCTCGACCAGACTCAGAGATGCTGCGATCAGAAGGATTATTTTCAGTATCCAGATATGCATTTTCGAGGGAGAAGGTGCCCCAGCTCACTGAAGTATGGTGCCAGTATGGGGTGTCATCTAGAAGAGAAAGGCAGGCATTGTCTGTTTAATGAACATCTTGTGCTAAGTGGAACATCCCTGCATGCAGTGGTTACAACGAGCTATGCACTTGTGGATAGAGACATAATACACTTTGTAAAGCATTTTAGGTAACTAATTCCATATACATGTTTGGAGTTTTACACGCATAAGAAAGAGCAGATATCTGGACAGACACAATATGGTTATGCCATAAACATTTGTTGCAGCTAAAATGCTACAATCAGTACAGTTCCATTATTATGTATTTATCTCCAGCATCATATCTCGACATGGTATAGACATGCGAAAATGAAATAACTCCCCATGCGAAATATTGATGACATGCAGTGCATGTTGGTGAATGTCATGGAAAAGAGTACAGCCTTATGCATGTGTTTCTTTGAAAATAGAGCAAGCAGTTTGGTTATAGCCGCCTTTAGGTTGGTGATGTGCGATTTTGAAATCTATCGATGCATTCAAATGGCTTGCAAACTAAATCCACTAGCCATCTGCGGCATTTATACAGAATCCATTGCCATTTCAAATTCTATTCCCCGAAGATTCCAGCAAAGAGTTCATCTTGAGACAATGTTCACATTTAATCGATGCCACCCAGGATTAAACTATATATTTTATAAATCGAATGGAACAAAATTCCGTTGTTAAGTTAAGAATTCATGATATATTTTAAAAAATATGATACGAGCAATCCTATGGAATGACCAATGTCCTACTCACCCTGCAGATCCCGACGATTTGCGAATAGTATAGAAACCGCCGGGTATCAATCATTATCATCAGATATCCGGAGATATCTTGTTAATAAATGATAAATAGGCTAGTCGTGGTCATTATGGAAGGTGTTCATCCTCAAGCCTGCATGCGTTAGAAATACTGATTGTTACATAGGGACAGTCACAGCCCTTCATCCCTCGGGCGAAAAAAAGAGACCCAAGTTGATTAAAAGCAAAAACGGATTTGCAAGCATTGCTGAATGTCATGCACAATTTACATCATGATGTGGAATAAATAATACTATAATAAACGTTTTATTTCGCATCCGGTATATGTTGAAGTTGAAGAATCCCTTAATTCTTGTTCAAATAATCTCTCTCTCCCTTTCTCTCGCCCCCACCCCCTCCCTCACAAACGCGCGCGCACCACTCACATAATCACACACACACACATACACACACACACACACACACACACAAGTTCTATCTGTGACAAAATCGAGAAAATAGAAAAAGCTATCGGCCTGGAGGTCCGCTTTTGTGGGTGTAGTCATCCTAATATGATCATAGAGTTTATGGTAGGCTAATAGGCTATGTTTTACGAAAGGACATTTGATTCATACCGATTAAGAATGTATTGCATTCCAAATTTAGTTAGTCTGTAGCCTATGTAGGCCACTTACCACTAATTAATTCAATCAAAACAGGCCTACACTGAACGAATATGAGGCATTGCAATGATTTCATGAATTGCGCATTCATTCATCACCTTGAAGGACACTGAGTAGCCCCCCAAAAAGTTATGCAATGTAAATGTTAATGTATTATATCTACCAGTAAACGCGGATGTATATTGTTGGCACTTTAATCAAATGCACCCGTTTCGTCGTTTTTAATTTAGATTCAGCCAACTTGAATACAGCTGGAAGAGCTGTATGGGGATAAATCATTTTCTGGACCATGGACAGCTCCCCAACTCAATAATTAGCTTCCTTGAAATGAGCAATACAGCCCTGTATCTCAGACAGAAAATCCGCTGTCCTTACCATGTTGAACCTTTTCAATGCGAAAGCATTCCAACTACCTTCCGCTGTTTACCATCCTGTCCTATGGTAATGTGGAATCTGTGATTTTCGTTCCCTTTTCCCCGCTGTAAAATCCTCAAAGTAGAGCCACGGCGGTCTTTAGCTCCAAATACCTGGCAATGAATTGCACAAACTGTCTCATTCACGCCTGCAACGTGACGTTCTGCGCGACAAAAAAGCGGGTTCTTGTATTTCTCACAGCGAATCTTGGTCTCTCATTGTGGAATGGAATCAAAGAAAAGTAATAATTTCATATGGGAAAAGTGTAATAAACTGAACTGCAAAACATCAGATACATCCATTTCAACCGAGATCTCCCTCTGTAGCATGCGCGCCGGGGAATCGGTGGAAAGGCACGAATCCCTTTGTATCTTGTGAGTGGTACGGCTTGTATTGCGTTGTGAATAGATCTACCCAAGATCCTTATTTTTCTCCTCAGCGTTGACCACACAATTTGACTGAATATGTATGCGCATCTTAGATAGTTGACTTTAATTCAACATTGTCTGACGAAATAATATGATGTCCTTCCTATGTCTCTGCGCAATCAATTATGCGTTTTTTGTACTGCCAATGTTTCAACTGGTGGAACGTGGATCAAGGTTGGCGCAGCATACACAATATGTAAAGTCTATATTAATTTCCATTCGTTGGAGGCTGAAATAGTCCTGGAATATGCATGAATGTCCTCACCCCTAATGTATATAACGAGCAAAACATGCATGTTGTCAATATTTAGATGCTATTTGTGGTGTAGTACCTCATGGGGGGGGGGGGGGTCGTGAGAGTGAGAGTGAGGAAGACCTATAGAGGGCAGTACAATGCGATTAAACATACTTTTTGACGGTGTACTTGTACACATTGCCAGGCAATACGGCCGCATTTACACAGGCAGAAAAATATCAGAAATGGGCTGCCAGTGAGAAAATGCTGTGACAACATGGCAACAGGTGTTGTTCATGTGGCATGTTAAGGTCAGTGTGTGGGTAGAGTCCGAGCCTGGCCTGAGGATGTGTGTGTGTGTGTGTGTGTGTGTGTGTGTGTGTGTGTGTGTGTGTGTGTGTGTGTGTGTGTGTGTGTGTGTGTGTGTGTGTGTGTGTGTGTGTGTGTGTGTGTGTGTGTGTGTGTGTGTGTGTGTGTGTGTGTGTGTGTGTGTGTGTGTGTGTGTGTGTGTGTGTGTGTGTGTGTGTGTGTGTGTGACCTTGTGTGTCTGTGTGAAAATGGAATCGACGGAGGTATTGGGGATGCATCTTCCACACGACTGTGTGCCTGCTGTGTGCATGCAGAATGAAATAATGGGCACCCATATGATTTGGGTAAGTGTTTCAAGACATGGCAATTTACTGTATATACAGGTAATCTGTGCACACAATTCTAAATTGCATGCATTTTCTAAATTAATTCAACAATTATAATTATAACAACCAAAACATTTGGGGATGATTTCCAAGGCTAAATCTGGGTCTGGTAAACTGGGGTTTTCCATTATAGCACCATTGGTTCGCCAGTGATAATATTCATGTTAGCGCTATTGTATTTGGGGGGGGGGGGGTTACTGTGTTTCCAGTTAGCTAGGGCTGACACTGAAGACTTGAAACCGACGACTTAACATTGAGGACTTGTGTAGAGCAGAATGAACAACATCTGCATCATCAAGACAGTTGCTTTGTGAGGTGTTAACCGTAGATGATGTTAACCCATGTTCACAGTTAGCCATTGCTATGTAAATGCAAGCTGAAAAGTACCAATGGCCTGGACTTGGCCACAAGTTAGAGCAGGTTCACAGATGCCATGGTGCAGTGAGACACTGGGGCCAGGCCGTGGAGGGGGCAACACAAAAGTCTGAGCCTTTTTGGTAAAACACTGGGGTAAATCCTTAGTGGAAATAAGCCATTAGAGTCTGAACTTTTTGAATTCATAAACGTTTTGCCTGGTGCCTATTCAACAGCCATGTTTGTGGTTTATCTGTCCATTGGCTAACAAAGACAGGCGATTGGTAAATTAAGTTTGAATGAGTCTTTGCAACCATATGTGTGCTAGCTCTGCCAGGGGTAAAGTCCAATTAGACCTTGAGAGCCATTGAGCAAGCAATGTATACATATAATTAAATCTAGCATATGGAGGGGGCTGGCATGTACAAACAGATCTTCCCATTAGTCTACATTGTATTAAGTATCCATAAGTCAACTCCTATACCCTCCTTAGTGACCAAACACAACGGTAAGCTGATGTGTCATATAGGCGGCTTTCAAATTAGCCGTGGAGATGTATTAAATTATCTGAACGTTTCTGGCTGGCTAATCGCATTAACAATACGTTAACAGCAAATTGCCTGTTGTGAAGGACAAATCTCACAATCTTTGGCGCCCAGCTGGAAATCCAGTTAAAGAAGTCATTGTCGTGATAGCGTGGCGCGGTGGCAGTGGTGTCTTCCCAATGGAAGGCACTTTAGCTGGCTCCCCTGAGAAGAATCATGACATCAAAATAGTAGTCGTTTTTTCATTACCTCCTCTGATGGAGGAGATACAAGTGGTGTGTGTGTGTGTGTGTGTGTGTGTGTGTGTGTGTGTGTGTGTGTGTGTGTGTGTGTGTGTGTGTGTGTGTGTGTGTGTGTGTGTGTGTGTGTGTGTGTGTGTGTGTGTGTGTGTGTGTGTGTGTGTGTGTGTGTGTGTGCGCACACGTAAGAGAGAGAGGGAGATGGAGAGAAAGAGAGAGAGAGAGCGTGAGAGCGAGCGCGGGAGATAGATGTGTACATGCAATCATTTTAAAAGAAACAGTAGCAGTATTATTCAAATCAGTGTGTGTGTTTGTGTGTGTGTGGGTGTGTAGGCCTTTGTATCTACTCTACAGCAGATGCATCTATGCCATCCTGCCTGTTAACAGACAAAAAATAATAATTATTATACACAGGCACTACAGATTTATTAATTGCTTTGAAATGGGAGCACATATGGCTGCTTGGCCAACATGAACTGAGTGTGCTTACAGTTTGTAGAATTAGGTACCTATAAGCTCTACCTGGAAAGCTCATCCTAATGATCACCTACTAAATAATGACTATGCCAGTGGAGGCTGCTGAGGGGAGGACTGCTCATAATAATGTCTGAAACGGCGCAAATGGAATGGCATCAAACAAATAGAAACCATGTGTTATATACCATTCCACTCATTCCACTTCAGCCATTACCACGAGCCCGTCCTCCCAAATGAAGGTGCCACCAACCTCTTGTGCTATGTACACACTATCCTACCCATTCAAAATAACAAGAGATAAAGATCTGATATCTTTGGGATGTGATGCTACAAAGTACTGAGCCCAATGCCTATACATAATGAGATCTGATGATGAGCCCAACGCTTGTGCTTAATGGTATGTGGGATTATCTCAGTGCAGTATACAGTATGTGCTGTGTTTCTATGTCACACATTACTGTTTGCATTGACAGCTTTAGCACCTAGACAGTCTGAGCCAAGATTTGTGATGCTCATAGAAGAAGAAAAAATATAAAACTCTTATCACTGTTGCCCTTGAGTTATCCTTTTGGGACCAGAATACTACATTCAATAGAATGGATTTATATTACCAGCTAGTTCTCCATTCCTCAAGACAATGTTGACCATTTGCTATGGTTCTTCATGTAAATACTGATGCTAATATTTGAATGTCAATGTCATGTGGATGTCATGTTTAAAGGGATAATGAAGAGACGCGGAGGTGAATTCATAAATAGGATACATGGGGTGGGACTAAACTGTTTGAGCAACTGCACATTCATTCGATTCAATTGCAGCGCACGTCTCGAATAACAAACAGTAATTCCAGCTCAATAAATGTTACCGATTTCTGGAAAAAAACACTTTTGGTTAACTGATTATTTGATTGATGGGTTAGCTGGATTGCTTAGAGAAATTGATCATCTAGATGCACCATAATTAATAGTGTATGCCTTACTTACGTGACTTTGGTTTCTCAACAGTGGAATGGTGCCATTCATTTTCCTTCAACTGTGGCAAGTACAGGAACTATTCACAACCCTTGACTTTTTTCACATTTTGTTGTGCTACAGCCTGAATTTAAAAATGGATTACATCTAGATGTTGTGTCACAACCCATTATGTCGAATTGAAATGATGTTTTTAGAAATTTGTACAAATTAATTCAAAATGAAAAGTTGAAATGTCTTGAGGCAATAAGTATTCAATCCCTTTGTTATGGCAAGCCTAAATAAGTTCAGGAGTACAATTTTTCTTACCAAGTCACATGTGTGCAATGCTAGTGTTTACTGTAACATGATTTTTGAATGCCTACCTGATCTCTGTACCCCACACATATAATTATATGTAAGGTCCCTTAGGTGAGTATACCTCACTATTGGCTAATAACACTCATACAACAACAACATGCAGATTTTGCTGAGGGTGTCGGCAGAATTTTTTAAAGATTTTGTGTCACTTCCCAAGTGAGTTACACTGTCAACAGCCGAGGTTACATCGTTTCAGCCCATGACAGGGCCTCCATCGTTAGCCTGTGGACACTTAGCTGTGATCCACCTCCTGTGACGGCTATGACATATCGACAGATACACTGAGTTTCGGGCCCTTCTGTTCTCTAAAATGCTGCCTTCATTTTGGGCCGATATAAAAAGGCTCACATGCACCCCTTCTGGAATAGGGCCCCAGAGTCCTTAAAAGGAACACTTTCATATTTTATTTTTTATTTTTTTGTGACCGTATGTTGAGTGGGGCTATTCATGGCGTTGCAAAATGAATTTTGATTAATGTAATGTGTTTTTAAGCCTATCAGAAGATGATCAGCACCAATGTTGATGTTTGCAATTGGAACCACCGTGATTATGAGGACTCCCTCACGGGATCTTTGATTGAAGCATATTGATCAAAATCCGATTGAAACATCAACTTCTCTTGACTGGTACATGTTACGTGCATCTGCCTCTGTGAAGTATCTAAAGATAGCCTTTCATATTCCCCACAACAACACAGATGAACCTGACATCAGATTTATTGATGACATTAACATATTTTGGTGCAATAAGTGCAAAGCAATTAAAACAAATTAAATTGATTGGGGAAAGAGAAGTAATTGATCATCTAGATGCACCACAAATTAGTGTATGCCTTACGTGACTTTGATTTCTCAACAGTGGAATGGCATCATCCTTTTATATCAACACTGGCAAATACAATGCATTCAGAAAGAATTCACAACCCTTGACTTTTTCCACATTTTGTTGTTTTACAGACCAAATACAAATTGATTACATTGAGAGTCACTGGCCTGAACACAATACCCCATAATGTCAAATTGGAATGACTTTTCAGAAATTTGGACATATTATTTAAGAAACAAAAGCATTTTGAGTCAACAAGTATTCAACACCTTTGTTATGGCAAGCTTAAATAGGTTCAGGAGTAAAGATGTACTTAAACAAGTCACATAATAAGTTGCATGGTTCACTATTTGTGCAATGATAGTGTTTAACATTATTTTTTAAATGCCTACCTGATCACTGTACCTCACACCTACAATTATCTTAAATCAGCTTGAAAATCTATGGCAAGACATGAAAATGTCTGTCCAGCAATGATCAAGTACAAACTCGACAGAGCTTGAAGAATAAAACAAAAATGTACTTGCAAATATTGTATAATCCAGGTGTGCAAAGCTCTTAGAGACTTACCCAGAAAGACTCACCGCTGTAATCACTTGCCAAAGTTGATTCTAAAATGTATTGACTCAGGGGTGTGAATACTTAAGTAAACTAGATATTTCTGCATTTCATTTTCAATAAATGAGCAAACATTTCTAAAATCTACTTAATCCATTTTGAAGTCAGGCTGTAACACAACAAAATGTGAAATAAGTCAAGGGGTATGAATACTTTCTGAAGGCACTGTACAACACATCAATAAAGTTAGCGCCTGAAATGTGTAGATCACTTCTTTACTCCCCATTTACATTTTTCTGGCAGTTCATTTGCCACGTTTACTTTAGCGCGATACCAGCTGTCGATGCCCGGGCGCTAATCAAAAGCATCAAATCTAACCCTTAGCATTTATCAGGCCTGAAAGGATGTACAGTACAGCTCTGGAGCGGATTCCTATTGCATTGCATCTTCAGACAGCTAAGATTGATCACCAAAGAACAGGGAGGTTTCGCAAGGGGCTTTCCTTTGTATTTTTCCCTCACAGGTTCCTCTACAGGTCTAAGGGAAGGTAATTTAAAAATGTTGAATCGGTAAGATGCCAACTTACCTGGGGCTATAATGAAGAGAGCTGCTGACGACAGCGATAAGTGCATCCACAGTATCAACAGCATGAACGAGTGAATTAATTGAATTATGGGCTCTCATGCAGAGTAACAAAGCGGCAAACCGGAAACAAGTTCACCCCTCATAGACTTCAGCTCCAGTAGGCCCTAGGTTAAAAAAAAGATACACAACAGTCCAAAACAATACAAACAACAAATTTTCACCATAACTCTGGTCATAGAAATATTCAATGTTTACATTGCTGACATTTTCATAAATAGAAACATAGAGTTGACTTCCTGAGGCTTGGGTATTTGGATAGAGTATCAGGACTGAGCGTCCATACAGAAAACTCATATGCAATAAACTATATTTACATATATGTTCAGAACATATTCATAAACTATTTAACTTGAGCACATCATAGAATATGTATGTACATATATTTTAAACTCTATGTAAATTACATATATTATCATGCTGAATTGTAATGTTGAGTCTGTGGACCTCTGATTCCTTGGCATTATGTTCCCAAAGCGGGGTTTGCATGCAAAAGTTGAAAATAAATTATGCAGCTATTGAGGCTACTTGCCAATTATGAAACAATGTAAGATTAGCTATGTTAATATCGAAAAGAGACACATGAACCTAGAACATATTGCTCCCGAGCTGTCAATCCCAATTTGAAATTATCCAGAGCCCCGCCCCCAGCCCACCTCCAATTGACAGAGCAGCAGTTGCAATTTAGAATGTTCAGCTGTCAGCGCCCAAAATCTTTCTCAATGATAATAGCATGTTATTTTATTATTTAATCATAACATCGATTTAAAATATGTTTTTAATCTAGCGGGTCAAACTTTCTGAAAGAAAGAGTTTTTACCGAGCTAGCTAACACAGCTAGTTAGCTAGCTAGCTCCTTTAGCTTGTCCACACAACATGCAGTGTGACTGACCAAGGCAAGAAATTATTTGGGAATTTAATATGTCATGTAGCTACAGTACACGTATGTGTTAGATATAATCTAATTGCCAAAGCTAGCTAGTTGATGTTAAATGTTGCTTTTCAAGCAATGCATTGCTTGCTAGCTAGCTTTGTAGTGAGGGCTGGGTTTCTCTGACAGCAATATAGTTAGAACTGGATAGCTAGCTAGATTATTTCAAGGTAAAAATACAAATATTTTTCCCTGCAGTGTATCTTTCTGGTCTGGAGCCTCGACAGCTAATATAAGTTAGTTTGTTAGCTATCATTTAGCTAGTTAGCTCGTGAACATTATCCCCTAATTCAATGTCTTGTGTGGAATGGTTTCGCTGACTCTGTCTCTGCATTATTCACTGGGGCCAATTTAACCATTGTTAACAGTGGAGGTGTAATAAATACTCAGGGAGAAAAAGGTGTAGATTCACGGGGCATAGTGCCACAGATGTTTATTAAGCCTTCACAGAATGCAGGAATTGTGGTCGCAGGCATGCAATGGTCAAACACAGGTAGGAAGTCAATAACAAACAATACCTCACAACCATACAAACAGAAAGAAAGATCTAAACTAAATAGGGAGCTGATGAGATCTGATGAGATCAGGTGAGAAACAGGTGAAATCAATAAACAAAAATGAAAGACAGGAATATATTCCAGATCACAAAGAAACAGGGCTATGTTCAAGAACACAATGAAAAAGAACACAAGGTTGACTAAGAAAACAAAAGCAGAACCTTACAGAAGGCCAACCAAATCATGTAGCCCAACTTCATTGGGTAGTCACAAAATAACCCCTAATTCTTCATCTTGTGTTGATTTCTTTCACTGACTCTGTGTCACTTTATATGTTCAAGAACACAATGAAAAAGAACACAAGGTTGACTAAGAAAACAAAAGCAGAACCTTACAGAAGGCCAACCAAATCATGTAGCCCAACTTCATTGGGTAGTCACAAAATAACCCCTAATTCTTCATCTTGTGTTGATTTCTTTCACTGACTCTCTGTCACTTTATCCTCAGAGTAACTGTCAACTTGTTTAATGACGTTATTTTCCGTTAATCTCCATTCATCTTTGCCTCTATCCTGACTAGTCTCCCAGTCCCTGCCACTGAAAATATCACAACATGATGCTGCCACCACCATGCTTCACAGTAGAGATGGTGCCAGGTTTCCTCCAGATGAGATGCTTGGCATTCAGGCCAAAGAGTTCAATCTTGGTTTCATCAGAGCAGAGAAATTGATTTCTCATGGTTTGAGAGTCCTTTAGGTGCCTTTTGTCAAACTCCAAGCGGGCTGTCATGTGCCTTTTACTGAGGAGTGGGTTCCGTCTGGCCACTCTACCATAAAGGCCTGATTGGTGGAGTGCTGCAGAGATGTGTGTCCTTCTGGAAGGTTGTCCCATCTACAGAGAGGAACTATGCAGCTCTGTCAGAGTGACCATCAGGTTCTTGGTCACCTCCATGACCAAGGCCCTTCTCCCCAGATTGCCCAGTTTGGTCGGGGTGGCCAGCTCTAGAAAGAGTCTTGGTGTTTCCAACCTTCTTCCATTTAAGAATGATGGAGGTCACAGTGTTCTTGGGGAGCTTCAATGCTGCAGAAATGTTTTGGTACCCTTCCCCAGATCTTTGCTCTGTCTCAGAGCTCAACAGACAATTCTTGGCTTGGTTTTTGCTCTGACATGCATTGTCAACTATGGGACCTTATATAGACAGGTGTGTGCCTTTCCAAATCATGTCTAATCAATTTAATTGACCACAGGTGGACTCGAGACAAGTTGTAGAAACATTGCAAGGATGATCAATGGAAACAGGATGCACCTGAGCTCAATTTCAAGTCTCATAGCAAAGGGTCTGAATACTTATGTAAATAAGTTATTTTGTTTTTTTGTTTTTAATACATTTGCAAAAATGTATAAAAATCTGTTTTTTACTTTGTCATTATGAGGTATTGTGTTTAGATTATTGAGGATGTTGTTCTGTTTAATCCATTTTAGAATATGGCTGTAACGTAACAAAATGTGGAAAAAGTCAAGGTGTCTGAATACTTTCCGAAGTCACTGTATGTGTATATATGTGACCGACTGGCTCAATTCGGTCTTATGTATCACAATTTGAAATTGTGTTTTTACGATGGAAAATAGTAGACTCAGAGCTACACAATTTTAGATGATACACTACAGTTGAGGAACAATGAGAAAGTTCTCCTTTGAAAGTTGATAAACTTGTAAACTCACGTTTGAGAAAATGGTCTTTGAATATTTTTGGTGCTACTACTGGAGAGCTCTTCTTTGTCAACACCCTTTCAGCATCGTTCACACCCTGTTAAGCTTTAGCCCCACCCATCTTTTTAAGGGTTGATCGGAGCATTCTGTACTAACAACAGTGGTCAAGCACCCAAGCTAACTTGCTATCTACTTCCAGACACAAATGAGAGAACAGCTCACTGAACATTACTCGCCTTAGCAGAGCTGGTTAGACTGTTATGTTATCCAGAGTGTTGTTGATTGTAACTGTGCTGCTGGCAACAATTTAATGATGTTTTTTTACTGAGGTTTACTGACACCGGCCATACTCAACGGGTGTTGAGCGTTTGTAAATGCATCAGTTATTCTGCACTCTGGCACACTCAGACAAGAGTGCTCTTAAATCAGATTAGATGACCAGACAAAATGTACGATCGCACCCGAAATGGTTACTTGCATTGTGGAGTCTTTTTTTAAGACATGTAGCTAGCTAGGTAAATAATGAACCATAATCCCAACTCATGACTTTACTTCCCTGCATGAATCTGCAGGTAGCTAACCATCCAGGTTCAATGTTAGCTAACTAACATTAGGCTATAGCTAGCCAAGCAAATGGCTCTGAGATACGAATAATAAGATCATACACGTAACATTAGCTAGCGAGCCAGCCAGCTAAAGTTAGCTAGCTTACAGTTGTCGTGTCTTTGGCTATGCCGGATTAAGTGATATGACATGCTATTCTATAAAATCCTTTCTCCGTAATTAATATTACCTGATTGAGTTAGTCATGTAAATATAATTAACTAGAGAGTCGGGGCACCACGAAATAATATTTATAGAGCTGTTATCTTCCGAATAAACTCTTAAAGACCTAGTAATATTTTACATCAATAGCAGTCAATATTAATTGTCACCTTAATTCAGTCTCATCTGAAAGTTGTAAATTATTTGTTATCTTCACGTACCCTGGCTAACAAGTTGAATCATCAATACAAAATTGGGTTTAATTATTTATTTACTAAATACCTAACTAATCACACAGTATTACATATACAAAGAATTAATCATACCCTAGCGGGCGGAACAGAAATGACATCTGGTTACACAATAGAAAATGGGCTGGGTTTAAGTGAAAGAGCGGGAAGACTGAGGGACAAAGGGAGAACCTGTGCTATCGTAAATACAGCATCTTATTCATTCTAAATTACCGCCCATTTGGAAAAGGAAAATGCAATAAATATTTACTCTGAGCTGCGCTTCGGTAGGTTGGTGGTAGATGGAAGGCCGTGTTGCCAAAACGAGTCCTTTGTCCTTTGAAGAATGTCTCTGGTGGTCAATTGGATACATCGTAGTAACGTCGTCGTGTGGTAGACGGGATACTCTGTCTAACTCAACGGCTAGGAGGTATCACTTCTGTCGTGAATAAGAGTTCAAAGTTCATACCATTCGCAACCAAAGCTCACGCTGAGGTTGGCTTAGTTCTGTAGTTGACATGTTAGTCCTTTTAACGCAGAGGCTGCAGACCTCACATACTTGGAACAGGAGGTTACATTTTCATCAAGGCTTTATAAATGAAGGGAGAGGAGGGCGTGTTTGAAATGTTTTATGACCCATGTTCCTTCACAGGGGCGGGCCACTGTTTGAGCAGAGCCCAAACCTTATGAAAACCCAAATCTCTCATTTGCAAGCCAAAATTTAATTTAATCTCTTCACCAATAATTTTATATTCAAACATTTAAATTGAACAACAATTCCATGTGAATCCGATAACTACAATGTGCAGACTTTCCACTGTAGGGTTTATGTCATCTTATCATTGATGAGAATGTCTCAGATGACAACCGAACTGACATCATATTCATTAAGTACCACCGCACGCACATGTTCAATTGGTCGGATTACCAGAATATAGTTCATTTCCCCCCACCTTCTGAAGTTCCCAGAATCTCTATGTTAACCAAGGAGTTTTCAAATTTCACATCAGTAGGGTAGAGAGAGGAAAAGGGGAGAAGAGGTATTTATGACTGTCATAAACCGTTGAAATTAAACCACTTTCTGTCAAATTTAGAAATGTGTAATATCTGAAAATGTAGCCAGCTAGACTATCTTACCCGTATTCTTTATTCATGGATGGACGCGTCTCCTGTCGGATGCTATGGTTGTCCTTAGTTTGAAGATGTAATCCTTAACTATCATTCTCGAATTCCACTGATTTCAAAACTTGGTCCTCCAGAAAGTGGAGAGCAACACTTATGCATTTTTACTACACAATACATCTAAAAAAGCTACATTAGACAGAATTACCTAGACAGACTGACCAGCTCAAATAGACGGAAGCCTGCTATATGGCATACCAATTCAAACTCATCTCTCAGCAAGTCATTATCTCAGCCAGTCATGGCTAGCGGGAAGGTTGCCTGCTTTTTCTGTGGCTAAACCAACTGGGCTCGAAATTTAACAATTGTATTCGTATTTACAGATAGCATACACGTTTGTTATTAAGGTATATGAAAGTTCATATGTTCGAGCAGGCATTTCTGCCAAAAAATGCATTTTGATTTAAAAAAAAAGGTTTACGTTCAAACGGCTCTCCTATGAAGTAGTGACTTGCGACATATGCCTCGTTTCCTGAAACGGGTCACATATATGAGTAATAAATATATTTAGATTTATTTCAAATATTAGTACGTACTGTATATTACATTTTTGTAAATGAAATATGGGTCAATATATTAGGCTTCGGTATGGGTTAACAGCACTTAGGGTCTTCAGCCATCAAGGTCTACCGCCATCTGTGAGGTAACATCACCACTACCTACGTATATGAAAAGCACAGATACAATTGTAATTTCAAACTCTGACTTTGACCCATTATCTTAAAGTTCAAGGGCATCAAGTGATAGGATAATAGTGAATTTGTGTGGCTAGTATATCCTTGTTTAAATCCTTTACTATCAACCACTCACCGAGCAAAAATTCAGTCGATAAGGCATTTTGAAGCACCACTCCACATTGCCTGGCCAGTTGAAAGGCAAATTTGAAAACACTAACTGAAGTGGAGCATGGTTAGGAAAATTGTGTGGTGGCCTGCATTCAAAAGGTCAATATTATGTATTGCAGAGAATGGATGGCTAAGCCGGTTTTCAAATGTTGGGCCGCTTTGTCAGCAATTTGATAAACAGACAGGAGAGGAAGCCTGACTCATACTCACCCTCAGGTACACCATACAGATTGCTGCTATGTAGTCCTATGTTTGCACAGTAGCTAAGGTTGGTAGTTATTGATTAAGGGTAAAAACAAATATTTTAAGGAAGTCAGAAAACTGAAACTGGGACGTTGTTGAAGTAGGAATGAAACATTACTCCAATCCTGTTCCTCTACTGAACACTAATCTCATATTTAGTATAATGAATGTTGCTAATAAAACAACTAAATGTCTTCACTTAATGAATGTTGTACAAAATTGGGGGGATAACGCACAGAACTTCAAACATCACATATGTGCAACAAAATGTAAAACCCATCTACAAATCACATGTCAGATACACACAGCATGAGGCCTATTGTTCAAACAATTTTTTCTCTCTTGTTTGGGATTGGAAATTAATTTTACTGTGCAATGTTCTAGTCTAAATTAGAATCACTGTAGGATTTCAATCTGCGAGTGAGAGAATGAATGAGGGGGAAAAGCCTGCCTAGCCAATTAGCCAGGCAATAATGGATTTCTAAGTCACAAGAGGAACCATTTGCCCTCTAATTTAAATAGTCAAGATAATTACAGTAAATGAAAATATGGATGAGAATAGTACCATGTACATATCAATTGTCATGCATGTCTGGTAGTCTCTTTCCTTTTCTCTCTGCACTAGAAATCCACACATCTAGACCCTAAAAAAATAGAACTCCTTAGATAGAGTCCTTTCAGTTAACCTACAATTGATAGTGTCAGTTTGTCAACCAAATGATGTTCTGTGTTTTTGACACAAAAATCTACTGCACTAGTTGTTCAGGCTCTGGTCTTGTCCCAACTTGATTACTGTCCTGTAATATGGTCAAGTGCAGCAAAGAAAGACAAAGCTGCAAAGCTGCAGCTAGTTCAAAACAGAGCAGCACGCCTCACCCTTAACTGCACATACAGAACTAGCATCAACAACATCCATGCCAGTCATTCCTGGTTGAGGGTTGATGAGAGATTAACTGCTTCTCCTATCATTTTTACGAGAAATATTACTTTAATGAAAATGTCTGTCTGCATAATCAAATAACATTCAGTTTAGAGACCAATTAAAACTCCACAAGACATGCCACCAGGGGGCTCTTCACAGTCCCCAGTCCGAAACGAACTAACGGCAATGCACAGTATTATACAGAGCCATGATCGCATGGAACTCTCTTCCATCTCCAATTACTCAAGCAAACAGCAAAATTGCCTCCAAAAAATATATGAAACAACAGTTCTTGAAACGGCCGAGACTGTGAGGGGACACACGCAAACATACGCACACACACAATGTTTTTAGTAGTATTGTTTGTGCTATTATTATAATTTTAATGTTTTAACTTGAATTGTTTATACATTGTATTTTAAATTTGTGTGACTGTCCTTTTCTATCAGTGTATCAGTGTTTTGTGTTTATTGTGGACTCCAGGAAGAGTAGCTGCTGCTTCGTCAAAAGCTAATGGTGATCCCAATAAACCAATAAACCAATGAATTACATCATGGCCAGAGTTCTGTCACAACATCTTCAGCCATTTCTCCCCACTCCAGCGGATGTTAAGAATTCAGTAGTTGAGGTTCACAAAACTATTTCCC
The DNA here is from genome assembly GCF_036934945.1 of Oncorhynchus masou masou. Lineage (NCBI taxonomy): Eukaryota > Metazoa > Chordata > Actinopteri > Salmoniformes > Salmonidae > Oncorhynchus > Oncorhynchus masou. The sequence goes on along the minus strand of NC_088217.1, from coordinate 73,541,238 downwards.
TTGCCAGGAGCCTAAGAAGCATGAGAAACGCCTGTCCGGCACACAAACAGACACAACAACACTCTACCCATGCCTTTACATAGCTGACACCATCAAACACACACCGCGCACCACAGAATGCCACAGCAGAATGAACAGGGACATCATAGAATCCAAAGGTATTTGAAATGGAAAAAGGTTGTTGAACCCTATGACTTTCCAATTCTTTGCACTAGCTGCCTTTTTATGTCTGGATCATTGATTTCCGTAGGAGTGATTTGATTCATGCTGGGAAGGTGTAGGGGGAAATTCAGAAGGGCCCAAGGAGTCTGACTATATCAGAGACCTCTCAAATGCTCCTTTGAGTGTCAATGGTGCTTTTTATACACTATTCTTCAGTATGTTCCATGTTCTAGTATGTTCCAGAACATCACAATAGAAAACAATAGAATTAACTAAGCACACTGACCATGAAAAATAACTAAAGTTTTTCTGAATGAACATAGTGTTCTGTACCATACTACATGGTGGAATCATATAAACAAAGACCATTGCTCAATAAGGCTCATCATCAACAATGCCTGGACAATAATATAACATTTTTAGATTCAAAGAACTATTGAGTGAATGCATTAGGCTTCTGTGAACGTATGAAACAGCTAAATAAACATTTATTTGATAAGAAATAATCAATATACAGTTGTTTTAACATCCACCCCCAATCCCAACGGAGGACTTTGGTACTCAGTAGAGCGTGTTGATGAGGAGAGCTCCCAAGGGAAATCATTTCCTACTGCACCCTCACAATGACAAGTCATGGGACAAGAATACATCCATTAACAAATGTTGAATTCATTTATCAATGAAGTGCCATCAACATGCAATCCATGGTACTCTAGAAGGGAGGAAAGTATGCAAAACAACAAATGCATTTTAGTCTCCTCGGACATTTATCTAATAACTAGAAAAGCATTCTGATTAATGAAAGGTGAAAGGTGCATGGGTAACTAATCAACTAACTGGACCGTTACTTCGTTAACATATGCAAAGTGTGATGTTCTCCTAATTGGCTTCAGCAAAAAAAAAACATATCCTTCAAAAGGCCACGTGATATAGGGTAATACTGTGCAAAAGTGGTGTTTCAAACTGACCTCATTCCCAGATTAAAATGTGCTTCCAGTACTTGACAAAACCAATTAACATTTCTGTTCCTCCATTCCTACAGGACAGCAGTTGTCTATATCTTGCCAGAGCCACTCGTGCTCCCTTTGTACATATGGAGCCAGGGACACACTGCCCGACCGGGGTATTGGTCCCAGTATGAGATAAGGACTGGGCAGGGACTCAGTGCCTGGGCAGATGATCAGTCATTGGGCATGATGATAGCTGGTGGCCAGGGATTCCCTGGGTGGACTCTACCTACTAGACCCAGTTGTCTCTTACACCTACTGGACTGTGTGAGCTGCCTGGATGGGTGTCTGACCCAAATAAAAGAGGCCTATGCCCTAGAAACCGAGGTTGGTGTTTTTAATGTGCAGTGTTGTGTGGAGAACCATTGTCTTATATACTGAGAAATTAATTATCTGTAATTATCTGTATATTATCACATACACTATATGGCCAAAAGTATGTGAACACCCCTTCAAATGAGTGGATTTGGCTATTTCAGCCTCATCCATTGCTGACAGGTGTATAAAGTTGAGCACGCAGCCATGCAATCTCCATAGTCAAACATTGGTAGTAGAATGGCCCGTAGTGAAAATAACTCAGTGACTTTCAATGTGGCACAGTCATAGGATGCCACCTTTTCAAGAAGTGAGTTGTTCTGCTAAGCTAGAGCTGCCCCGGTCAACTGTAAGTCCTGTTATTGTGAAGTGGAAACGTCTAGGAGCAACAACGGCTCAGTCGCAAAATGGTAGGCCACACATGCTCACAGATGGGGACCACCGTTTGCTGAAGCGAGTAGCGAGGTCCATAGAGAAATGGTTTCTCAAAATTGGTGTGGAAGAATTTGCCTGGCCTTCACAGAAACCTGACCTCAACCCCATTGAACACCTTTGGGATGAATTTGAATGCCGATTGCAAGCTAGACCTAATCGCCCAACGTCAATGCCCGACCTCACTAATGCTCTTGTGGCTGAATGGAAGCATAGTCGCGCCCACAATGTCCCAACATCTAGTGGACAGCCTTCCCAGAAGAGTGGAGGCTGTTATAGCAGCAAAGGGGGGACCAACTCCATGTTAATGCCCATGATTTTTGAATGAGATGCTCTCGGGCTATGATACAAATGTACATCAAGCTGCACAGTTGAGTTGGGCGCCATGCATAACCATCCTGAGTCACGGGGCCTTGACACCCATGTTCCCACTAAGCTGTGCGTGTAAACATCTCCCCCGGGACTGCCCGCAGAAGAAATGTCAGCCAGCGCAAAGATCTTCACTTTCTAGAATTTCCCTCCTTAGTTATCACTATCAGCGTTTCCCTTTACTGTGGGTATTGTGATCGAATCAACGCAATAGTAGACAAAAAAAAGGAACTATGCAAGACTTAAAGGCGCTGCATGGTCAATCAGACTTCTTGGTGATATGGCCTCTGCGTTCATACTTCTTGTGCTTCGCAGAGCAGCGCAGAGCTGTTGAGTAGAGCTGTTGTGAAGGAAGTTGTCAAGGGAGTGAGTTTGTGTTTATACAGGACCTCCTGCCCCCACCTACCATCATTGTTACAAAATATGGGAGGCACACTGCGATGCAGTATGGAGCTCAATTTGACCTCTGCATTGAGCATAAATTGGCTTTCAGCCCGTACTCTACACAGACCTATGCAGCATAACCAATCAGAGCTGCAGTAGGCCTATATGCAAATAGACCTTTGCCATGTATGGATCTGTGCCATTTACTTTGAACTTGACTTTTTTACAGTATGAGCAATGAGTAGATGAGCTTGTTTAGAGATCAAAGCAAGAGCTGCATGTAGTCACGTGTGCACATTTGTTCATATGCTTTGCTAGTTAGTGAGTTATTAGCCCAATTTGGGATCATATGTAGTCAGCAATGGGGAAGTGATTGCTACAAGATCACAACAATTGTACATTTCTAGACATCTTTGAAAAGCAAGTCAGGTAAAGCCTTGTATTCTGAGACATGCTTGAATAAGCTAAGTAGCCAACAGGCAGAGGGTAGCATATTTGTCTGATTCTCTGTAATAATGGTATGGGAAAAATAATGCAATTTATTTTGTAAAGTGGATTCTTGCATCAAACAACAATATTTTCAGTCACTTCCTTGTCTGAAGTTCAAGTGGATAAACAGGTTAATGTCAAGCCCTGCATGATTTTTTTTCTTCAAAAGTCTACATTGAACACCACACATTGGCTTCTATTTCCACGTTCAAATGTTATGGGATGCATTTTCCCCATTTGGCAGTGAGTGGTAGATCTATGTTCGGATCAAATATCCACAGTAGCCTACTTGACCACTGTCTGAAACTGTAACTTGAAGTGCGTACAGCCTCTCTGGATGTTGCACAGATTTTTCACAACGTTCAGGTTTGCGCTCAGCAGTCCTGCAATTTGCTCAGTGCCAAATAATTTTGTAGAGCGAACATTGCTTGACAGATCTGATTGATGATAAATACAGTTTTGTCAAAACGTGTCACGGCGCTTCACAGAAACAGATTTGAATAGACAACCAATTATATTTAGACCATCTTTAAAAAATGGTGAAAGAGTGGTGTTTAGTGATGAGTCACTCCTGTATTGTTCTTCATATTGATTGTGGGGCCCTCGTGATCCATGTGTCGGGGGACTCTATTAGCATAACATTACTCTTCTCCTTAGCTCACTTTCCAAGTGAGATTCATGACAACGAGGAGTCATCAGTTTCATAAGTCTTCTGTCAAGTGAATCCGTTCAGACAGCGATCTGAAGAAGAGATTTCTATTCATGTATTGCCTTTGAGTGTCAGGCGGTTTGGCAGGTGGAAGGGAGGAAAAATATAAGAACATTTCGGGGACCCCTTGGTAAATATCTCAAACGATGCTGATGAATGTAATCTTTTCTTTTTGAAAAATACTATTGTAACCCAAGCCTAATGAAAATGTTTCCATCTGCAAAACAGTCCAGTGGAATGTTTGCTAGAAAGTGGAGTAAGAAACTGCATTGTTGGCATAATCATTTTAATTTAATCTTATTACATTTGCAATAATACCATTATGTCATAACTGCATGAGCACATATGCATTTCAACTCCCCGTTTCAAGTGACAAACCTTTTAACACACTATTGAATGACGATTTCAGATACCATCAACAAGCACCGTTCACCCATCACTCATATGGAGATGTTCACTCAATTCTCACATTATGAATTGATTGAAAATATGCTCTTCTCTGCTCCAGAGAAGCCAAAAACAAAGCACAGTATATTAACTGGGGATATTGTCAGTTTGGACACACCATAAACAATCTATGAAGATTTGAGTCCCTTTGACAAGGCACAATCAGCAGAAAGCAGCTGTTTATTCTGGAAGCGAGGCGCCGGGCAGCGCTACTCTGGGATGCCAAGAGCAGCACGGTTTGATTATTTACTGTCACACAGTGTGTGTTCAGACACAAATTGACCCCTGGAACAATGTTGGGAAAAAGGATCACGCAAATTCCACTTCTAAGCAGCGCTGGTATTCTCCTGACAATGGACGCTTCGAGTCGCTTCGGTGTTTGCAGAGGCTTATGTGAGCCAGAGTAGGATTGCATGGGATGGAAAACCCACTGAGGGGAGTGAAAGAGTGGAGTGCGAAACCAAGCTTAGAGAATATGGGGCTAATATGGTGGTTTACCCCAGTGAAATGGGGGAAGATACAGGTTTTGGTCTAAATAGCTGAACAGCTTATGTTGCAGGGTGGTAAGATGCATTATTCCAAAACAGTATGTCAAACTGTACCCTTGTGTGACATGATAGCCGACTCAAAAAAAGCTGCTAAATTATCAAGCAACAGATTTAGTGTCATGACTAAATCGCATTATTAAAATATATCGATTGACCGAAAATTTGATGTTACAAGGCTATTATCAATATATTAAGGTTTTCCCTCATTTATCTTTGAACAAACCCTAATGAAATCATGAAACGCTAAGTGGAAGACAATCAAAGATCTTGTTTCTCGGTCTTAAATTAATTCGATTTTGAAGCAGACCATTAAAGATGTAAATGGTGACATCACATTCAGTTTATCTTTTGATAAAACGGGGACCCGTTATGGCAAGTGAGGACCCCAATAAAACAACTGCCTGAAATGAAAAATCAGAAGTTCTGGAGCGTCACTTTGTGTGTGAACATTTACTCTAGATTGCCCGCCTTTGAGAGCTCTCTCCAGTTATGGACTTTTACAAGCATAAGATAATTCATTGTTAGGAGGTCCTTGTGCAACGCTGCTGCTTTTCAGACATCTTTATTCTCTATGAGAAGAAGAGCCTTCAGCATCACCACTGATGAATTAGAAGTGTTCATTTGGCATTCAGAGGCCCTGGCAAACTATTCAAAGGCGAAGGAGAAAGAAAGCCATATAGCCAGGCAGTAAAATGTGTGCTCTCTGTTCCAGAGATGTGTTGAATCATTTTGGGGGCAGTATCAAGCTTCCTGCGAGGTCCTTTGAAAGAATGGAGGGAATGAGAGTGAGGGAACTTAATGTTTGTTCAGGACCGGGGGTTATTGTTATTCCAGAGGAAGGCCACGATTGATGCACTTTAAACATTCAAATGTGACACTTCTCAAAGTGTCAGACTTAAACAACAATATGGTGTTAGATTAGGGAAATGATGTTATCGACCGCTTACAACTAAAAAAGAACATCTCCAAAGTCTAAGAAATGTAATGGATCCATACGTTCTTGTGCCTGGTGATAAGAGAATAAAAAACATATATATATATATATATACAGTATCAGTGAAAAGTTTGGACACACCAACTCATTCAAGGGTTTTTCTTTATTTTTACTATTTTCTACATTGTAGAATAATAGTGAAGACAACAAAACTACAAGAATCTTACATTTCCCTTACTAACTTTAAACATCAGCTATCTGAGCAGCTAACCGATCGCTGCAGCTGTACATAGTCCATCTGTAAATAGCCCACCCAATCTACCTACCTCATCTCCATATTGTTTTATTTACTTTTCTGCTCTTTTGCACACCAGTTTCACTACTTGCACTTCATCATCTGCTCATCTATCACTCCAGTGTTAATCTGCTAAATTGTAATTACTTCGCTACCATGGCCTATTTATTGCCTTACCTCCATTTGCACACACTGTATATAGACTTTCTTTTTTTCTATTGTGTTATTGACTGTACGCTTGTTTATTCCATGTGTAACTCTGTGTTGTTGTTTGTGTCACACTACTTTGCTTTATCTTGGCCAGGTCTCAGTTGTAAATAAGCTTACCTGGTTAAATAAAGGTGAAATAAAAAATAAATAAAAAATAAAAAAAGATATGAAATCATGTTGTAACCAAAAAAAGTGTTAAACAAATCAAAACATATGTGAAATTCTTTAAAGTAGCCACCCTTTGCCTTGATGACAGTTTTGCACACACTTGGCATTCACTCAACCAGCTTCATGAGGTAGTCACCTGGAATGCATTTCAATTAACAGGTGTGCCTTGTTAAAAGTTAATGCATTTGAGCCAATCAGCTAAGCACCCCCACAAATCTGTCAAAATGTCCTTTCATACCTACCTTCCTATCATTCACTTCCATTGAAGTGGAATTCTCACAATCAGTGCATTTTACGGGACCCATATACACAGAACAAAAATATAAATACAAAATACAACAGTTACAGTTCATAAGAAAATCAATCAGTAGAAATTAATAAATTAGGCTAATCTATGGATTTCACATGACTGGGAATACAGATATGCATCTGTTGGTCACAGATACCTTCAAAAAGGTAGGGGCGTGGATAAAACAAAATATGTTAGTATCTGGTGTGCCCACCATTTACCTCATGCAGCGCGACACATATCCTTCGCATAGAGTTGATCAGGCTATTGTTTGTGGCCTGTGGAATGCTGTCCCACTCCTCTTCAATGGCTGTGCGACATTGCTGAATATTGGTGGGAACTGGAGCTTCTGTCAAACATATCTATCCAGAGCATCCTACACATGCTCAATGGGTGACATGTCTGGTGAATATGAAGGCCATGGAAAAACTGGGACATTCAAGGAATTTTGTACGTTCCTTTCGACACGGGGCCCTGCATTATCATGCTGAAACATGAGGTGATGGCGATGAATGAATGGCATGACAATGGGCCTCAGGTTCTCTTCACGGAACCTCTGCGCATTCAAATTGCCATCGATAAAATGCCATTGTGTGTATTGTTTGTAGCTTATCCCTACCCATACCATAACCCCACTGTCACCCAGGGGCACTATGTTCCCAACATTGATATCAGCAAACCAATCGTCCACACGATGCCATACACACTGTCTGCCATTTGCCTGGTACAGTTGAAACTGGTATTCATCTGTGAAGAGAATAATTCTCCAGCATGCAAGTGGCCGTCAAAGGTGAGCGTTTTCCCACTGAAGTCGGTTATGACATCTAACTGCAGTCAAGTCAAGACTCTTGTGAGGACAATGAAAACGCAGATAAGCTTCCCTGAGACGTCTTCTGACAGTTTGTTAAAAAATTATTTGGTTATGCAAACCCACAGTTTCATCAGCTGTCCGGGTGGCTGGTCTCAGACGATCCCACAGGTGAAGAAGCCAGATGTGGAGGTCCTGGGCTGGCATGGTTACACGTGGTCTGCGGTTGTGAGACAGGTTGGAAGTACTGCCAAATTCTCTAAAAGGATGTTGGAGGCAACTTATGGTAGAGAAATGAACATTCAATGCTCTGGCAACAGCTCTGGTGGACATTCCTGCAGTCAGCATGCCAATTGCATGCTCCCTCAAAACTTGCAACATCTGTGGCATTGTGTTGTGTGACAAAACTGCATATTTTAGAGTGGCCCTTTATTGTCCCCTGCACAAGGTGCACCTGTCTAATGATCATGCTGTTTAATCAGCTTCTTGAAATGCCACACCTGTCAGGTGGATAGATTATCTTGGCAAAGAAGAAATGCTCACTAATAGGAATGTAAACAAATTTGTGGACACAATTTGAGAGAAACACTTTTCTTGCGCATATAGAACATTCTGGGATCTTTTATTTCAGCTCATGACTCATGGGACCAACACTTTACATGTTGGATTTATATTTTTGTTCACTATATCTGTCGGAATTGCAGACTGCAGAACATTTTAAAAGTGCAAAGTCACTCTGAATTTTTCAAATTTTGCTACACCCATACTACAGTATATACTGTACATACTGTACTGCTCTGTGTCTTATATTTCATCAATCTGATGTTGTTCACTATACTCCGGAGATCTTTAATTATGCAACTATCAATCTTATACAGTAAGGCCCCCCGGAATAATACATTGACCAAACCCAATGATAAATGGAAGACTTTACTCAATATTGTCAAATGTTAAGCTCAATGGCTTGTACAGTCATCTGTCACCAGTCCAGCTCTACATGTAATTGGTCAAATCATGTGGTCTGTTAGTCTTGAATAATGGAGGGCGGGGACAGGGTAAACTGTCGTTGAATAATCCCGTTACAGCATAGCCTGTCCATGTCTGACAAGTGTTCACACTGCCCATATTAACCCCATAGAATGCTCCCTAACAAAAATGAACAGATCATGTTTCACTCACCAACACTAAAGATTCATGTTCTTAATGTACTGTAAGTATAAAACAGACAATACTGTACCTATGCATATAACAAACATTGCCTTCAGAAATAATTCACACCCCTTGACTTATTCTACATTTTGGTGTGTTGCAGCCTGAATTCAAAATGGATTGAATAAAATAAAAATCTCATCCATCTACACACAATAACCAATAATGGAAATGAAACACAGAAATATCAACTTTAGCTAAGTATTCACACCCCTAAGTCAATACTTTGTAGAAGCACCTAAGAGCTTTGTACACCTGTATTGCACAATATTTGCCCATTATTCTTTAAAACATGATTCAAGCTCTGTCAAGTTGATTGTTGATCATTGCCGGATAGTCATTTAGATAGATAGATTTTCTGTAACTAGGTCACCTTGGTAAGCAACTCCAGTGTAGATTTGGCCTTGTGTTTGAGATCATTTTCCTGTTGAAAGGTGAATTCATCTCCCAGTGTCTGTTGGAAAGCAGACGAAACCAGGTTTTTCACTAAGATTTTGCCAGTTCTTATGGCTGTATTCAGTTATTTTTATCCTAAAATACTCCCCAGTCCTTGCAGAAGACAAGCATACGCATAACATGATTCAGCCACCACCAGGCTTGAAAATATAATGAGTGGTTGGATTTTCCCTAAACATAACACTTTGTATTCAGGACAAAACGTTAATGTCTTTGCAAAAAAAAACTGAAGTATTACTTAAGTTCTCATATCACAACCATTAAACTCTAACTGGTGAAATCCCTGAGCAGTTTCCTTCCTCTCCAGCAACTAAGGACGCATGTATCTTTGTAGTGACTGGTTGTATTGATGCACCACCCAAAGCCTAATTATTAACTTCACAATGCTCAAAGGAATATTCGGCATCCAATGCCCTTCTTTGCAAGGTCCTGAAAACCTCCCTGGTCTTTGTGGTTGAATCTGTGCTTTAAATTCACTACTCAATTGAGGGACCTTACATATAATTTAAATTGTGGGCTACAGAGGTGGGGTAGTAATAAAAAAATGATGTTAACCACTATTAATGAACACGGGTATATGCAACTTATTATGCGATTTGTTTAGCACATTTGTACTCCTGAACTTATTTAGGCTTGCCATAACTAAGGTGTTGATTACTTATTGACTAATGACAAAAGGTATGGTAGTAGGGGTACAAATGGGGTATGGTAGCAGGTGCTTGACACGGTTTGTGTCAAGAACTGCTAAGCTGCTGTGTTTTTCATGCTCAATTTTCCCATGTGTATCAGAAATGGTCCACCACTCAAAGGACATCCAGCCAACTTGACACAAATGTGTGAAGCATTGGAGTCAACATGGGCTAGCATCCCTGTAGAACATTTTCAACACCTTGTAGAGACCATGCCCTGATGAATTGAGGCTGTTCGGAGGGCAAAAGGGGGCGTGGGAGGGGGTCGCAAATCAATATTAGTAAGGCGTTCTTTTGTACATAGGTATTTTAGGCTTACGGGGTAAAATACAGCTTATTTCCTGAACTGAAATAACCCAACACCAACACACATACACATAAGTGATCCGTACACTTCATGCCTTTTAATGCTTTAATGTTTAAAAGCTTACGTTGGGTTTTGGGTTTCGATATCCTGCATACACAGCATGTTGTGTTTCTAACTCGCTTAGCTAATGGATGAATAGTCATTTTAGGCCCTGACAGATCTACTGCACCAGCAGAGAGTTGATTGATGTATGTCACTGATGTCTCCCGGACCATGAAGAGATTAAGTAAAAAGCATTGCTGAGATTATGTGCCATGCAAAAGTTGATGTGGCTGATCGCAAATTGTGTTTACCCGGAGATTTATGGGATACTCCACGGACTATATTCATTGGCATGACCTCTGATCACCCTATTTGGTGAATGAGGGTCACGCCTTAATTCCCTCCCCAAGTTCAGTGCAAGTGCAGTACTGCATAATATTAGATTTAGCTAGGGTTTAGCTGGGTTTACTGATATACAGTAACTGTAACCACAGAAAAAAAGACACAATCTTTAGCCTCTGTGGACAATCAGACTTAATGGTCTTTATGGGATAAATCCCTTGTGCAGATTTTGGAGTACACCACTATAACATGCTGGACATTGTGGCTCAACAAAGGCTTGGACATTTGCTCTGCTCCTGGACATTACGTACAGTATTGACATTAATTACATATATGGGATGTCTAAGCCTGCCTTGATTACTTATCAGTTCCATATGCCTGTTTGTATCATGGGAACAACAGTCATCATGGGCTCATATACTGAAGCGTGCAGTACTATCATAGCTCACCCTACCTATCATTATTAGGGCTTTCGATGTATACAGTCAGGTCCATAATTATTGGCACCCCTGATAAAGATGAGCAAAAAAGACTGTATGAAATAAAAGTAGAAATACTAAGCTATATTGCATGCTTACATTTTTGGGGAAATTATACAAATTAATACTGATACAATCCAGTGACATGCGGTGAGAAGGGTGGCTGGATAAGCACTGGCTATTATCAACGCCAGATTTACTTACAAATAAACCTTGAAGAAGCACAAGTTCACCATACAACAGATACAGTAGCTCCAACAACCAGATAGGCTATTAACCAAAATAGACCATTTTCACCAAATGTAAATACCAACACAAGCGATAGCCTCCAATGGCGACATATTTCATATCATCCAACAAAATTACACACAGCTCAAATCCGGTCAGCCAAAGACCGATGTAGCATCCACTGTTACAATTGATCAGTGGCACTAAAACCAAATATATAGACACATTTAATCCGAACGACGCAAACTCCATAACCTTTCACAGTGGATTTACAATTCTTCCAATGCAGCATGTGTGGCGCTTGCAATCCCCCCCCCCCCCCCACACACACACACACATAATAATAATATTATCATGTGAAATATTATTACACACACATATAGAATAAATACGTTTCTAATGAAATGTACATAAACAATCGAAATGACTGAAAAATGCAGTTCAAAACGTCAAAAAAGTGTCTCATCAAAACACCATTCTAGCTTGATAAATCAAATGCATTCAAAGAGATGTTAACCAGCAAATTGAAAAGGATAATGCATTTAGGCCTAACTTCACTTGCTAAAATTAAGTCAATGTATCTGTCCTTCAGGGTGAACAGAGAACAGACATTGAAAAAGTCACAGAAGAACCCCCGTGTCCATTATGTTATTCTGCATGCACACAGCAGGCAACAGTCGTGTGGAAGATCCCCAAAACCTCCGTCGATTCCATTTTCACACTGACACACACACACACACACACACACACACACACACACACACACACACACACACACACACACACACACACACACACACACACACACACACACACACACACACACACACACACACACACACACACACACACACACACACAGTAGCTGGTGACACAGTTCTACCATGCAGCACACATGCAGATCCATCCATTAGGGCAACCAGCCAGTCGGAGAGCAGAATCCTCCCATACGAGTGTGCCGCCATGCAGTCACACACGTAGAAAGGTTTTAGTGTACTTAGTCGCATCTGTCTTGTAGAAGCCAAGGCTCGGGCCCATATTGAGTGGTGGAAAAAGACCCATTCCCACTACGTCCACTACGTCCACTACGTCCACAAATGTCCAAGATGTGTAAAAGTCAGGGTAAAAAGTATTAATAGCTAATGACGATCAGACAAGTGTTCAGTCCAGTAGTCACTGTTTGCCTGCTCAAAAGCTAAGAGTGAGGGTGATGGCGGTTGCCTTGCCTGTCATGAATAAAGTCACATCTTGTATCAAGTCAAATTGTTTTTGTCACATGCACCGAATACAACAGGTGTAGTAGACCTTACAGTGAAATGCTTACTTGCAAGCCCTTAACTTACAATGAATTTTTTAGAAAAAAAGTGTTAAGAAAGTATTAACTAAAATAACCTGAAGTAAAAAAGAAAGAAAAAATATGAAAAAATAGAGGTCCTGGATGGTGGAAGCTTGGCCCCCGTGATGTACTGGGCCGTACTCACTACCCTCTGTAGTGCCTTGCGGTCGGAGGCCGAGCAGTTGTTCCTGTATGCTGCCTCTGTCTGGTCTTAACTTTCATTATAGTTGACATTTCACTCTTCGAACCCTCTAAACGGCGCTTTACATGAATCCAACTTGGAAAATAGTTTGAGGTGCTTGCTAGCTTTGTTCAGTTCAAGGGGTGCGCGCGCCAAATTATCTGGACCCACCCAAATGTGCAGAGCTTACCACAGGCATTACCCACACAACATGTTTAGGCAATACACATGCACAAAATATGAATATAAAGCTACTTGAAAGCTAGGCAAAGCAGCTGGCTAGATATACTATTCACCAAAATAGACAAACTATTTTAAACAAATGTAAATACCAATGTAGCCAATATCCACAAGTCATAGCCTGTCCATTAACAGTATTTAGAGTCAGGAAAGGTGTGTCAATGATTTGAATGGATTTGAACAAAAGGCTTGAACACCCAGGCGCCTTTCCTGAGGATTTGATGCAGTTTTACCAAATTAAGAAAATCATGTATTTAATTGTTTATTTTTTGACATATATTTGGCTTTTAATAACAGATTTTTTATTTATAAAATTATCACAGCGAATGACCAGTGGTCGCAAAGTAGCCCCAATAACATCAAAGATCCACCAACACATTTTACAGTATGAGGTTCTTTTCTGCATATGCATTTTTCTTTCAATGCAAAACACACCACTTGTGTGTGTGGCAAATGAGCTATATTTTCATGTCATCCAACAAATAGAAACGCCTGGAGTTTGCTAAACAGCATTGGCACTTGGATTGGAACCAATGCTATTGTCATATGACATGAAAATAGAGCTCTTTGGCCACGCACACCAGCGTGAAAGATGCATATGCAGTGAGGAACATGCAGTGAGGAAACTCATATACTTTAAAATATGGTGGTGGATCTTTGACGTTATGGGGCTATTTTGCTTCCACTAGTCCTGGGGCCCTTGTTAAGGTCAAAGGCATTATGAACTTTACCTATTACCGGGTGGCGCAGTGGTTAAGGGATATCCTTATCTCATCGCGCACCAGCGACTCCTGTGGCGGGCCGGGCGCAGTGCATGCTAACCAAGGTTGCCAGGCATGGTGTTTCCTCCGACACATTGAGTCGTGTATCGGAGGACGCATGACTTTCAACCTTCGTCTCTCCCGAGCCTGTGCGGGAATTGTAGCGATGAGACAAGATAGTAGCTACTAACAATTGGACACCACGAAATTTGGGAGAAAAAAGGGGGTAAATTATGATTTTTTTTAATGAAAAAAAATATAAAAAATACATCTGGTTGCCTCTACCAGGAGCCTGAAACTTGGCCTCAAGTGTATCCCTCCCAATGTGTTCTCCAATCTCATAAAACATTTTTATAAAAAGCCTCAGTGTTGTTATCTTTGCAAGATGAGGTATCAAAATGTATTGAAAATAGGGACGCTACGTTTTTTATATATTTTTCTTATTGCTCTCTGAGCAGTTGTATTAGAATAAAATAATACTTTTATATTTTTGGGAAGCATAACATTTAGATCAGTATTTGTATTTATTTTATACAGTCTTTTTAAATAATTTTTATCAATGGTACATGATTGAAATTCTGCCCATCCCTGGCATATCCCTTATTGGTTGGTATAAGCCGATTTTGTCAAGCAAAGTTGTTGCTTGTGTTCTGTGTTTTTTCCCCCAGTCCTTGTCTGTGGAGGACTCTAAAATAAGAAATCCCCCTTCTACAGATATAATTAATCACTGTGGGAGTAGAAACCATGTAATTATTTAGGTTACCTCGGAATGCTTCGAAGCCCTTCACTTTACATCCTAGAGCACCATTTCACCAGCTACAGTACATAGCCACTTAAGCTATCAATCCTGAAATAATTTTCTTCCACATAATTTTTGCTGCTACATGAATAGTTGCAGTCGGTGGAAGTTGCAATTTTTGAAAAGGTTGCTGTATCACCTTGGGTTACTACACAGCTTGCAGTAATGTGTTTTGATTTGAAGAGACCTAATTTGATGGAAAGCACTTCATTGATACAAGCAATGTAATGGAACCGAGTGATAGACCATTAACATACTCTCTGCTGCAAGCTAAACGTCAGTCATCTGTTTCAGTTCTGATGAAAGCCAATAGAAGTTCAAAGGGAAATAAGTTCAAGCACGCCTCTCTCTGTTGAGGAGTAAGGGTTGCAATGGGGAATATGATGGATTTGTCTGGCCTAGAATATGTTTAGACAAGAATACATTCAGCTTGAGACTTCTCTGCAGTACATTTCAGTGTAATTAATTGTTCATGCATCGTTTCACTGAGATCTGCACCAGAAGCATATCTCTTTGGTGTGATACTCTGTACTATACATTGCAATGACTGCTCTAACACGGAACCCAACCGGCTGTGCATGTGTGCCATCGTGCACCATCGTGCATACATGTATTTTGTCCCCCCACACCAAATGCGATCACGACATGTAGGTTAAAATATCAAAACAAACTCTGAGCCAATTACATTAATTTGGGGACAGGTAGAAAAGCATTAAACATTTATGGCAATTTAGCTAGCTAGCTTGCACTTGCTAGCTAATTTGTCCGATTTAGATAGCTTGCTGTTGCTAGCTAATTTGTCCTGGGATATAAACATTCGAGTTCTTATTTTACCTGAATTGCACAAGGTCCTCTACTCCGACAATTAATCTACACATAAAATGGTCAAGCGAATCGTTTCTAGTCATCTCTCCTCCATCCAGGCTTTTTCTTCTCTGGACTTTATATTGTGATTGGCAACTTTCATAAATTAGGTGTATTACCGCCACTGACCTTGTTCTTCTTCAGTCACCCACGTGGGTATAACCAATGAGGAGATGGGCGTGGGTACCTGCTTCTATAAACCAATGAGGAGATGGGAGTGGCAGGACTTGCAGCTCGATCTGCATCACAAATAGAACTGACTTCTATTTTAGCCCTTGGCAATGCAAACACCCGTTGGCGCGAGCGACCAGTGTGGGTGCATTTTTGCAACGCAAGCGCAAGTGATGTGAGAAGTGTAGTCAGCCTGTAAGTATCCTGTATGCATATTTCTTCCATACCATTTCACATTTGCTCGATTCTATGACTCTAATCCCATTTTTAGGAATGGCTGAATGCTATATGTGTCACGTGTGCTCCTTCTCCGGCCTCTAGGTCACCAGGCTGCTCATTATGGTGCACACCTGTCACCATCGTTACGCGCATCAGCACATTATGACACTCACCTGGACTCCATTACCTGACTCCATTACCTACCTCAGCGGGATCGACAAGCTGCCATGCCTCAGCTGGCTCAACAGGCTGCCATGCCTCAGCTGGCTCGACAGGCTGCCATGCCTCAGCTGGCTCGACAGGCTACCATGCCTCAGCTGGCTCAACAGGCTGCCATGCCTCAGCGGGTTTGATAGGCTCCCTCAGCTGGGTGAACAGTTTCCCATGCCTCGACCAAGGTAACTGGTTAGCTGGTTCGTCAGGTTTCTACACCTCAGTGGGGCGACCGGTCCGCTCCTGAACCCCGGGATCATCCCTGTGGTTGGTGTCCTGCGGAGGTGGTACGGTCACGTATGCTCTCTTTCCAGCGCTCTAGGTTGCCATGCTCCCACGCTATAGCTGGATGGACAGGTTTCCGCGCCTTAGCAGAGGTGACCGGTCAGCTCCTGAACACCGGGATCATCCCTGTGGTTGGTGTCCTGCGGAGGTGGTACGGTCACGTATGCTCTCTTTCCAGCGTTCTAGGTTGCCATGCTCCCACGCTATAGCTGGATGGACAGGTTTCCCCGCCTTAGCAGAGGTGACCGGTCCGCCCCTGATCCCCGGGATCATCATCTTGGTTGACATCCTGCGGCTGGAGCCTCACGTCGGGGAGGGGGTACTGTCACGTGTGCTCCTTCTCCAGCCTCTAGGTCACCAGGCTGCTCGTTATGGAGCACATCTGTCACCATTGTTACGCGCATCAGTGCATTATGACACTCACCTGGGCTCCATCACCTCCTTGTGACAACCTGCTGTCATGATGTTGGCCTGGGGGTAGGTTTATGACAGTCATAAATAACTCTTACCCCCTTTTTCCTCTCTCTACCCTACTGATGTTACATTTGCAAACACCTTGGTTAACATAGAGATTCTGGGAACATCAGAAGGTGGGGGTAAATTAACTATATTCTGGTAATCCGACCAATTGAACATATGCTGTGGTACTAAATGAGTATGTTGTCAGTTCGGTTGTCATCTGAGACATTCTCCTCAATGATAAGATGACATAAACTCTACAGTTGAAAGTCTACACATCAGAGTTATCGGATTCACATGGAATTGTTGTTCAATATAAATGTTTGAATATGACATTTTTTGTGATGGAATGAAATGTGATTTTAGCTTCTAAAATGTGAGATTTGGGTTTTCACGAGTGAATTAGGCCTGACTCAGTGGCCCGCCCACGTGAAGAGACATAGGTTGTAAACTATGAAACACACCCCTTTTCTCCCTTCCTATATAAAGTCTTGATGACAATATAACCTCCTGTTCCGAGGATGTGAGGATGACGGTCCGATGCCAGAATCGTTCAGATAATAACTTCAGAACAAAGCCAACATCAGAGTGAGCTTTGGTTGCGAATGGTATGAACTTTGAACTCTTATTCACTACAGAAGTGATACCTCCTAGCCGTTGAGTTAGCAACAGCAAATGCAAACGAGGGTTAGGAAAGAACAAACCTAGCCTGACTATCACACAATGACGTTATTACAATGTATCCAATTGACCACCAGAGACATTCTTTAAAGGACAAAGGACTCGGTTGGGCAACACGACCTTCCATCTACCACCAACCTACCGAAGCGCAGCGCAGAGTAAATATTTATTGCATTTTCCTGTTCCAAATGTGCGGAAATTTAGAATGCATAAGATACTGTATTTACGATAGCACAGCTTCGTCCTTTGTTCCTCAGTCTTCCCGCTCTTTCACTCAATCCCAGACCCTTTTCTTTTGTGTAACAAGCTGCCATATCTGTTCCGCCCGCTAGGGACGTTTTCCTTTATGACGTAATTTGTAATCAAATTGATTAATTCTGTGAATGTGTAATTCTGTGTGATTAGTTAGGTATTTAGTAAATAAATAATTAAACCCAATTTTGTATTGCTGATTCAACTTGTTAGCCAGGGTTCTTGAAGATAACCAAGAATTGACAACTTTCAGATGAGACTGTATTAAGGTGACGATTAATAGTGACTGCTATTGATGTAAAATATTACTAGGTCTTTAAGAGTTTATTCGGAAGATAACAGCTCGATGAATATTCTTCCGTGGTGCCCCAACTCTCTAGTTAATTACATTTACATGATTAGCTCAATCAGGTGATATTAATTACGGAGACATTATTTTATAGAATTGCATGTCATATCACTTAATCCGGCATATCCAAATACACGATACTGCCGTCCATATGTCACTCCCTTTGGTTCTTTCCCCAGGCGTCATTGTTTCTGTTCCTGTGTCATGTCTGTGGGTTGTCCGTGTTTCTTTTTTAGTTTTGTATTGTGTTGTGTTTATTTATTAAAACACTCACTCCCTGAACATGCTTCCCGACTCTCAGCGCACATCGCTCAATATGCAATCATCAACCAGAAAACATATTTCTAAGAAGTAGGCTTTTTTTTAGTAGGTGTTTGAAAAAGCAGTCAATAAACGAGACGTTTTTTGGAAATGTTCACGGTTATTCAGCTCACAGGTCTCCATGACCTACATAAAGACATTGAAGTTTAAGTTTACTATTCCAACGTAGATTGGTGAAACACAAAGTACTGGATACAACACAAACCCTCTGAGAAATACATAATATTTGTTTAATTTAATGAGTATGACCGGTATTCTACAAACTGCCTCAAAACAGAAGGGCATAGCCTTGTCTTCCCCAGGTAATCATAAATTGAATTTACGAAAGGGTAGTAGAGGCATTTTCACAGTTATTTTATTAACCACAGGCACAAATTGAGTTCCCTAAGTCCCAGTGCAATACAGTATATCTTAAATACAATGGGATGAATAAGGAGAGCACTGGCTCATTGGGATTTCTCATTATCATACTTGTATGGTGAATTGATTCAGTTTGAATAGATTTAAGTTAATTGCAAAGATTATACCTGCAATGGCTTTTTGTATTGAGTGGAATTTTGGTAACACTTTACAATTTATATAATGCTGATCTGTACAATGCCAATGCATTATGATGAACTTATATTGCATTATGAGACTTGTCATGAGAATGTTTGTCTTTTGTTTGTTTGTTTGTTATTTTTTAACGATGTTATATTACTGTCTCACAATTATCAATTGTTATTTAACTTAAAGGGGCAAACTGGGATTCAAACAACAAAGTGTCACCTCACCACTTCATTGGTCACCAGTTGAGGAATTGAGTAAGACAGTTGAACTAAGTTCAAAAGGCATTTATAAGTCATATTCTTCAATAACCAATTGCTATATATCTATCATTCCTCTAAAAGTCCAAAAATGGTTGTAACAATCCCAGATTGTCCCTTTCACTCTTAAAGTGCACCAGTTGTGACATACATTTAAGAAATGATGTCAAACATCATGGGAAGTCACAGTCAGAAAGGTATTCTGAGAGACAGTGAACAAATTATGCTGTGAAGCAGCAAGCACAAAATCCTCTCTCTACCAATTATGATTCACCCCTTTGCTGATAAAGGGTTCAACATTAGTTCAGCTAAAGATGAATACACCATAGTGAACACATCCTTTGGAGTGTTCCAGACCGATTCAGAATTAGAGCGATTAGAGACCTCCGTTGAAATCCCAGACTAGTCAGGCAAAGTTGCTATTGTGCAGCGTCAGCTGTTCACAACCAGTAATGTGATCCTTGCCCAATTGGGACAGTACTTGTGTCCAAATGAGAAGTGGCAGGCCTGTCATGATAGTGACAGACCCAGGCTTTTGGCACAGCCCATTGTCTCCAGTCCAGTAAACACAGTGGACACTGATGAGACCGCTATGTCAATTGGACATAGGATACATCAACGTATTGGGCCGTCACTTGAGTATCACATTTATTTAGACAATTTCACTATAATTCACATTACTTTTCACAGCTCTAGAACTTGTTTCTGACGAAGTGTTTCAGATCTAGGACTGAGGCATCTTGAGATTTTTTTTATTTTACTGTACCACTTAGTGAATTAAGAGGAAGAGCAACAGTATGAGCACGAGGTAGTTCCTTCTTTAAAAAACAACAACATTCAAACATATCCGTCTTTGATTATTTTTCTCATATCCCACAAAAGGATATGGTCGCAGGTGTCATAATGTTTTTACATTTCTTTAAATAATTTATTTAATCTTTAAATGTATTTTTGAATTAATTATTATCACTGATGCAGGAGATGCAAAACATTGTCCAGAAAGGTCCAGACATTTTTTTATTTTAAGGAAGAGAAAGTGGTGAAGACCAATTGGAGCCAGGCACGTCCATTACATTGAAATGAAATGCAACCAGCACGTGTGTTGGGGAGAGAAAAGTCTGTCTATTGTGGAGAAATTTTATGGACTGGCTCACTGAATCAATCTAATCAGTGCATAGGAACTAGTAGATACTGTAGGCATCCGTTTCACAGAGTGGCTGTGTAAACCAAGCAGAAGACGTCCAGGTCACGGTGCAGCGGAGTTAGCTGAGCCAGAAACCAAGAGAGAGATGTTCAAGGACAGACAGTGAGATGACAGAGCAACACAGGAGAAAAGGAGTGTCATTTTACTGAGGGCAAAGAAAATAAAATAATGTGGGTTGGGGAGGTGGAGTGAGGGACATAGATTCGAAGGCAGGGGTAATCCAAACCAAATATGGTGTGTTTTTCGGGAAAGGTACGATCATTCAATACCCACTGCTGTTATTCTTAAAATCTCTGTTCGGTATTGGTAGATTATTTCACAGGTACTATGACCAACTGATGGAATGATGAGATGTGGTTCACGGTTAACAGAGGACATGCAGATTCGGGAAGACAGGGAGACAGAAATATTACCCTTCTCCTTCATCTTGTGACTGAAACCAAAATGTATTTCAGGAAATAACCTAATGGGCTGGAGACTAAATAAGTCACTGTGTACAGTAACAGAAACAGGTATCTATGACACGAGTGAACATCATTAATTGATTTGGGTTTTTAAGTATTCTGAAACTTACTGACATTCAAGTAACCGCCAACTATGATCACCTTGATTAATCAGGACAGTATGCTATAACCAAGCTTCCAGTATGCACCTGGCACACCCAGAGTTTTGGATAGAAATCCTGCTTAGGCTACAGTTTATGCCGACATCAAAGTGATGGCATGATTGAGACAGCATCAGCTTTGACATATTAAAAGAAAATGGACATTGTCCCTTGTACGCTTCACTCCACCAATGTTGTGAAATGGCAGACAGATACTACACATTTGGTTGAAGTGGCTTTGTCAGTGACAGCTCACCAAAGGCTCTTTGGCATGTCCACTCATCCGTTTATGGAAGAATATTCAGACATTTGGAAAACTGGTGTCGGAGGACAGTTATCGCACTCAGAAAAAGACCAAGTCAAATAGGATGAAAAGCTGAAACGGCATGCTATTTTCTTGAATTGTCTCCAAAAAAAAATCTAATTTACTTAAATTCTGTTATTTTTTATCATTAGTTGTTGCTCTTGACACAGTCAAATAATGCTGCTATGTTTTCCTGGATCTTAGTTGACCTGCAACAGGCATACATGTCACGCTGGTATGAATGATTTGTGAGACAGGCGCAGGAATGGGTAATAGGGCTTTTTATTTCTTACCCAGAAGACTAAACAAACACGTATACAACACCCAAGGTTGAAACCCAAACAAAAGAGCGAGGAGTACCTTGAATAAATAACACACGCGCACCATGATTAACACATGGGACGAGACCAGTAATCATCTGCGCAATCCACAATGGCACGAAAGCCAAAACACACAGCACAGCTACTCACACACACCAACGGACATGGTAAAAATAATCGAAAGGACATTGGTAAACAAAGGGCACACTTATACAATTACTAATCAGTGAGAATAGGGGCCAGGTGTGCATAATGAAAGTTCCGGAGGGATCTGTGACAATACAATTGATCTGCAAATACTTCAGAGGTGCTACAGTGGTATTTCATTTTTGGGGGTATATTTTCTGATGTGATTTAGCATGGAAAGGGATCCCAATAATAAGATGTCAACTTGCAGCAAGGTGCACAGAAGTGTTAGGGAGGATGGAAATTGAATTATCTCAAATCTCTGTGGGATTTCATAAAATTGGTCTGTTAAAGACAGAGAGAGAGAGAGAGAGAGAGAGAGAGGGAGAGAGAGAGATAGAGAGAGAGAGAGAGAGACAGAGAGAGAGAGGTAGAGAGAGACAGAAAAAGAGAGAGAGCTTGAAAGAGAGAGAGAGAGAATGGGAGAAAGAGAGAGAAGTCATTATGGCAGAATAAAAAGCACTGTAGCTTTTGGACAGGTTTATCTCTCCTTTTGATAGCACTCCCTCTGAGTTTCCCCAACACAGTAGGCCAGTTCGTTCAGCCAGCACACACATTATCCCAGGCACTCTCCGATCATCTTCATTTGGTTATCAATGCCTTCTATTCCAAATGGGAGCAGAGGTACAACAGAGCCACCCAAACATGTTAATGCCTCAAAAGAAGATATTCAAGTTACATGCTAGCTAGGCAATGTTTCACATTTGTACACTCACACATTTAATTAATTTAGCTTAACAGCCAAGGGCAATATAAGTTAAAACACAATGATACTGAAACTCAACACTTGTGGTAATCATACACTTGACAGCATCCATTTTCCCCATCTACCAATTGACGATATGTCCCACCAACAGTAACCTATGTGGTTCAACTGTCCAGGGAATAGTCTAATTGTTTTTGACATTACAATTGCAGGTCTCAAGCCATCCACCAGTTGGTCCCAGGACAGGTCATTTCCAATGACAGTGTGGTAGTTGGGGAATCGCCTGACATTTGGTTCCCATGCTCAATGCCTGTTGATGTTCACTATACTATGACATTTTCTGATTCAGAAATGGTTCCCCTCACCACAAATTAAATATTCATCTTCAGTATGAAAGCACTAGTGGGCACCGCTGTAGGTGGACCTGGCGGGTATCTAAACGGCATTGACAGTGCTTCATATCGTCATTCAGAGGACGTGGAGCTGAGCTGTTTAATTATAAATTGACCTAGGCAAATCCAAAGTTTCAAATCTAATACGGTCTCGGGAATTAATGCTTGCCTAGAGCAATAACAGTAAGTTTTAAGGCACTTTCCTGGGCCTACTATCGAGCTCGAGGCTACAGCTCTGAGCCAGCTGGCAATACATTGGATACACAAATCTCTGAAGACTGAAGAGCTGGAAAGACATTTGACCTACGTGATGTTGGAGCCGTATGATGCAGATTTCCAAATTGGAAACAAGGTGAAGTTTTGATTGTTTTCGACAATCATGAAATAAAAATGTCGTGTTACATACGAACAATTTAACAGGTACTCATCTTGAAATATCTGACACTAGAAAGACTTTTCAACTAAGTGCCGGCGAGCCTGCGATAACTTGCATGGTCGAAATGAAGTTTCAAGTGCTCACAGGTGTGATCCCAAGCTCTCAGCTTTACTTGACAACTGAGACAAAGCAAGGGGTTCCTGACATGAATTTCTGCCCAATCAAAGTGCTCTCTGGGGCTCCGTGTCTGGCACATTTGGGCCCACCGGCGCTCCCTCTAGTATTTTCCTCTCAGTGTGTAGGAACAATGGCGGCCTGCAAACAGGGTCCCCAGAGCCAACGCAGGTCATACAGTAGGCCCTGGCTGCCACTGCTCCAGTGGCGATATGGCTGGTGCAACTAGTCCCTCATCAGTTGAGACGGCATGAATGTATCACGTGTGGGTGAGGACATCTCCATCCACAGAGAATTGAGTTGGTGTGACTGCATATCCATTGCTTTGTGACATGGATAAAGAGGTAGTGATTTTGGAACCTGGCAGTGCAGACCTTGCCTCTACACATGACAATGGCTGTTTAGACTACAGGTGACATCCCATCATGTGAAGTGAAGCTGTACCCATTTTTAACCACTGTATGAATATATTGATTATTTCGTTTTTGTGCTCTTAGAAGCTCTATGCCCGAGTGTTTGAATTCCTGTTCTATTTTATCTGGGAAGGTATAAAGGAAACACTTGTATGATGAGTTCATATTACTCTCTTTTAATCTTATCTCAATCTTCTGAATCCTAGATTTTCTTTAAGGTAAGATGAGGCAATCTCTATGTTGATGGCCCAAGGCCGTCCTGTCTCACTGTCTGTATAGTTTCCACAGAGCTTTTTCATTGCATTATTGCTGCCTCTGGGTAAGCCCTGAGCAAAGTGGCCCCATTCAGTAAACATTACAATGTTCTCTATCTGGATAGAAGCTTCTAAATTCATATCCTGTACTGAAATGAATTACAACGTAAAAAGCCGAGGAAAATAAGTTTACCAGAGAAGTAACCTTAATAGTAAAAACAAAGAAGCAATCCACAGAATTCAGATATCTACTACATTCAATTTAGGTTATTTTTATGGCGCTATAAACGAATAGATTAACTAGTATAGACGTTAATCACACATTCTATTTATTAGTTATATCAGAATTGGCTTTCAGTCCTGATTGTTTTTCATAACAGGAACAGTAGCAATAAGAATACTATAAAACATGCTATATTTGTAAAGGGATAACATATCAAACTAAAACATTCCAATAATACATCATATTGAAATGAAATGGACCAAAAATGATATGGATGAATCAGATGCAGCCATTTTAGTTGGTTTTTGCCAACATGTCAGACGGTTCCTTGTGTTTTAATGTAACCTCTGTGACTAATGTAACTTTAATAGCTAATATCTCCTATGTAATTACTGCCACATCCAGTCAGACGCAGAAAAAAAGGACTGTCATCATTATAATCACTCCAAACATACCCCAGACATCTGTGCCTAAGTGCCTCTCCCACAGTGTGTATATGTAATAAGTCTATGTTCAGAGCAGTAAAAGATAGAACTACTGTACACGGTGGACTATTCAATATGCAAATGCACTGTAACAATACGAGCAAACATCGATGGAAATGCATGCTTTACATCCCTTTGCGGCAAACCCCCAACCCACTGAGTGATTCAACACTGGCAAAGTGGAATATACATACTCACTAATGCTTGTATTATAGAAGGAAAATGTACTGAGTAAACTCATTGTGAGGGTAGTCTTAGACGAACTGCAGGTGCTTTCAAAGCCTTTTAGCACGTCTCTGAAAACCTTTTCAAATATGTCTCTCTTTGCCAAGGCACACTTTTTAAATGAGGACTTTTTTTTCTAGGAGGGGAAGCGACTGTCACATTTCCAAAGGGCCATATCTGGGCTGCCTGCTGTGATGTCTGTTTCTTTCCACAATCAGCCTTTACATTCTAAAGAGGCAATGTAATGAGAAAAGTGCATAGGCCTCCTGTCTCTTGGGAGTGGGAATAAATACATTGAACACACTAAAACACACTAATTAGCTTTTCTCCTTCCTCCTCACTGAGGCTTCTAAAGAGAGTAACTGTATTATCTGATGTTACATTTTTTTGAAGTAAGTTCAAACTTGACGTATATATATAAATGGATTCACATTTAAATCAAATCAAATATTATTTGTCACATGGTTAGCAGATGTTAATGCGAGTGTAGTAAAATGCTTGTGCTTCCAGTTCCGACAATGCAGTAATAACCAACAAGTAATCTAACCTAACTATTCCACAACTACTACCTTATACACACAAGTGTAAAGGGTTAAAGAATATGTACATAAAGATATATGAATGAGTGATGGTACAGAACGGCATAGGCAAGATGCAGGAGATGGTATCGAGTACAGTATATACATACGAGATGAGTAATGTAGGGTATGTAAACAAAGTGGCATAGTTTAAAGTGGCTAGTGATACATGTATTTCATAAAGATGGCAAGATGCAGTAGATGGTATAGAGTACAGTATATACATATGAGATGAGTAATGTAGGGTATGTAAACATTATATTAAGTGGCATTGTTTAAAGTGGCTAGTGATACATTTTTTTACATCAATTTCCATTATTTAAGTGGCTGGAGTTGAGTCAGTATGTTGGCAGCAGCCACTCAATGTTAGTGGTGGCTGTTTAACAGTCTGATGGCCTTGAGATAGACTGACAAACAGCTTCTCTCGGTCCCTGCTTTCATGCACCTGTACTGATCTCGCCTTCTGGATGATAGTGGGGTGAACAGGGATTGGCTCAGGTGGTTGTTGTCCTTGATAATCTTTATGGCCTTCCTGTGACATCGGGTGGGGTAGGTGTCTTTGAGGGCAGGTAGTTTGCCCCTGGTGATGCGTTGTGCAGACCTCACTACCCTCTGGAGAGCCCTGCGGTTGCTGGCGGAGCAGTTGCCGTACCAGGCGGTGATACAGCCTGACAGGATTCTCTCGATTGTGCATCTGTAAAAGTTTGTGAGTGATTTTGGTGACAAGCCACATTTCTTTAGCCTCCTGAGGTTGAAGAGGCGCTGCTGCGCCTTCTTCATAATGCTGTCTGTGTAGGTGGACCAATTCAGTTTGTGCGTGATGTGTATGCCGAGGAACTTAAAACTTACTACCCTCTCCACTACTGTCCCGTCGATGTGGATAGGGGGGTGCTCCCTCTGCTGTTTCCTGAAGTCCACCATTCCCTCCTTTGTTTTGTTGACATTGAGTGTGAGGTTATTTTCCTGACACCACACTCCGAGGGCACTCACCACCTCCCTGTAGGCCGTCTCGTCGTTGTTGGTAATCAAGCCTACCACTGTTGTGTCGTCCGCAAACTTGATGATTGAGTTGGCGGCGTGCATGGCCACGCAGTCGTGGGTGAACAGGGAGTACAGGAGAGGGCTCAGAACGGACCCTTGTGTTGAGGATCAGCGGGGTGGAGATGTTGTTATCTACCCTTACCACCTGGGGGCTGCCCGTCAGGAAGTCCAGTACCCAGTTGCACAGGGCGGGGTCGAGACCCAGGGCCTCGAGCTTGATGACGAGTTTGGAGGGTACTATGGTGTTAAATGCTAAGCTGTTGTCGATGAACAGCATTCTCACATAGGTATTCTTCTTGTCCAGATGGGTTAGGGCAGTGTGGTTGTGATTGCATCGCCTGTGGATCTGTTGGGGCGGTAAGCAAATTGGAGGGGGTCTAGGGTGTCAGGTAGGGTGGAGGTGATATGGTCCTTGACTAGTCTCTCAAAGCACTTCATGATGACGTAGTGCTAAGGGGTGGTAGTCGTTTAGCTCAGTTACCTTAGCTTTCTTGGGAACAGGAACAATGGTGGCCCTCTTGAAGCATGTGGGGACAGTAGACTGGGATAAGGTTTGACTGAATGTCCATAAACACACCACCACACCACATTTAGAGATTACACTTGTGTTTGAGTCTAATCAGGGTACTATTTTCACGATTTGAGATTCATGTTTTTTTATAGACCTATTATTATTTGACTTAATATTAAGATTACCTTGTTTTGTGGTAAACTTAAACTAGATAGCACTGTCCAACAGATATCCATACAGACAGGTGGAAATAAGAAGCAAACTTGATCCATGTCATGTCCAGATCCAATGAGGTTATGTTGATGATACGGTGTATCCACTAACTAGTCAGTAGTTGTAAAAGGGAAGTAAAGTGGCAAGGAAGGAAAGTGACAAGATACAAGTAAATGCCAAAATAATGGAAACACTTCAGTAAATGGGGGATACAAAGTATATTGAAAGCAGGTGCTTCCACACAGGTGCAATTCCTGGGTTAATTAAACAATTAATATTCCATCATGCTTAGGGTCATGTATAAGAATGACTGACAGGCAATTTTTTCAGCAATTATTTTGCTACCATGGTTAGGATGAAATTGCCCCCATCCATGGGGCACGAGTGGTAACTGAATGGTTTGATGAACATGAAAACGATGTAAACCAAACGCCATGGCCATATCAGTCACCAGATCTTAACCCAATTGAAAACTTATGGGAGATTCTGGAGCGGCGCCTGAGACAGCGTTTTCCACCACCATCAAACCACAAATGATGGAATATCTCATGGAAGAATAATATCGCATCCCTCCAATAGAGTTACAGACACATGTAGAATCTATGCCAAGGTGCATTGAAGATGTTCTGGCTCATGGTGGCCCAACGCTCTATTAAGACACTTTATGTTGGTGTTTCCTTTATTTTGGAAGTTACCTATATGTAGCAACACTACCTAAAGTGAAAGGGTAAAAACAATAACATAAAGTAAACTCCTCCGTAGCTCCATTTTGGATTGCTTTATGTTTTCTATTAAGCTGCAAAGTCATTTATTGCCAGTGGATTTTA
This sequence comes from Oncorhynchus masou masou, assembly GCF_036934945.1. Classification (NCBI taxonomy): domain Eukaryota; kingdom Metazoa; phylum Chordata; class Actinopteri; order Salmoniformes; family Salmonidae; genus Oncorhynchus; species Oncorhynchus masou. The sequence continues at coordinate 73,512,947 of NC_088217.1, read as the reverse complement.
TGTTACATTCCTATCTGGGAAAAGCTAGGAACAGCAATGGCAGGTCAAGCATAAGGTGCCCTTGCTAAGCAATATTCTAAAATTACAGTTCTTATACTGCCTCTGGCCCTCTGCCTGGACCAGGCTATTGTCCCTGCCATATAGCAGCAGTGACATTAAATAACAAGTAAATGAATTATTTTGCAGAGGAGCGAACCAGTGAAATTAATCTAAGGTGCCAGTCTGCTTTGTACCCATGCACTCCACTGATGACATTCTGCATGCTGAAAGGGTTCGAGAGAGGCCGGTTTCATTCTTACATCCTTGGAGTTTCTGGAACACAATGGCTTTTGGGCGATGCGTGTCGATAGATGAAATGAGAAGATGATAATTCCCGTTTCCATTTCTATATTAGCGGATCACATTCGGCATTCATCTTTGTTTACCGGAGACTGCCTCGGCCTCATACATATTTAATGATGTGTCGGACTCAGGCAAGCCGCTGAAGCCTTTATTAGATAGATGGAGTTTTTATTCAATTCAGGACAGTTATGAAAAAGTACAACACCAAGATAGAAAACATTTTTTTCCAGCCACAGAATCACTTCAATTAACACAACCCGGCGCCATTTTGTGCCAACCCTATTTCCTTTTTTGGGGCGGTTATGAACAATTGTCACATGCTTCCTAGGTTCTGGCCTTTCTAGGGAGTTTTTCCTAGCCACCGTGCTTCTAAACCTGCATTGCTCGCTGTTTGGGGTTTTAGGCTGGGTTTCTTTACAGCACTTTGTGATATCAGCTGATGTAAGAAGGGCTTTATAAATACATTTGATTTGATTTGATGATTTTCAAGCTGAAGTTTTTTTCCACTGAACAAATTTCATTGTATAAATACTTCTTGGTCTGTATTTTTAAATTGTCTCAGATTAAGAGTGCTGATTTAGGATCAGTTCGGCCTTTTATATTATAATGAATGAACAGGGGACCTGATCCTAGATCAGCACTCCAGCACTGAGACGATTTATGAATATGGGCCCTGGTCTTAGAATATCAATATGATATTATCTTACTCCTTGAGAATAATCTGGCTAACATGGTTACTCATACTAACTGTGGGTTAGGAAACTGAATAGTAAAATCCCTATCTATGGCATCTGACTGTTTGAATGAATGGACAACTCGCTAGTTATCCATTAATAAGGTTGATTAGTCGATTAGTACAGAGTGAACTCTCTCTTTAAAAGGCATTTTGTACATTTGCATTGACCCATTCCCCTTTGAACAGGCTCAGCGGGTTGTCTGGAGAAAGCACAAATTAGCAAATAGGAGCAGTAATTTGAACATGTTTGTGCCTGCATGAAATGAGTCAGGTGTTTGCACTGCATGGGGTATGTCAATGTTTCTCTCTCGTTCTGTCTATTTTTCTCTCTCTACCTCCCTCCCATTATCTGTCTATCACTGTGTGGTGTGTGTGTGTGTGTGTGTGTGTGTGTGTGTGTGTGTGTGTGTGTGTGTGTGTGTGTGTGTGTGTGTGTGTGTGTGTGTGTGTGTGTGTGTGTGTGTGTGTGTGTGTGTGTGTGTGTGTGTGTGTGTGTGTGTGTGTGTGTGTGTGTGTGATTGCTTGTGTGCTCGTGTATGGATGTGTGGTGAGTTAATTTCATACCATAGAGTGAACCACAACACCATCAATGCCTTGCAAACTCCTTCATACATCATTCCCAACACAATCAACCTTTCAGATGGAAAACTATGTCCAGTTATCTCACTGCTCCACCAATTACACTGTGGAAAACAATCATGACATTGGAACATTGAAATAAATTCTAATCTACAGTATGTATCTACATAATGTGGAATCATCCATTAAAAGTCCCTGCGACCATAGCAAAGATGATATGTTAGCTACCTCATTATTGCAGAAAGGAAAGGCAGAAGTAGGGCATTCCCGAAGAGGTAGCTAGCATATGACTGGAGGACAGTCTGCAGAAAAGATGAAGCTTCTACTGAATGTCTTGATCATATCCCTCTGGGCGAGCAGGAAAACAGCCTTCGTTCCCTGTATCTGCCATCAAAGACCCTGTTACGTACCAGTGCTGCTTTTGCAAAACATGCAGAGTTATGTTGTGCAAAAAATATCCATTGCAACTATAGACTATGAAATGATGCACTTCGTATATATTTTAGTTGAAATGTGTACTAATCATTAGGATGTCAATCCAGCGGATAATTGCAGAATCTTTTCATGATGCTTTGAGGACGTCTTGTTCTTATCTACTGAACTCAATGCTGCTTCTGACATTTGGGAACAACAAATCATTAGTACAGTAAGACAGCATATCTCTCTCTCTCTCTCGCTCTCTCTCGCTCTCTCTCGCGCTCTCTCACGCTTTCGCTCACGCTCTCTCTCTGTGTGTGTGTGTGTGTGTTGTCAGCTCAGCATTGCTTATGTTTGTCCCGGCTCACTCCCTGTCCTAGTAATTACCTCTTCACTCTGATCCCTTAATGCTGGAGTGTGGGCCTCGCCTCCTCTGGGGCTCCATGTGCTAGATAAATAACTATGAGTTAGAAATTGATTAGCCACCAGTTAAATCCTGGGTATTAAACTTATTATGAGAGTCCATGACCTGAGCGGAGTGTACGGAATATGGCTTTAGCTCATCATAGATTGACAGCATGTTACTAAGCCATATTGATTCTCCGTATGGAAGGAGGAGGATATGCAGTGTAGCATAGTATGGAGTAATGTTTGTGCCAACTCGGGTCTTTGTCATTTTCCGGGTAGTATTGCATTTGGGAGCAAAAGCAATCATTTTAGCTATTTTTTCTTCTCAAAATCACAGTTGAATGACTTGTGGAATTACAAGGGGTAGCCAAGGCAATGGTCACCTTCTCCTTTAAGACTCATGAGCCACTAGAGCTGTAGCTTGGAAAATTACAGCTAAATACGGTAAAACCAGAGCCAAAGAGCTTTCCAGAAATTGCTCTAACGACAAGTCCAGGGTCGGGGCCCGGTTGTTTCCCTTAAGGGTTTACCTAGGTAAGGGCATACTTAAGGGATTTGATGTTAGTTTGAAGGCAGGTACTGCAGAAAGAGTATCTGGTTACCACGTCTACTGTAGCTACCTATCTAGCTGGTTGATGTTTTCCTTTTGAAACCAAGGCAGAGGAAAGCAACATTCACTTCCACTATTGCTGTTAACATTGATATCCATATAAAATTAAGCAGTTAGGAACCCTTAATATTAAACTTAATAAAAGGTGAAAATTCACCTCAACTTTTGTGCAACTGAGGGTTAAAGAAACTTTAAGTGAAAACTTTAAGTGAAAATATATGGAGGTTAAGACAACAGTCTAATATCCCGTCATTGTTTGCAAAAATGGGACAAGCTATGCTAGTTAGCAATGATTCTGGTAGTTAGCAACGGCACTAGTAGTCAGCAACGGCGCTGTTTCCAGATTTGTGATTACATTTTCTTACAAAGGGAACTGCCTACCAGAGCAAACTTCTCTAGTTATACATTTCCTATGTGTATCAATATGAGCCAGAAACATTCATTCTAGTGTCAAAATTGTCTACAAAATGTAAATATGATCATTTTTTGTCCTAAACTCCGCATTGTCCAAAACGAGATGTGGAAGTGAGTGCATCACGTTGGGTATGGATTACTTACATGCCCACTTTTGCCAATGATGTCCAACTGCCCAGAGACAACAAGGTGTGGTCCACACCCAGCAGCCATATGTTGTAAACATATTGTCAAGTCTGCAATGCACGCACACTTGCTCAGCTTAGGAGCGAAAATAAGCTTCCATAAAGTTGGTGCAAACTTCTAATGCATTAAACAATATTGTGCAAGATGGCAAGGAATGGATTACATACAACAAACATATGATATGATGGCTGTGACTGGTGTGTGGTGAGTAGCTAGCTAGCTAGCTATGATATTGTAACTTAACTAGCTAAATACATAGCCTCTCCCTAATGTGTGATGTTATGTCATAGAGCGGAAGATTTGCATAGCTAATGTTGCACCTGATGATAAGGTTTGATATAGGATCTATTGTTATTCAGCTTACTATCGATAGATAATGTTTCAACTCAAACTGACTAACTAATAAGATTCCTGCAAGCTAACGTTAGCTAGCTAGCCAATTCATTTAAACTCGGATCACTAACCCCAATTTGCAAGTTAGGTAGCTAGCTACTTTAATGAGAACAGGCATGTTGTTTGGGTTAGCACTAGCTCTCGATAACTTAGGCCCTGGCGCCACTCTGCCTTCATTGTAATGGAACTGGGAGTCATGATCAAGGGCTAGGTTAGAACTAGCTAGCTAGCATTCAGGGGTTTCGTCTGCTACTCGTGCTAAAACAACATGTATGTTCTCATAAAAGTCTATTATTTATTTTCTAAGCACAAAATAAATTAAATATGGTACTTGAGTGACAGTTTCTTTAGCTAACATGCTACAAATATGTGTCAGCAAGCATTCTGCAACACAACTGTACACAGCTGGTTTTATAGTTGTGGTGTCAGGGTCACTGGCCTGAATCTATTCTGTACTTACAGTCACTCACTCATTTTTCTCACAATATGTTTATTGAGTGACTATATGACTATATTACTCCATTCACAGGCCACTTACAAAACCTGGTGGATTTGTTATTCAGCAGTGTCATGGGACAGAAGGGTGAGGCAGTATGTGGACAGGCACCAGTCCCACTTCAGGTTGGTCACAATTGACCTGGTCATAGGTCAAGATACTATCACTTGCCTGCCCTGGAATTCGCCTAACGTCAATTAATTTAATCAGTGCTGTGTGTATCAACTCTACAAGGTTTTTCACAAAATGGAGGACAGGAGAGATGGTTTGTCATGGAGTGGGGGGGGGGGGTGGCAGACCCTGTGTATTCCTTAAACTTGTCAACGAACTGTCTTATATGGGACACCATACGAAAGGATGACGACTAACATGTGCCACCAGACAAAATGGTGGTATGAAAACAGTGCCATCTTCCTGCATCTCACATCTGCCTGTATGTATTTTAACTGGTTTGAGGTAAACTTTATCATATCCAGGATGGAGCGCCAAGCAATACACACCACCTGCAACCTGACTGCACCTGTCCATAACCTGTAAAACATTACATAGAAGGAAGGGACTTCATCACCCACTGGTGACTTTGAAGACAGAACCTCACCTCACCCAGAGAGATGTGCATGTCAGTGTGTGGTTAGACAGCCAAATCCTTAAACTATAAAAATAGAATAGAATGCCATGCTAGTTCTGGGACAGCTGACGTTGTACCAAAGATGTTCATGCTCATTGTTCTATCTGTGGCTGTGCTCTACACACATCTTAGGTAAAGTGTAGGCATACTGTCTTTACAAGCAAATCAATATGACAGCCTGTTTACAGCAAGCAATGATTTGTCTTTGTAACACACACATTGATTTTTTTTCTGTTGATAAATGTAACTACACTCAAGCTGGCCATGTTTGCACAATGTCCACATGTAGCCTGGACCTGTAGGGATATTAGTTCTGGGATTTGTCCCCCAGGATATAAGGATGGATGCGACAATGCGTTGGGGACAGTGCGTTGGGGACAGAGAATAAAAGGAGCAGATTTCTGGGTGTGGTAGAATAGATTCAGGGCATAATGTGCAAACAGGGGTATGGTGGGGTGCGGGTACAGTGGAGGTAAGCCCAGGCACTGAGTGATGATAAGAGAGGTTGCATCTCTGGACATGCTGGTTATACTGGGTGAGGTCAACACATGTGTGGGAGGTGGGACAAAGGAGGTATCTGAGGCAGTTACAGCTAAGACAACAACAACAGGTAAAATGGTGATGAATGGGCAGAGAGGGTCGGTTAACTACACACAGCACCTGAGTTCGCAGTAAACTAAATCAATGATACCTATACTAAACAGTATACAAGACATATTGAAATCTGAGAGAGACATAAAGCGAGGCATAAAGCAACCACAGGTGTTGATTGGGAGAGCTAGCTAAGACAACAACGGGTAAGACAACAACAGCTAATCAGCTAAGACAACTACAACAGGTAAAATGGTGATGAATGGGCAGAGAGGGTCGGTTAACTACACACAGGGCCTGAGTTCGGGGCTAGGGCCTACAGATAAACAAAGGTAAAGTTTAGTACCGTGATAAATGAACAGTCCAGCAGGCATCAGCTATGTAGCCAAGGGATCATAGGGTCCAGTGTACAGCAATATATGGAACAGGAAAGCCGCGGGGTAGTCATTGCTACGCTAGCATGCAGGAGACTTGATTTTGATTTTATTTTATTTGGATCTCTTTTCGTCCCCATTTGGACAAATCTTCCAAGAGTCCTTAAATATTAAAATACAATTTATAATACGAACACATTTCCACATTTAACACACTATTACAAACATACATAATATACTAACATAATGACCCAATTGTAATGGTTTTCTGTAGGCGAAGGAGAGTCGGACCAAAATGCAGCGTGTAGATTGCGATCCATGTTTAATCAAAAAACGTAAACACGAATCAATACAAAATACTACAAAAACAAGGACGTAACGAAAACCGAAACAGCCTATACTTATGTGAACTAACACAGCGACAGGAACAAGGACACTAAGGACAATCACCCACGAAACACACAAAGAATATGGCTACCTAAATATGGTTCCCAATCAGAGACAACGATAATCACCTGACTCTGATTGAGAACCGCCTCAGGCAGCCAATGACTATGCTATACACCCCACACAACCCCAAGACGAAACACACCACAAATAAACCCATGTCACACCCTGGCCTGACCCAATAAATGAAGATAAACATAATAAATATAGACCAGGGCGTGACAGAACCCCCCCCCCCTAAGGTGCGGACTCCCGGACGCACATCAAAACAATAGGGAGGGTCCGGGTGGGCGTCTGTCCATGGTGGCGGTTCCAGCTCCGGCGCGGGACGTGGAACCCACTCTATAAATGTCTTTGTCCCCCTTCCTCACGTCCTAGGATAGTCCACCTTCTCCGCCGACCATGGCCTAGTAGTCCTCACCCAGAATCACACTGGACTGAGGGGCAGCTCGGAACTGAGGGGCAGCTCGGGACAGAGGGGCAGCTCGGGACAGAGGGGCAGCTCGGGACAGAGGGGCAGCTCCGGACAGAGGAGCAGCTCCGGACAGAGGGGCAGCTCGGGGCAGAGACAGCTCGGGACTGAGGGGAAGCTCAGCACTGAGAGGAAGCTCGGGACTGAGAGGAAGCCCGGCACTGAGAGGAAGCCCAGCACTGAGAGGAAGCTCAGCCAGGTATTTGGATCCGGCAGATCCTGGCTGGTTGACAGTTCTGGCAGATCCTGGCTGACTGGCAAATCTGGAAGAGTCTGGTTGACTGGCAGATCTGGAAGAGTCTGGCTGACTGGCAGATCTGGAAGGGTCTGGCAGACTGGCAGATCTGGAAGAGTCTGGTTGACTGGCAGATCTGGAAAAGTCTGGTTGACTGGCAGATCTGGAAGTGTCTGGCTGACTGGCAGATCTGGAAGAGTCTGGCTGACTGGCAGATCTGGAAGAGTCTGGCTGACTGACGGATCTGGCTGCTCCATGCTGACTGGCCGCTCTGGCTGCTCCATGCAGACTGGCAGCTCCATGCAGACTGACAGCTCCTTGCAGACTGACAGCTCCTTGCAGACTGACAGCTCCTTGTAGACTGGCAGCTCCTTGCAGACTGACAGCTCCATGCAGACTGGTAGCTCCGGCTGCTCCATGCAGACTGACAGCTCTGGCTGCTCCATGTAGACTGACAGCTCTGGCTGCTCCATGTAGACTGACAGCTCTGGCTGCTCCATGCAGACTGACAGCTCAGGCTGAGCTAAACAGGCGGGAGACTCCAGCAGCGCTGTAGAGGAGGAAGGCTCTGGCTGCGCTAAACAGGCGGGAGACTCCAGCAGCGCTGGGGAGGAGAAAGGCTCCGATAGCGCTGAACAGGCGGGAGGCTCCGGCAGCGCAGGAGAGGAGGAAGGCTCTGGCTGCGCTGAACAGGCGAGGCGCACAGTAGGTCTGATGCGTGGTGCTGGCACTGGTGGTACTGGGCCGAGGACACGCACAGGAAGCCTGGTGCGGGGAGCTGCCACCGGAGGGCTGGGGTGTGGAGGTGGTACTGGGTAGACCGGACCGTGCAGGCGCACTGGAGCTCTTGAGCACCGAGCCTGCCCAACTTTACCTGGCTCGATGCCCACTCTAGCCCGGCCGATACGAGGAGCTGGAATATACCGCACCGGGCTATGCACCCGCACTGGGGACACCGTGCGCACCACTGCATAACACGGTGCCTGCCCGGTCTCTCTAGCCCCCCGGTAAGCACAGGGAGTTTGCACAGGTCTCCTACCTGGCGCAGCCCTACTCCCTGTAAGCCCCCCACCAAGATATTTTTGGAGCTGACTCTCGGGCTTCCTTGCCAACCGTGTTCCCTCATATCGCCGGCTCCTCTCTCCGGCTGCCTCTGCTCTACTAAGTGCCTCCACCTGTTCCCATGGGAGGCGATCTCTTCCAGCCAGTATCTCCTCCCAAGTGTAACAACCTTTGCCATCCAAAACTTCTTCCCATGTCCATTCCTCCTTTCGCTGCACCTGCCTGTTAACACGCTGCTTGGTCCGTTTGCGGTGGGTGATTCTGTAACGGTTTTCTGTAGGCGAAGGAGAGTCGGATCAAAATGCAGCGTGTAGATTGCGATCCATGTTTAATCAAAAAACGTAAACACGAATCAATACAAAATACTACAAAAACAAGAACGTAACGAAAACCGAAACAGCCTATACTTATGTAAACTAACACAGCGACAGGAACAAGGACACTAAGGACAATCACCCACGAAACACACAAAGAATATGGCTACCTAAATATGGTTCTCAATCAGAGACAACGATAATCACCTGACTCTGATTGAGAACCACCTCAGGCAGCCAATGACTATGCTATACACCCCACACAACCCCAAGACGAAACACACCACAAATAAACCCATGTCACACCCTGGCCTGACCCAATAAATGAAGATAAACATAATAAATATAGACCAGGGCGTGACACCAATAAATACTCAAACTAAAAAAATATTGATTCTTCATCTACTATAATCCCACATCTATTACATATAAATCGTTTTAAAATTATGTTTAAATGTATATATTGAAAGGTTTCTGGTTTGCTCAGTTAATTTATTCCATTTCTTTATTGCTCTAAATCGAAATGTTCTTTCGATTTAGAACAATGGAGTTTAAATTTAGCAGGCCGGGGTAATTAGAAGCGTCTGCTCCGACGTCCGGTTGAAGGCACAGCGGATGGAATTACGTCTGCGGACCAGTCGTGGTGGTGCGGCGGGTCGCCGTGCTGACGAAGGGACCGGGCCAGATGGCAAAAGAGGTAATGTAGTTGTGGTCATTTTGTTTGCTAGCCAGGAGATGCGCCTGGCTCAGGGCGAGCTTCGGGGCTGGGTCACTCAGTGGCAGCTAGCTAGCTGTGATGATCAGGAGTAATGGTCCAGGGTTTATGGCAGGAATCTGGCATTGTAGTGTAGAAAAACAGGTTATTGTCCTCCTGAAAGGTGAATTCATCTCCCAGTGTCTGGTAGAAAGCAGGCCGAACCAGGTTTTCCTTTAGGATTTTGGTTGTGCTTTGCTCCATTGCATTTTTTTAATCCTAAAAAACTCTGCGGCCCTTAATAATTATAAGCATACCCAGTAATGAGTAAAATGTTTCCCCCTGTATTCAGGACAAAAAGTGAATTGCTTTTACAAATTGTTTGTAGTCTTGCTTTAGATCCTTATTGCAAAAAGGATGCATGTTTTGGAATATTTTTATTCTGTACAAGCTTCCTTCTTTTTACTCTGTCATTTAGGTTAAAATTGTGGAGTAACTACAATACAATGTTGTTGATCCATCCTCTCTAAACTCTGTAGCTGTTTTAAAGTCACCATTGGCCTCATGGTGAAGTCCCTGAGCGGTTTGCTTCCTCTCAGGCGACTGAGTTAGGAAGTATGCCTGTATCTTTGTAGTGACTGCGTGTATTGATACACCATCTAAAGTGTAATTAATATCTTCACCATGCTCAAAGGGATGTTCAATGTTTGTTTTTCATCTACCAATAGGTGTTGTTTTTTGTGAGGCATTGGAAAACCTCCTTGGTCTATGTGGTTGAATCTGTTTTTGAAATTCACTGCTTGACTGAGCAACCTTACAGATAATTGTATGTGTGTGGGTACAGAGATGAGGTAGTCATTAAAAACTCATGTCAAACACTAATATTGCACACTAGTGGAGGCTCCTCGGAGGAGGAAGGGGAGGACCATCCTCCTCAGTGAATTTCATACAAATAAAAAAATGTAAACATTGAAAAAGTTATCCTTTTTAGATGAAACTATACTAAATGTATTCACAACACCAAATAATTGATTAAAACACACTGTAGGGTAGCACCATGGTGTAGCCGGAGGACAGCTAGCTTCCTCCTCTTGGTACATTGACTTCAATACAAAACCTAGGAAGCTCTTGGTTCTCACCCCCTTCCATAGACTTACACAGTAATTATGACAACTTCCGGAGGACGTCCTCCAACCTATCAGAGATCTTGCAGCATGGACTGACATGTTGTCCACCCAATCAAAGGATCAGACAATTAATCTAGTACTGAAAGCATAAGCTTCAGCTAGCTAGCACTGCAGCGCATAACACGTGGTGAGTAGTTGACTGAAGGAGAGAGAAAGAAAATAATTGAACAATTTTCAACAAATTAATTTCTTCAAAAATGAAGGAGAATCAGGAGAGAGAGATTTTGTCATTTCTTTTGACTTTCAGTTTCACTTATTTAGATAACTAGCCAGCTGCATTTGCTTCGTTACTCAAGTAAAAGTAAAGAGTAGAAGTAAATGACTGAAGTAAAAGTGAAAGTCAACCAGTAAAGTATTACTTGAGTAAAAGTCTGAAAGTATTTGATTTAAAATATACTTAAATATCAAAAGTAAATGGAATTGCTAAAATATAAAATACAAAGTAAGTATTAATAATTTCAGATTCCTTACATTATGCAAACCAGACCGCACAATATTTATTCAATGATTTATTTAAGGATAGCCTGGGGCACACCCCAACACTCAGACATAAATTTACAAATCAAGCATTTGTGTTTAGTGAGTCCGCCAGAACAGAGCAGCAGGAATGACCGGGGATGTTCTCTTGATAAGCGCATGAATTGGACCATTTTCCTGTGAAAATGTAACGATACTTTTGAGTGTCAGGGAACATTTATGGAGTAAAAAGTACTTTAATTTCTTTAGGAACATAATGAAGTGAAAATATAGATAGTAAAGTACAGATACCCCATAAAATGACTTAAGTAGTATTTTAAAGTACTTTTACTTAAGTACTTTACACCACTGGTTGTGTGTAGCGGTTATTATATGGTTTGGCTTGGAAAGGATTTTTTGCCTGGTCACATACAACTGGTGTGTTGTTCATTGAAGGCCACAAATGAAGGGAAAAGGTGAGGGAATACAACTGTCACGCCTGTTCCTGCTCTACCCACCTGGCGCTCTAGGGCGCCAGGCTGCCCTGCATTACGCACACCTGCCTTCCCTTGTCACGCGCTTCAGCGATATTGGACTCACCTGGACTCAACTACCTGTTTATTACCTCCCCTATACCTCCCCTATATTTGTCAGTTCCCCAGCTCTGTTCCCCACTGCTGCATTGTTTGTCATATGTCTATGTTACCCATGTGCTGTTCCTGTCTTGTTCTATGTCTGTTCCCAAATAAATGTCTGACTCCCCATACCTGTTTCTCCTGTCCAGCGTCAGCTCTTACAGAATACAGCAGACATCATACATAGCATCGGGGAGGACTGGCGTTCCGGTTGGTGGTGACGTCGGTCCTGGGTCGCCGCCGATGGAACCGGGGGTGCCTAGCCAGCTCGTCTGGCTTCCACACCCTAGCTGGCTCGATAGGTTTCCTTGCCCTAGTTGACTCGGAAGGTGCCAATCCCACGACGGTCCTCAGCTGGATCATCAGGTCTTGTTCGCCCAGCCGGCCCATGAGTTTTCTTGTTTTGTTGGTGGATGTCAAACATAAAGTGGATGTCATTCAAAAACATAATGTTAACTTTCATTGCTATGCGGATGACACACAGCTGTACATTTCAATGAAACATGGTGAAGCCCCAAAATTGCCCTCGCTAGAAGCATGTGTTTCAGACATAAGGAAGTGGATGGCTGCAAACGTTCTACTTTTAACCTGTTGATGCTCTGGGGGCGCTATTTCATTTTTGGATGAAAAACGTTCCCGTTTTAAACAAGATATTTTGTCACAAAAAGATGCTCGACTATGCATATAATTGATAGCTTTCGAAAGAAAACACTCTGACGTGTCCAGAACTACCAAGATATTTTCTGTGCGTGCCCTAGAACGTGAGCTTCAGGCAAAACCAAGATGAGACGGCATCCAGGAAATGAGCAGGATTTTTGAGGCTCTGTTTTCCATTGTCTCCTTATATGGCTGTGAATGCGAGAGGAATGAGCCTGCCCTTTCTGTCGTTTCCCCAAGGTGTCTGCAGCATTGTGACGTATTTGTAGGCAGATCATTGGAAGATTGACCATAAGAGACCACATTTACCAGGTGTCCGCCCGGTGTCCTGCGCCGAAATTGGTGCGCAAAAGACAGCTGCCAGTATTTTTCCATGGGATACAGAGAGGAAAGCAAGCTTCCACGAACTGCATATCAATGAAGAGATATGTGAAAAAACACCTTGAGGATTGATTCCAAACAACGTTTGCCATGTTTCGAATCTGTCGATATTATGTAGTTAATCCGGAAAAGTTTTACGTTGTAGGTGACTGAATTTTCGGTTCGTTTCGGTAGCCAGACGCAATGTAGAAAACGGAACGATTTCTCCTACACACAGACGCTTTCAGGAAAAACTGCGCATTTGGTATGTAACTGAGAGTCTCCTCATTGAAAACATCAGAAGCTCTTCAAAGGTAAATGATTTTATTTATTTGGTTATCTGGTTTTTGTGAAAATGTTGAGTGCTAAATGCTACTCAAAATGCTATGCTAGCTTTGCATACTCTTACACAAATTAGTCAATTTCTATGGTTCAAAAGCATATTTTGAAAATCTGAGATGACAGTGTTGTTAAGAAAAGGCTAAGCTTGAGAGCAGACGCATTATTTTCATTTTATTTGCGATTTTCAGAAATTGTTAACGTTGCGTTATGCTAATGAGCCTGAGGCTTTAGTCACGATCCCGGATCCGGGATGGGGAGTTCCAAGAGGTTAAACTCGGACAAAACAGAGATGCTTGTTCTAGGTCCCAAGAAACAAAGAGATCTTCTGTTGAATCTGACAATTAATCTTAATGGTTGTACAGTCGTCTCAAATAAAACTGTGAACGACCTCGGCGTTACTCTGGACCCTGATCTCTCTTTTGATGAACATATCAAGACTGTTTCAAAGACAGCTTTTTTTCCATCTACGTAACATTGCAAAAATCAGAAACTTTCTGTCTAAAAATGATGCAGAAAAATTAATCCATGCTTTTGTCACTTCTAGGTTAGACTACTGCAATGCTCTACTTTCCGGCTACCCGGATAAAGCACTAAATAAACTTCAGTTAGTGCTAAATACGGCTGCTAGAATCCTGACTAGAACCAAAAAATGTGATCATATTACTTCAGTGCTAGCCTCCCTACACTGGCTTCCTGTCAAGGCAAGGGCTGATTTCAAGGTTTTACTGCTAACCTACAAAGCATTACATGGGCTTGCTCCTACCTATCTCTCTGATTTGGTCCTGCCGTACATACCTACACGTACGCTACGGTCACAAGATGCAGGCCTCCTAATTGTCCCTAGAATTTCTAAGCAAACAGTTGGAGGCAGGGCTTTCTCTTATAGAGCTCCATTTGTATGGAATGGTCTGCCTACCCATGTAAGAGACGCAAACTTGGTCTCAACCTTTAAGTCTGTACTGAAGACTCATCTCTTCAGTGGGTCATTTGATTGAGTGTAGCCTGGCCCAGGAGTGGGAAGGTGAACGGAAAGGCTCTGGAGCAACGAACCGCCCTTGCTGTCTCTGCCTGGCCGGTTCCCCTCTTTTCACTGGGATTCTCTGCCTCTAACCCTATTACAGGGGCTGAGTCACTGGCTTACTGGGGCTCTTTCATACCGTCCCCGGGGAGGGGTGCGTCACCTGAGTGAGTTGAGTCACTGATGTGATCTTCCTGTCTGGGTTGTGCCGTGGTGGAGATCTTTGTGGGCTATACTCGGTCTTGTCTCAGGATGGTAAGTTGGTGGTTGAAGATATCCCTCTAGTGGTGTGGGGGCTGTGCTTTGGCAAAGTGGGTGGGGTTATATCCTTCCTGTTTGCCCCTGTTCGGGGGTGTCCTCAGATGAGGCCACAGTGTCTCCTGACCCCTCCTATCTCAGCCTCCAGTATTTATGCTGCAGTACTTTATGTGTCGGGGGGCTAGGGTCAGTTTGTTATTTCTGGAGTACTTCTCCTGTCCTATTCGGTGTCCTGTGTGAATTTAAGTGTGCTCTCTCTAATTCTCTCTTTCTTTCTCTCTCTCGGGGGACCTGAGCCCTAGGACCATGCTTCAGGACTAGCTGACATGATGACTCCTTGCTGTCCCCAGTCCACCTGGCCGTGCTGCTGCTCCAGTTTCAACTGTTCTGCCTTATTATTATTGGACCATGCTGGTCATTTATGAACATTTGAACATCTTGGCCATGTTCTGTTATAATCTCCACCCGGCACAGCCAGAAGAGGACTGGCCACCCCACATAGCCTGGTTCCTCTCTAGGTTTCTTCCTAGGTTTTGGCCTTTCTAGGGAGTTTTCCCGAGCCACCGTGCTTCTACACCTGCATTGCTTGCTGTTTGGGGTTTTAGGCTGGGTTTCTGTACAGCACTTTGAGATATCAGCTGATGTACGAAGGGCTATATAAATACATTTGATTTGATTTGATTTGACCTACCCTGCGTCTCACAAAGACACGACAGTTGGAACCAAAAATCTCAAATTTGTACTCATCAGATTAAAGGACAGATTTTCACAGGTCTAATGTCCATTGCTCATGTTTCTTGGCCTAAGCAAGTCTCTTCTTATTATTGGTGTCCTTTAGTAGTGGTTTCTTTGCAGCAATTTGACCAAGAAGGCCTGATTCTCTGAACAGTTGATTTTGAGATGTGTCTGTTACTTGAACTGTGAAGTATTTAGTTGGTCTGCAATCTGAGATTTTTTATTTATTTTTTATTTCACCTTTATTTAACCAGGTAGGCAAGTTGAGAACAAGTTCTCATTTACAATTGCGACCTGGCCAAGATAAAGCAAAGCAGTTCGACACATACAACAATACAGAGTTACACGTGGAGTAAAACAAACATACAGTCAATAGTACAGTAGAAGTCTATATACAATGTGGGCAAATGAGTTGAGATAAGGGAGGTAAGGGCAAAACAAATCCATGGTGGCAAGGTAAATACAATATAGCAAGTAAAACACTGGAATGGTAGATTTGCAGTGGAAGAATGTGCAAGGTAGATAGAAATAATGGGGTGCAAAGGAGCAAAGTAAATAAATAAATACAGTAGGGGGAGAGGTAGTTGTTTGGGCTAAATTATAGATGGGCTATGTACAGGTGCAGTAATCTGTGAGCTGCTCTGACAGATGGTGCTTAAAGCTAGTGAGGGAGATAAGTGTTTCCAGTTTCAGAGAATTTTGTAGTTCGTTCAAGTCATTGGCAGCAGAGAACTGGAAGGAGAGGCGGCCAAAGGAATTGGTTTTGGGGGTGACCAGAGAGATATACCTGCTGGAGCGCGTGCTACAAGTGGGTGTTGCTATGGTGACCAGCGAGCTGAGATAAGGGGGGACTTTACCTAGAAGGGTCTTGTAGGTGACCTGGAGCCAGTGGGCTTGGCGACGATATGAAGCGAAGTGAGGGCCAGCCAACGAGAGCGTACAGGTTACAGTGGTGGGTAGTATTTTAACGGTCGTTGTATGAAGGAGAGGAGGACCAATGGGCAGTGTGGTAAGTGTCCATATTTAACAGAACAAACAGAACACGACAAAATACAAAAATAACAAAGTGAAATAACAAACCAAAACAGTTCCGTTTGGAAGCAACCGACACAGAAAATAAGCACCTACAACTCAAAAGTGAAACCTGGCTACCTAAGTATGGTTCTCAATCAGGGACAACGATTGAAAGCTGCCTCTAATTGTGAACCATACCAGGCCAAACACAGAAATCCCAAATCACAGAAAAAGGAACATAGACAACCCACCCAACTCACGCCCTGACCATACTAAAACAAAGACATAACAAAAGAACTAAGGTCAGAACGTGACAAGTATATGGGGCTTTGGTGACAAAACGGATGGCACTGTGATAGACTGCATCCAATTTATTGAGTAGGGTATTGGACGCTATTTTGTAAATGACATCGCCGAAGTCGAGGATCGGTAGGATGGTCAGTTTTACAAGGGTATGTTTGGCAGCATGAGAGAAGGATGCTTTGTTAAGAAATAGGAAGCCAATTCAAGATTTAACTTTGGATAGGAGATGTTTGATGTGAGTCTGGAAGGAGAGTTTACAGTCTAACCAGACCCCTAGGTATTTGTAGTTGTCCACATATTCTAAGTCAGAACCGTCCAGAGTAGTGATGTTGGACAGGCAGGCAGGTGCAGGAAGCGATCGGTTGAAGAGCATGCATTTAGTTTTACTTGTATTTAAGAGCAATTGGAGGCCATGGAACGAGAGTTGTATGGCATTGAAGCTCGCCTGGAGGGTTAACACAGTGTCCAAAGAAGGGCCAGAAGTATACAGAATGGTGTCATCTGCGTAGAGTTGGATCAGAGACTCACCAGCAGCAAGAGCGACATTATTGATGTATACAGAGAAGAAAGTCGGTCCAAGAATTTAACCCTGTGGCACCCCCATAGAGACTGCCAGAGGCCCGGACAACAGGCCCTCCGGTTTGACACACTGAACCCTATCAGAGAAGTAGTTGGTGAACCAGGCGAGGCAATTGTTTGAGAAACCAAGGCTATCAAATTCTGCCGATGAGGATGTGGTGATTGACAGAGTTGAAAGCCTTGGCCAGGTCAATGAATACGGCTGCACAGTATTGTTTCTTACCGATGGCGGTTAAGATATTGTTTAGGACCTTGATCGTGGCTGAGGTGCACCCATGACCAGCTCTGAAACCAGATTGCATAGCGGAGAAGGTATGTTGGGATTCAAAACGGTCGGTAATCAATTTGACTTGGCTTTCGAAGACCTTAGAAAGGCAGGGTAGGATAGATATAGGTATGTAGCAGTTTGGGTCAAGAGTGTCCCCCCCTTTGAAGAGGGGGATGACTGCAGCTGCTGTCCAATCTTTGGGGATCTCAGACGACATGAAAGAGAGGTTGAACAGGCTAGTAATAGGGGTGGCAACAATTTCGGCAAATAATTTTAGAAATAAAGGGTCCAGATTGTCTAACCCGGCTGATTTGTAGGGGTCCAGATTTTGCAGCTCTTTCAGAACATCAGCTGACTGGATTGGGAGAAGGAGAAATGGAGAGGTTTGGAGAGAGTTGCTGTGGGGGGTGCAGTGCTGTTGACCGGGGTAGGGGTAGCCAGGTTGAAAGCATGGCCAGCTGTAGAAAAATGCTTATTGAAATTATCAATTTCAGTGGATTTATTGGTGGTGACAGTGTTTCCTATCTTCAGTGCAGTGGGCAGCTGGGAGGAGGTGTTCTTATTCTCCATGGACTTTACAGTGTCCCAGAACTTTTTTGAGTTTGTGTTGCAGGAAACAAATTTCTGCTTGAAAAATCTAGCCTTGGATTTTGAAACTGCAGTTAACTCTAATGAACTTGTCCTCTGCAGCAGAGGTAACTCTGGGTCCTCCATCCCTGTGGCGGTCCTCATGAGAACCAGTTTCATCATAGCGCTTGATTGTTTTTGCGACTGCACTTGAAGAAACTTTCAAAGTTCTTGACATTTTCCGATTGACTGACCTCTGTCTCTTAAAGTAATGATGGACTGTTATTTCTCTTTGCTTATTTGAACTGTTACCTCATGATTCTATATGTGTTATGTCATAGTTGTGATGTCTTCACTATTATTCTATAATGTAGAAAATAGCAAAAAATGAAGTAAAACCCTTGAATGAGTAGGTGTGTCCAAACTTTTAACTGGTACTGTATATATTTTTTGTAAATAACTGTCATCAGGCATTTAGACAGCATCCCAGAGATCAGATCAAAACTAGTATATGTCCTTTTACAAGGAGAAACAACTCATCGGACTAAGCAGCCAGAGCTTGTTACAGAGCAGAAGCGGTCCCGGCTGCCTCACAGATTGAGGGTATAATTCTATATTTGATCTGACAGCTGAAGGCAACTAAAAAAACTGTCACTGGTTATTTTTGCCTTCCCTTCTAGGAGCCTAGGAGGTCTATTGTGAAGTGGTTATGATGTGATGTATGCAGTGGTGATTTGTAACTGGACTTGGAAATACAGCCATGAGCAATATTTCTCATGACAGTACGTAAATATCATAATAGGATTCATTTTGGGTCTGTGTGTGTGTGTGTACTGTACATGCGTGTGTGTGCGTGCGCATGTTTGCATGCATGTGTGTACACGTGTCCATATTCAAGTGTCTGTCTGTGATTATAGGGTGAGATAAGACACAATACAACTAGCATTGCTGCTAGTGAAAACTGTGGTTTATCTGCAGCAATCTAAATGCAAATTGAGTAACAAAAAAACGTATACAGTTTATGTTGAGACATCTCAAGATTTTCCCATCAAACATCAATGACACACCTTTTAGGTCAACCTTGAGTGATACAGTACATATGTTAATATTACCCCTAATATTATCCCTGTCCCTACATATTTACACTCCCATAATGTATGATGCTTTTGTTATATATACTCCGTAAATAGAGCACAGAGAACGCCATTTCCTCAGCAGCAATACTATGGTGTACATAGGCAATGGAGACACTGATGGGGTTGCTGGGAGTAACGGCAAAAACAAGAGTTGCCGGTACATGGCCAGGCAGAACCAGTGGCTGCTATGCTTTGGCAGACAAAGTTGAACGCCTGTCTCTTCCAGTGTGGTCCCCCTTACCAAGACTGATGCAGTCGTTGATTGTCTGGGAACTTCCTCTGTCATCGTTAGCGAGGAAGGAGGCACTTGTCAGAGGCTGCATTAAGAGTTCCTTATGAGCTCAGACACTTCGGCAGTCACAGATAAATACAGAGTGGGCACTAGTGAAGTCCTCTTATCCAGGGAGAGAGGATGGCAGACTGCGAGAGGATGCCAAAATAGAGGGAATGAGAGATTATTCTGTAGGGTAGAAAAGCTGCATTGTGGTGGTTGAGTGGCACCATGACTCAGGTGTTGTATTGCAGCTGGGTTTAGGAGTAGTGCTCAAGCATGAGTCGTCATTTCAAGCTGTTGTAATAACCTTAGTCTCCAGGTATGATGCTTGTTTTTAGTGGACACAGTGGTAGCTCTAGTAAGCCAGTGGATAGACATTTTATAAAACCAACTCATCTGAAGCAACGGCAGAAGAGTGATATGCCTATAACACGACATTGGCTATTACATTTCTAGTAGAAACAACCTTAATACCAATTGGACATGGATTTCAGGGAATAGCGTTCGACTGTATTTGTGCTCGCATTGTGTTGGGCTACGTACAGTATAACCCCCCCCCCCCCCCAAAAAAAATACAGTCACTTACACTCATTATCATACTGTATGATTCTTACATGTGGCCAAAGCAATTAATGTACTGTATACCCATATAATATGTATGTTCAAAGTATAACAACTTCACATTTACAGCACTGTAATCTAAAGCAGTAGAGCCATCTTGCAAACCTCATAACAGAATTGTCTTTAAACCTCACCATCTGTCTTCCAACTGTGATCATCTTGAGGGGGGAGCATTGTTGCTTCTAATAGAATGTCTGTTCCCAGATATCTGCTCTTCGCAACAAACAGGAAACGGGGATCAATTCCACTGATAAAAAGGCTGGTTGAATAAATCAGGTATAATGCAGGCCCGGGACTAGCTCTGGAAAAAGGCTTCAGCGTAGAGAACAGTATGTTAAGCTTCACCTACTTGTCTGTAAGATTAATGTGGCGCTATTGTCTCCGGCTCTCATCACAACACTTTTATCTTCAGAAATGACAAAGCTTGCACTTCTCATTATGTATGTTTGTAGCAAGCTACATTCTCCTCAGCAGCCCTTGCTTACTTCAATGAGGTCGTTTTGGTGGTGTTACTTGTGTGTGTGTGTGTGTGTGTTGTGTGTGCTATACTGTATGTGTTCTCTAACAATTTGGACAAATGATAACAGAGTAATTTCATGGTTTGTCCGACAACACGGTTGTGTGGAGTATTGATTACTTTCAAGGCAACATTGATTGGAGAAAATGTGTTTGATTTTTTTAAATGACTAGTGTTGCCCCGAGAATTGGCTGGCTGTGAATAAATACTATTACTGATAGCAGTAATGGAAGAAACATGAAACACAAGTAGTATAAAGCATCATATGATCGTGATATGCAAAATGAGATTGCCAATTCAATCCCTTTCTCCCAATGGCAGTGACACATGCCAGTGAGAAAAACATGGCCCTGGGCTACAGCACCTTTTGGTACTAGAACATCAGAGAGATGAAGGTCTATAATGTCCTTGTCATTAGCATTGCTTTAACAGAAATGAATAGAGGTCAATACAGTTCCAAGATGGCATCGTCTCTCAAGGCACACCATGAGTAAGAACAATGTGATGTAAAAATGTCAATAATATTCATGTGTCAGATTCAATCTATGAATAAAAGATGGGAGATGGGAGCAACATGTCCCATATTTCTGCCATGGGCTTGGAACAAAGCCATAAACTAAGTAATAACAGAAACATTAACTCTGAGCGTAGGTTGTGATTGCTGATTCTCACCAGATGCACAAAAGAACCTAGGGCAAAGAAATATACATACGCTACATGGCCAAAAGTATATGGACACCCGTTCAAATTAGTGCATTCGACTATTTCAGCCACACCAGTTGCTGACAGGTGTATAAAATCGAGCACACATCCATGCAATCTCCATGGACAAACATTGGCAGTAGAACAGCCTTATTGACGAGATCAGTGACTTAAATTTGCACCATCATAGGATGCCACCTTTCCAACAAGTCAGTTCATCAAATGTCTGCCCTCCTAGAGCTGCCCAGGTCAACTGTAAGTGCTGTTATTGTGAAAAGGAAACGTCTAGGACCAACAACGGCTCAGCTGCGAAGTGATAGGCCACACAAGCTCACAGAACGGGACCACCAAGTCCGGAAGCACGCAGCACGTAAAAATCTTCTGTCCTCGGTTGCAACACTCACTACCGAGTCCCAAACTGCCTCTGGAAGAAACTTCAGCAACTTTTGTGAGATGAGATGTTCGACAAGCTTTTGGCCATGTAGTATATCATATCTCCAATCCCATTGACTTTTCACACCAGCCTCACAGCATGTTCATACTACAATGACAGGAAGGTGTAATCCAAGCATTGCAGTGATTTCAGCATTGCAGCGATTTCCGACATTGCTAAAGTTAATCTAAGCACTGCGGTGATTTCAGCCACTGCTTTAAAAAAATCATATTGCTGTCCCTCGTGTGACAACACCTGCAACAGTAGTATGCAGCACTTTCCCAGGACACTTGCCAACTCAGTTAATGTTTTTCTGTGCCAGAGCGCTTAATACATTAATTTAAGTAATTATTTGGAAAGTAGAAGCTAAAATAGCTTAGGTTTCTTGGGGTGAAAATCTGTTGATAATTACATGTTAACTCCAAATCCTGTAGGACTGCAGCAATCCAGAACAGAGAACAAATGGTGGTGGGGGGGGGCAGTGCTGCACATCACACAGCTAAGAAGTCTCTAAAGAGAAACAGTCACGCGCCCACCATCTTGAATACAAACAAGCACAGGAGGACTTGCCCGGGAAGGCACTTGATTAGATTTGCCGTTGACAATGCATATGTCTTCTCCCCTGTCTGTAGGAGCTTGTATAAGGCCAGGGAAATTGAATTGGTTGAGAGTGTAGTTATTGACAAGGGTTCTCTGTGGCGATGAATGTAATAAGGTATTCCTCGAGAGGGTTAATATATGTGTGTGTTGTCAAAACACAGTGTGCTGCAGCAAGGACTGTATGTCAACACCCTGTTTTCCAAGAAACCAGGAGGTATACTTAGACTATTCCATTGACTCTTTCTCCTGATGTCTGAGTGTTATAGTGCCACATCTGCATTACCGGAGGCCCCTTGTAACTAACCACTACTATGCATTGTTGATGCATTATTCCCTGCTATATGAACGTCATATGGCCTTGCAATTATTTGTCAGCCCTTAGTTGTATTTTAAAAGCAGACATGGATTACTGTACATATCGTCCAGCCTTTAGGTCTTTGTGAATTGTCTTGTTTTTATTTTTATGTATAGCTCCTCAGAGGGCTTCTTTTCAAGGACTTGTCAGTGTATAGACTTCCGTACAGATTTTGGATCTTAATTCGACCAGTGTTGTCACAGCAGAATAATCTGCAGCAACCAGATTTGACCGTTTAGTCGATAATGTTGCTTAATCAGTGGTGAGGCTATTAGCTGGCCAAAATTAGGCTACATGAAATGTGCAAAACCGTTAATATGACAGTGTGTTAATGTAGGGTTTCAGTGAATTTATGGAAATCATTAAGCTCATCTGCATATCCTGTGGTGCAGGAAAATTCTCAGCAACAAAAGAGTGATCAAATTAATATCCTACATCTGTAGACTCGGATGGATGTATTGATCAACACGCCATCAACAGGCCGACTTACCTCATAAAACAACAATACATTGCAGTAGCGTCATAGAAAGTAGAGTGTATATCTGGCTGGGTGGAGGTCAGGGGCATTATTTTTAAATAAAACATATAGTTATCTTTTTATGAAATGCCATTTGACTCTATATACTGTAGACTTTGATCAGAGTGAAACTAAATTCATCTATTTGCACAAGCGAAACTAGACTGACACATACTGGCGCATTTCGTAATGGTGGTAATTGAAATAGGGAAATTGATTCGATAGACAAGTTTTACGAGGGCATACATTACAGCTGCCTGGATGAGTGGCCCCAGAAAGGCCAGTGAACCCTGAAATGGAATTTCTCCATCGAACATTTCAGATACTCGCTGAACAATGTTCTCATGCATAAGTAACATCCATCGCTACATTAAAGATATTTTTGATCCTTTTGAAAAATTCCCTCAGTTAATCTGCATTTATATGCAGTGGCATTAATTATCTCCCTTCCAACACACTTTGACTGTTGGTTTACAGTATTCAGGGAACAGACCCCAGAGATAAGCATTTTTAAATGAGGATGCATTTGAAGGGATTATGTTTGTCTCCTCACTTTTACAGCAACATATGTCGTAGGACCTCTACTTGCATTCTATTTGTGTTTGAGCTGTACATGAGTGGGTGTGTGTTGTGGTGTCTGGCTCGGTTTGTGAATATGGCATTGGTAATCTGAGCAAGTAAGTAAAACAAATAATGTAATTGTGTCTTGTCCTGCATGAAATATATTTGCATAAATACTCAGCAATTTGATAATTGTAGTGCTATTGGAAAAATCCTGATATTACAACAATTATTTTAGGGTTGAAACACTGGGAACTAAAAATGTGTTGGAGCAAAAATAACAAACCTCATTAAAGAAAAAACAAACTCTATGATGACATAATACTTATTTATAGACGTGTGTCTTATCCCATGGAGCTGGGCACCGCTGGGGATTGAATTGAGCCCCTCGAGAGTGCTATTGCTAATTGTATGACGATTTCTCCCCGTGAAAATCAAATAATACCTATGTATTATTACCTTTGTGCGAACGAAGGCCACGGTTTCAGAGTGATCTCTCTTCTGCAGTGTGCCACTGACAACAGGAATCTCTTGGGGCTTCAGAAATGGGTCAATGGGACTCCAAGGAAAATGATTAGAATAAATGTCTTCATTTCCATCTAAAAATGACATCTTAATGGATAATGTTAAGACTCCTTTGGGGTGAAAGATGGGATGTGAAGATACGTTTTTTTCATAAGCGATTAAGGGTCCCATTTTCGGTCAGTGAAAAAGCTCTTACAATTGACTGTTACCTGGGCAAAGTATGTTTGACCTGAGTACTCAAAATCCAAAAAGACAGTAATGAAATCATCAACCTGCAAAGTTTTGGGAAGTGCGTCAAAGATACAAACACAGGCAAGAAGAACATTTGGGTACTCAATGTTCATTTTCATAATGAATTCACCATACTCTGTCTCATCAAGCAGGCTTATTCTGTGGCCCGTGGCTGTAAGATCCATCTACATCAGTGGAATCTAGAATTAATCAGTCTACTGTAATTAGTAATTGTTCACACAGTCGGAGATGTACCACCCAAACTCCTACCTGGTCTCACACTGTGCTCTGAGAATTCCCATTACAAATTAGAGCCTAGCTCTCTGATATCTGCTGCATCTTATCACCGATTCACTGATTTTTCCATTGACTTTTAAGATGTTGCCTCAAAGCATTGACAAGGAACCCTCCCGAGGGGCACGATACACCCATGCACATGGAATACAATGTGATAGTTCATGAAATGGAATAAAATTGCCTCTCCAATATAGTCAATATGCAAAAATCACCACATTACTCATTTTCAATGTAATGCATACTGGACAAAAAGGCTGACTTGGGGATCCTACTCTTCCATATGCAAATGTCAAAGGTATGATTTTAGCATTTCATTTTCTGAAAAGCTTTTACATTTCAGTAGACCCTCATCTCCAGAGAGACTTACAGTAGTGAGTGCATACATTTTCAAACTTCTTCGTACTGGTCCCCCGATGGGAATCGAACCCACAACTCTGGCATTGCCAGCTCCATGCTCTACTAACTGAGCCACACGGGAAATGCTTATATTATTCGTTGTATTTCTTTTCTCAGAACCTTTCCATTTGTCAATCTATCACCAAGTTGCAATTCGATGCTGACCTCTTCTACGCACCACAGGGCCAAAACTTTACTCCTCTCATCCCAGTGTTATTACCAAGCTTTAAATAAATCCTAGTTTCTATGGCAACCCAAGTCAAGTTCCTATGTGGAGGGAGCTAATGGTTGAAACTTCAGCAGCGGCTAAGTGTTCCTACGGAGTGACACCAAGTCAGCCAGAGATCAATCACCCTGACCAATCATTCCAATAACCTGTCTCGGCGGTACTGGACTCAGTGGTACCAATGTGTTCTACCAGGGTATGAATTACTTCACAATACAGATAATTAAGTCGCAATACAACATATCCTCAACCAATCATTTGCATGTCATTTGATGCCATTCACATGGCATGTACTGAATGGTTTCCTCAGAGAAAATGTATAGGCATGTATGCATATGCATGTGGTTACATGGTTATTTTGGTGCGCTCACAGGAAGACAAGAGAGGATAATACAAGAGAGTATTTAGAATCTGCCTGAGGCTCTTCGGGTGTAGACAGTTATTGCTGATGCTGCTGACTACCACTGCATTATCTACATCAATTATCTTACTTTTCGTCTTCTTCTATTGATCTAAAAAGTTGTACCAGTCCCTCTGAACATGTAGTGAAGGTTACACATTCACTCATCTCTGGTGGAATCATTGATATACCTTGGCCTTTTGTGGAGTATTGAGAAAGGATGTGGTGTGAGGATTTCTATTTTGGTCTGTTTTCATCCTAAAAAGGCACATACTGCGCTCTCTTCATATATATTCCACTATTCACCACGGGTTGCAAAATTATGACAATGGAACAGTTTTAACAGTTTTAACAAAACAGTGTATTATCCCGAACGTGATGGGACACGCCTTTAGCCTGGGGTGACACATCTATTAAATAGTAAATACATTTGACAGTCTAAGTCTGGTTAATTTGAAATACATTATTTCAAACAAACACTAAATCCTGAGTGTGCTTAGCAATGGAAGTTGTGTAATACATTGCCACGTAAATATAGAGATGTCTTTTTGGGTTCTAATCCTCTAGGTAAAGCATATATCAAATTAAATCCGTGTCAGAAACATGCAGTAATGTTGATATCTAATCATGGACCACCGCATTAGGTTGCAGTGTCGTTATCATATTAATTTGCCCATCGATTCCTTATGAGCACAGGTGACATTTAGAAAAATTGCATTTGGATAGCTGAGAGAATCTCTTCGTCACTTCAGCAAGAACACCCGGTTGGTCAAATAAACCTTACAAAGGACCCTTTGAATAGAAGAGAGGCCCAGGGTTTTGTGAAAACAGTTACACTCTTGTGGCAAGAAGGACAGACTGACATATCCCTTAATGGTGGACTTAATGAACATAGATGATGCATAAGAAAAGACTGTCCTTGTCCTGGGGATCCAAATGTGCCAGACGACAAAGGATAGTGTGGGTAGATCAAGTGAAATATAGTTACAAAGGCTTGCTTCCTAAATTGGACAGTTTTAGAATTACAGGTAGTTTACACTTTACTTAAAGGGGCGATCTGCAGTCCCAACAATAACAGAGGCACCATGCCACTGATTTGGTAAACAGCTGAGGGACGGATCTGGAAAAAATATAACCACTCTCAAACTCATGGACAGAGCTATGGATACAAGGACTGACCATTCATTATATAACCATTCTAGTTTTAACCATGTTGAGGCTATACAGTGTTTGTTTACATATACAGCGTTTACAAACAAAGGCATAACACAAGCTTATATTTTGGGTTCTGATGGGGTACGACAGTTGAACTACAAGCTTATGAGGCTTCTATAAGTCATATAGTTCAAGAATCAATAGGGATATATCATTGATTTAAAAGTAAAAAAAAATAGGTATTTAGCAACTGCACCATGCCCCTTTAAGGCCGACAGGTATAACATGGCAATAATGAAATGTGAGACACTGCATAAATTACAGCCAATTCGTTGCATTACAATTCCTCCTCAAAGAGCTGGAACTATTCATTGTTGTGTATTTGAGCCACGTTTTAAGGTCCTCTAAGCGGTTTCTATCTAGCTTCCTTATCTCTTTGTCGTGCATTTCCTTTTGAAATACTAAAATAATTTCCTCTTATCTCTCCCTTTCATAATAAATGGTCAAAGTAAACATGTGCTCATCTGCTTTTTAACAATGTGGAGCGAATATTTAGAGTGCAACTTAGGCATGCAATGTGGTCACTTAGGTAGCAGAACAATGCCTCTAAATGTTAACAGAACACTACATCAGACAGCTTGAACAATTGAAATCACCACATGAAAAGAAAGCCCACAGTTATCACAAACTACAAAGACCCCTATGGGGGAATTAAACCACTAGTTTAATTCTAGGACTGTTGATCCTAAACCTTTGATGGAGGGGGGGGATCCTACGAAGCAAAAAAAATGAATAAAAGATGATAAAATATTGAATTTGGCCTTCACTACTACAGCCCATAGAAACACATTGAATCGCACATTCATGAATGACCAAACAGACAGTCAAGAAATAGATAAGAAAGCTCAGGAATTTCTTTCTTTCTTTCTTTCGTTTTTTATTTTATTTATTTTTTACAAATATTTAACTATTTCTTTCATTGGCACAAATCTACCTCCATACTTCCATTTTTTTTTTAACCGGGTCACCTTCAGACGAATCCCATGACACTTGTGACACATTGTGTTCGTGAAAATCTCATCTTTCCCTAAAGTGATCATATTAGTTTGTGGACCAAACCGACGCTACAGATGTTTTCATGAGAATACCGATTTTCGGGAAGTCTCCTGGTCTGACGAACACAGCTGTAGCTTTTACACTTTCCACGGCAGATGCAGAAGGCCGACATAGGCAGATGCAGAAGGCCGACATAGGCAGATGCAGAAGGCCGACATAGGCAGATGCAGAAGGCCGACATAGGCAGATGCAGAAGGCCGACATAGGCAGATGCAGAAGGCCGACATAGGCAGATGCAGAAGGCCGACATAGGCTGATGCAGAAGGCCGACATAGGCAGATGCAGAAGGCCGACATAGGCAGATGCAGAAGGCCGACATAGGCAGATGCAGAAGGCCGACATAGGCAGATGCAGAAGGCCGACATAGGCTGATGCAGAAGGCCGACATAGGCTGATGCAGAAGGCCGACATAGGCAGATGCAGAAGGCCGACATAGGCAGATGCAGAAGGCCGACATAGGCTGATGCAGAAGGCCGACATAGGCAGATGCAGAAGGCCGACATAGGCAGATGCAGAAGGCCGACATAGGCAGATGCAGAAAGCCGACATAGGCAGATGCAGAAGGCCTACATAGGCAGATGCAGAAGGCCGACATAGGCAGATGCAGAAGGCCTACATAGGCAGATGCAGAAGGCCGAAATAGGCAGATGCGGTGGATTGAGATGCAGCCCATGCTAAAAAAATATATCTCTTGCTTAAACTGACGGATTTTGACGAGGACTATATTGCCACTCCTATGTGCCACATCTTGAATTTAATTTAGTTTCAGAATAGGCGGCAAGGAATAAGTTAGTCCTAAATATTTCAAAAACTAAAAGCATTGAATTTGTTTTTTTACAAATCATTCACTAAATCTTCATTAAATCTTGTAATGAATAATGTGAACATTTTGCAAGTTGAGGTGACTAAACTGCTTGAGGCAAAACTAGAATGTAAACTTTCATTGTTAAAACATATTGATACAATAGTAGCTAATATGGGGAGAAGTCCGTCCATAATAAAGCACTGCTCTGCCTTCTTCAAAACACTATCAACAAGGCAGGTCCTACAGGCCCTAGTTTTGTCGCACCTGGACTACTGTTCAGTCGTGTGGTCAGATGCCACAAAGAAGGACTTAGGAAAATTACAATTGGCTCAGAAAAGGGCAGCACGGCTGGCCCTTAAAAGTACACAGGGAGCTAACATTAATGATATGCATGTCAATTTCTCATGGCTCAAAGTGGAAGAGATACAGACATCATCACTTGTTTTTCTAAGAAGTGTTGACAGGTTGTGTGTACCCAGCTGTCTGTTTAAACTACAAGCACACAGTTCCCATGCATACCCTACAAGACATGCCAACAGGGGTCTTTTTCACAGACCCCAAGTCCAGAACAGACCATTGGAGGCGCACAGTACTACACAGAGCCATGACTACATGGAGCTCTATTCCACATCAGGTAACTGATGCAAACAGTATAATCAGATTAAAAAACATGTAAAAATATGCATTGTGGAACAGTGGGGACTGTGAAGGAGACACACACAAAGGTACAGACACACGCATACGCACACAGGCGCTTGCACACTCACTCTACACACACGTACATTGTAATATTTTTGAATGGTGGTATTATAAATGTTGTATTGTAGATATGTAAGGGTGAAATAATGTTATATGGTGTACTGTTTTATCTTTTGTTTTATATGCAATGTAAGTGCCTTAATGTGTTTGGAACCCAGGAAGAATAGCTGCTGCCTTGGCAACAGCTAATGGGGTTCCCTAATAAATACAAATACATACAAATACAAATACTCTTAAGGATTAATAAACAATTTTCACATCAATTTATTTGAAAATAATCCACAGTATATCTGACTTCCATCTCTGCCAGACGACACCTGGCAATGTGAGTCAACCTCTGAGGAACCGCAGTGTTGAACTGGCATCCTGCCATATAATAACATAAAAAAGGTCCTCAGAAAGATTAATGGAAACATTATGCAGACCAGAAAAATTGTGATTTCAATACTTCAGCTGCACACAGAGTTGTACCCTCATTGCCAGTGCGTTAGATTATATGAATTAAGAGGATAATGACTTTTTACAGATGTGTTTTCGATAAAAGAGGTCACTCAAAATTATTGGACCATTTGAAATCTGGTTAACCCTGACTGGTTGATGTAGGGATCATCTTCATACCCAGAACACAGTATACTCAAGCTGTTGGACTCCCCAGGTATCTTGCAGGGACACGTTAAATTTGCATGAGGTGGCGATAGCTTTTGTTGTGGGGCTAACAGCACCAAGGGTTACTCGAGCTTTTAATCTTCACAGTAAATTCTAATCCGCTTTCCTGACAATTGTAACTGTAGCTAATACTCTAAGTAGTTTAAATATCTATTCACTGACCATGTCCAGTGATCCAGAGAAGGAAAGTGCTTAGTAATCATGAGAAGAGCTCTCCACATTTAAGCCATTGATATTAATCACTTTGCAACAATCGGAGGATAACTTTCCACACAGATGTACTATACTGTTGGAGAATGGGGATTCAAGTTATTGTAAGAGAGAGAGATAGTTAGTTGAAGCATGGGCTATAGTGAATGTAATTTCCAAATGTCTACATGATTTTACTATAATAAAAGTAAAATCCAGAATAAACTCTACAGAAACAAGACCATGACAGATTAAATCTAAGCTAGAAAAATAAACACCTTCAACTAATGTATACAACTTATGTATACAGTAAGGATCACCGGTGTGTAGTAAATTAAATGGGAATATCATCTGTTTAGTCGCTTGTTGTCACCGAAATAGTTCTCAGAATGTCACGGCTCGAATCTCCACCATTTTTCCCCAAATGGAACAACATCTTAGCGAGTGAGTTAGCACTCTTTCCCCAAATTCCAACATCAACAAATGCTCCCTGTCCTACATAAAAACAAAGCGACATGAAACCAAATGCCTCCCGGGGGGGAAAACAACAACAAGGAAGCAACTAGTGAAGGCAGCAAGCCCCCTAAAGGAGTCCTCCTTATTCTTTTAGTCAAAGCCTTGGATCACATGAGTCACACTGTGTGCGGAAGGGGCTGCCTCACGGGCCTTAGATGCACCAGCGCACACTCACCGCCTTGTCTCCTTCAGTCAGTCTCAATCTAATGGGAGGCCTGCTGATCTGGGGAGAAGCCCAGAAAGAAGCCACTATTGCACACATACCCCAAGAGAATCTGACATGGGTACTATGAGAGTACAAATCTGTGTGTGTGTGTGTGTGTGTGTGTGTGTGTGTGTGTGTGTGTGTGTGTGTGTGTGTGTGTGTGTGTGTGTGTGTGTGTGTGTGTGTGTGTGTGTGTGTGTGTGTGTGTGTGTGTGTTTCAGATATGGTGATGCTCCAAGGTGGAAATGAATGTCTGGGAAAATATCAAACACTTGTGGATATGTTTGCAGCAGTGGAGGACGACTCAAATGAATGGCCGGAATGGAGACAATGGAATGGTATCAAGCACATTTTTTGTTTTTGTTTTCATGTGTTTGATACCATTCCTTTCACTCCATTTCAGCCATAATACTCCATTCCAGCCACTATTATGAGCTGTCCTCCCCTCAGCCGCCTCCATCGGAGTCAGACTGTATACCCACAGAAAAGGTGAATTATCCATCACTGTAGCCTAGAATTGAGTGTGTAGGTGGTTGAGAGGGGCTCACAAATTAAACTGACCTCACTGATCTCCATGGTGACAGCCTTATCTTTTGTGCAGGGATCTAGACGTTGTGGCAACTTTGTGATTTGCCTTTCTCTGTCTGTATTTTGTCATTTGAGCCGACAGTCTGATAAGTGCTTTGGTATCTGTCTTCAAGGTTGACTTTGCCTTGGGGTCTGTTCATCTGGCTGCCACATCAATTCCTGTTTGAGAGAGAAGATATTTTTGTGAAGCCATTCCAATAAAAAACATTCCGTTTCAAATAAATATCATAAAACATGTCAACAATCAATGTATAAAGATAACACGACTGCACACCTTGCAATAGCAATTTGTAGAGTCCATTGTGTTAAAGTTCAAATTGAGACATCTAGACCAAGCTTCATCTGCACTGCGTTCAGAATGACAGATCACCTGTCATAAAGTCTGTTGGCAGTTCAAACCAACCAGCACTAATACAGTATTCACTACTGTAAAGTGTGAGACGGTAAACATTTGAATGTTAGTTGAGCATGAAAGAGGAGCGAGTCTGAAACAGTAAGGGCAACGCCTGCATTCATAAACAACTGCAGTGGTTCATATTGAATGCAGGGGCAAGGTGAAGGATCTGTTATTTAATGTTTGGTACAACATAAATAGACCTTACAGCCATTGGCGCTAACCTCTGGTTGAACTAACATCCTACTGTTTGCTTTTTGGCTCATGTTTACTCTTTAGGTCACAGGAGTGAAAGAGGCTGATTGGCCCACATGGGAAAGTGGTTAGGAAATATAGGCCAATAGGTGAGAGGAGACATCTCTGAGACTGGGAGGAGTGGGAGGGTCAGTGCTTTGTGCCAGATCTTTCTACCTTACATTTTATTTGAAAGATCTCATTACAGTTCCTTCCCCCGCTTGGGTGACCGTTGGCATGGTTGACTGGATGTATTTATCTTGTGGGTATAGGTTAAAGCCATAACGCACTTTATACCGTATCTATTTCATGTCGTATGGATAGCAACAGCAGATACCGCCCTCTCTACTCTGAATCAATTTAGTCCTGGACATCCATCTTCCCCAATTTCTTATAGAAAAATGCTAGCAAAGTTTGTCCACAAAAGTGAGTAAAGTTCATATCCACACCCATTCCATGACTTGACTTGTTCTTTATAGGAAATACAGATAAGCATAGCATGGACTGATAAGCCAGTGTCCAGTATGTGATTGAAGGCAGTGTACAAGCGAAGTAAAGACTCACTGGCTCCATGGCAATCGGTCAACAACATAGCTCTTCCTTCAATATGAGACTGCCGAAAAAGTTGTGGCCAGAGAGAAGTTACACATTCAGCAGTTGCAAGTGGGCTTTCAGAACAAGAGGAAAGTGAAGGATTCAGAAGCAAGAGAAAATGCCTCTGTTAACTTTGATCTAGCTGTAACATTAAGCGTGAATGTGATGAGCTTTAGATCAGGTGTGGAAAAGTGTCATCATTTATATCATTGTATTAATCCACTGGCATCTCGAAAGGTATAATACAATGGCTGTGCAGATGATTTCAATGCATCCAACGTTTCAGAGAGACTAAATGAGATTACAAAATTACACAAGGATCAAATACCATGAAACATTACCTAGGTCAAAGGTTGTCCAATTTCTCAGAATACCTCAGACAAGTTGTACTTAAAAGGCTGAATTTGATACTAACCAACCAAATTCAACTACATTATGAAAAATCCTAAGACAGGCTGACATGGAATAGACAGGTTGGAACAAGATTACAAATCAATTATTTACTAGTCCATTCAGACTGCACAGACTTTTCAAGGAAAGACTTACAAGGCACAACTTTGTTCTCCAGACAGAACCTTTAGTGATGTTTAACACGGCGGCACACTACAGACTATGATTGATATTGCAGACACAGCAACACCTGTCTGACACGTAATGGCGTTTCAGTTGAATCCCTTTGTTGATGTCCAATAAATTCACCTGCAAGGCAAGCCTGTAAAAGTTTGTTGTTATCTATAACAAAGACCATCAAAGGGAACAGACCACCATTTTTGTTCCTCTACCTTGTGCATTGGTTATTTAGAATGCTTGTTCTGCACCACATGTTGGCACATCTGTGAAAAGTACAGCACAGCTGCCATAGCATACTGGCGGGACCATTGATGTAGCTGGTTCCAGGGCAATAATGAGATGGATATGAGGACTGGTCCAGAAGGTGGGATCAGTGGGCTCCTCCATTACCAGGAAACCGGTAGCCTGAAGAACTGGAAGCATCGGACAGAGGTAATGCTGACCCGGACAAGGACAAGCAAGTGGTGCCAATTAGGGTCTTTGGTTGGTGCCTGGATCTCACAAATATAAAAATCTGGAAGAAACTATGTCCTGGAACACACTGTCCATGTGACCCCTGACAGCATACCATGTGTGTTGTATAGGGGACTAACCATCTTTAGTAGGGGCTTTTGGTTCCCCGAGATGGCAAAGACTGGTGTGTGTATCTGAAGAAAAAAAAGAAAAATCAATTATTGTCAACAACTCACGCAACACAATTTTGCACAGAGAACTGGGCAAACAGATAAATGCAATTATCTGTTTGTGGGAACTGACATAATTAAAGATAGTGCTGTGTATAATGTAACTATGTTTGACAGATGAAAATGAAGGTACATGGCTATTTTTTGTGCAGCTATCCATCCAGTATAAATGGTTGTTTAGTATTCTGAGGCGTTATGTCATCATAGTGTCCATCTTAGTTTGAAAGTTAAAGCTTTTCTGCTCTGTGGTTGGAAGGTTTGAGCAATGATAACTGATTAGAACACAGCAAACTCCATAATGTAAATACCATTCGTGTATAGCAAACTTACCAGGGATATGAGTTTCAAAAGTTTTGATTACTTAGCTTAATGAATGTTCCATGGAATCGTCAATCTGTCCAAATGTAATTTATAGCATGCCAGTCATACGTGTTTATCATGACAAGTAAGTTAATAACTTTGATGTGTCCTTATTTTGTGCCTTCATACATTTCAGGTTTTTCTTTTAAAGAAAGAGACTCACTATGTCTTCAAAATTCCAATATGCTTTCACTGATACACTGTATGAGACTATCCAAAGACTATAACCATGGTATGCATAATACACTAACGCAATCTTCGTAATCAAATGAATGAAACAGAAAGGTTAACCTTGCTTTTATTTATTCTTGAAAGGTTTGAAATAATCACTCTATTGTATGAGTGTCAAGAAATGGACAGGCTTTATATCCCGAGAATACTGTATTTCTCCCTATTTAGCTTAATCATGACAGCAGTTATTGACCAAATGTCAAATACTCCCAGCTCTACCTTAATGAGTGGCACAATTAGGCAGAAATTGCCACACTACGGGCTTACTCATTGACGTGTAGCACAGGTCTGGCCTCGATGATCTGTGTTTTGCAAAGGGGAACCTTTTCATACCATGCACTAATGCACCGTCATTTGCTGACGACACAACGGTGGTAGGCCTGATCACCAACAGCGATGAGACAGCCTACAGGGAGGAGGTCAGAGACTTAGCAGTGTGGTGCCAGGACAACAACCTTTCCCTCAACGTCAGTATGACCAAGGAGCTGATCGTGGACAATAGGAGAAAGAGGGGACAGCATGCCCACGTCCACATCAACGGGGCTGTAGTGGAGCGGGTCAAGTTCCTCTGTGTCCACATCACTAAGGAATTAACAGGAGGCTGAAAAGATTTGGGCCTTAGGATCCTCAAAATGTTCTACAGCTGCACCATTGAGAGCATCTTGACAGGCTGCATCACCGCTTGGTATGGCAAATGCACCACCCTCGACCGCAAACCACTACAGAGGCTGGTGCGAACAGCCCAGTACATCACTGGGGCCGAGCTCCCTGTCATCCAGGACCTCTTCACCAGGCGGGGTCAGAGGAAGGCCCGTAAAATTGCGAAAGACTCCAGCCATCCAAGTCATAGACTGTTCACTCTTTTACCGCCTGACAAACAGTACAGGAGCATTGTCTCTCAGACCATCAGGCTCCGAGACAGCTTCCACCCCCAAATCATAAGATTTAAATAGCCATAAATAGTTCATTAAATGGTTACCCGGACAATCAGCACGGACCCTATGTTGCACTGACTCTATGCACACTCACAAGACTATATACATGTATACACACTACAGTATCTACACACTGACAACACAAAAACACATTCACACACATACCATTTTATACTCAGCATATGCTGCTGCTACTCTGTTCTTTTATTTTTTCACCTTTATTTAACAAGGTAGGCCAGTTGAGAACAAGTTCTCATTTACAAATGCGAATTGGCCAAGATAAAGCAAAGCAGTGCGACACAAACAACACAGTTACACATGGGATAAACAAACGTACAGTCAATAACACAATAGAAAAGTCTATATAGAGTGTGTACAAATGAAGTCAGATTAGGGAGGTAAGGCAATAAATAGGCCATAGTGGCGAAATAATTGCAATTTAGCAATTAAACACTGGGGTGATAGATGTGCAGAAGATGTATTTTACTCGTATTGTTATCTGTCCTGATGCCTATTCACTTTACATTTCTACCTCGTACCCCTGCAAATTGATCTGCTACTGGTACTCCTGTATATAGATCAACATTGATCTGCTGTTGGTACTCCTGTATAAGGCTCCACATTGATCTGCTATTGGTACTCCTGTATATAGCTCCACATTGATCTGCTATTGGTACTCCTGTATATAGCTCCACATTGATCTGATGCTGGTACTCCTGTATATAATTCCACATTGATCTGATGCTGGTACTCCTGTATATAATTCCACATTGATCTGCTATTGGTACTCCTGTATATA
Organism: Oncorhynchus masou masou; assembly: GCF_036934945.1. Lineage (NCBI taxonomy): Eukaryota > Metazoa > Chordata > Actinopteri > Salmoniformes > Salmonidae > Oncorhynchus > Oncorhynchus masou. The sequence continues at coordinate 73,476,580 of NC_088217.1, read as the reverse complement.
GCTCCACATTGATCTGCTATTGGTACTCCTGTATATAGCTCCACATTGATCTGCTATTGGTACTCCTGTATATAGCTCCACATTGATCTGATGCTGGTACTCCTGTATATAATTCCACATTGATCTGATGCTGGTACTCCTGTATATAGATCAACATTGATCTGCTGTTGGTACTCCTGTATATAGATCAACATTGATCTGCTGTTGGTACTCATGTATATAGCTCCACATTGATCTGCTATTGGTACTCCTGTATATAGCTCCACATTGATCTGCTATTGGTACTCCTGTATATAGCTCCACATTGATCTGCTGTTGGTACTCCTCTATATAGCTCCACATTGATCTGCTACTGGTACTCCTGTATATAGCTCCACATTGATATGTTACTGATACTCATGTATATAGTTCCACATTGATATGTTACTGATACTCATGTATATAGTTCCACATTGATATGTTACTGATACTCATGTATACAGCTCCACATTGATATGTTACTGATACTCATGTATATAGTTCCACATTGATCTGTTACTGATACTCATGTATACAGCTCCACATTGATCTGTTACTGATACTCATGTATACAGCTCCACATTGATCTGTTACTGATACTCATGTATATAGCTCCACATTGATCTGTTACTGATACTCATGTATACAGCTCCACATTGATCTGTTACTGATACTCATGTATATAGCTCCACATTGATCTGTTACTGATACTCATGTATATAGCTCCACATTGATCTGTTACTGATACTCATGTATATAGCTCCACATTGATCTGTTACCGATACTCATGTATATAGCTCCACGTTGATCTGTTACTGATACTCATGTATCTAGCTCCACATTGATATGTTACTGATACTCATGTATATAGCTCCACATTGATCTGTTACCGATACTCATGTATACAGCTCCACATTGATATGTTACCGATACTCATGTATATAGCGCCACATTGATCTGTTACTGATACTCATGTATATAGCTCCACATTGATCTGTTACCGATACTCATGTATATAGTTCCACATTGATCTGTTACCGATACTCATGTATATAGTTCCACATTGATATGTTACCGATACTCATGTATATAGTTCCACATTGATCTGTTACCGATACTCATGTATATAGTTCCACATTGATATGTTACCGATACTCATGTATATAGTTCCACATTGATCTGTTACTGATACTCATGTATATACCTCCACATTGATCTGTTACCGATACTCATGTATATAGTTCCACATTGATCTGTTACTGATACTCATGTATACAGCTCCACATTGATATGTTACCGATACTCATGTATATAGTTCCACATTGATCTGTTACTGATACTCATGTATACAGATCCACATTGATATGTTACCGATACTCATGTATATAGTTCCACATTGATCTGTTACTGATACTCATGTATATAGCTCCACATTGATCTGTTACCGATACTCATGTATATAGCTCCATTCTTGTGTACTTTAATACTCGCGCGTTACTATTCTTCTTATATTATTTTTTAACTCTGCATCATTGGGAAGGGCACGGAAGCAAAAATGTCACGGTAAAACCGACACCCGTTGCATTCGGCGCATGTGACAAATACAATTTGAATGAGCACAACAGCCTCGTCTCTATGTACCTTGATGTAATTGTCTTTCATATGAAAATTCAGCATATAATGAGCAGATATTGAACCAAATGTAAAAAGGGGTGGACCGGGAAGGTTGATGACGGGTAAAGAGAGTGACTACAGCCAGAACTGCCTAGTTGGAGATTGATATGCACATGCATACTGGAGTGTTATTGGCTGTTCATTAGTATGTGCCTAGGGCTCTAACAGTATGGAGTCTACAGTACCTGGAAAGGACTCATCACGCATCCATAATGTCTGAGGTGACTCACACAGTGTTCATTAGGTGCTTCTAGAGGTCTGCTAACTGGTGAAATAGGAGAAAATGGCGTATATTGTGTTGATGTGTACGTGTACCAAAGTAACAAAGTCAGATACGGACGGATCAACAAGACAATACAGACAAGACCAGACTAAAACAAGATGGACAGACAGACACTAAGGCACAGCCAGAGAGTTATTTTCTGGTCTCTATCCCAATGTCTGCCACTGCTGCATAACAAGCAACATGATCAAACTCTAATGATTGAGGTTGGAAGTGTTCTCTGAGTTGAAGGCACTGACAAGGTTTCTGTTAGAAGTGCCAATTACGTCTAATTATAGTTAATCATCCATTGTTTGGTCTACAATGTAATCATCAATGCAGAATTCAAGAAAACAAATATATTAAACACAGCCACATCCTGTCATTAACCACACATATGCATTGAGAGGAACCTAGCTTTGCACACAAGGATTTGTGATGAAGTAAACTCTAACCAAAACTCTGTTCCCTGTTCTCCCATCATTCATTTCTCCAAAGAGGCCTGTCAGCCATGATAATACATTATCCATTCATCTACACGTCATTTCTACCTCAGCACATAATGGAAAAACAAAAAGGTCAAACAACAGAATTTTGTGTTTTCTACCTAAAGTGTGCCATTCAGCATTTTAATTAACTAGCCAGCCTACGAAGAATGAATGAGCTGTGAGCAGTAAAAGCCTTGTTTCGCCCTGAGTCATACACTAGAGAGGCAGGCAAGACGGCGTGGTTACATTAACAAAATGGTGAAGCCGAAGAACAATGATCCCCGATCCCTAGGCGGAAGGGAGGACGTCACAAACACTGAGCCATAGTGAATATACACTTATTACCATGCCCCTCCCTCAAGATGGATGATAGTTAGGTTGCTCTCAATTCCCTTTGAGGGTTTATCTCCACCCACTGATACTAGTTGGGATGCGACCCCTCTGGCGAAAATAGAAATCGTACATCATATGTCATGTCACACACAGCAGATGCATGAAACATACTACACTACTACAGCCTGCTTTCTCTTGGTTCCTGTCTGGCTGAACTGAATCTCCTGTGTCTGTTGTTGAAGCATCACAATGGCTTTTAAACAAAGGCAGACTCTGAAGGGAGGTGTTAGCCAAAGTGGGGCTTTGTGAATAATTGCTGATACCATGGAGCAGCTAGAGACAGCATGCTGGCAGGGAGGCACTCATGGTTGACTAATGATCAGCCTGGCTTCTACCCCAAATGAGAAGTGACAAGAATCCAGATGAGTGGCAACCGGCTGATGGACTACAATACCCATGCAAATGCAGAAAGAGTTCCATACGTGGAATCGTGGGAACTGTAGTGCCATATCATCATTGTGTATAGTATATGCCCTGGTCATCAGCTGTACCTCCCATGGATGGATAACAAGCTGACTGGAGAATGAAATTGAGGTTCAACGTCAGCTAGTCAGGGCCAACATAGTTTAAAGTGACTGTCCAGTGTTTCCAGATTTCTATGAAATGTGATCTATAATGAATTACAATACACTTCTTCCATTTTTTTATTTCATTAACTATGTTAAAAATAAACTTTACTGTGTTTCAATAGTGTGGGCATACCCCAACAACAGAATGGTGTGGGTGTATATGGCTCAGTAAAAATATTAATGAAGAGTAAACAGCTGATTGGCCATCTCAGCCAATGACCCAATGAGATGTCTTGACCAAAACCTAACATCATCCTCTATGACAAAATAGCAAGCATTTTTTAAATGGTCTGTTTGAGATACAAGTTTGAGGTGGTGGTTTTCTACGTGGTTTTTTTTTCATTTATGCTTTGGTCACAAATACAAGTATAGCACGAGTCAACAACATTATTGGGGTATGAGTAATCAGCCAGCCTGATAGAGGTTACAGAGTAATGTGTGTTTTGACTCACACACTTCCTAGAATAAGTTAATGTAAATGTAATAACAATTTATCCTTGACTAGTTTTGTATAGTGCATCTTGTACACTTTCTATGAAGTGAGTGAGTCAAATCACAAAATGAACTTGGCTCTAAGGCGTACTTTCAATCAGATCAAGCGTTAACCGGCAATAGCATACACCTGCATAGCGGATGGTTTGGAGGGTGGAACTGCATTGGAGCTGTTAAATCGGCAAACAGCTGCTCTTGTCATTGTAACAAAGCCACACCCGCCACACTCGTGTTTGATGTTCAGAAATAATGACTCTCAAATTGACAAATCATTTAACAAAATAATGAGGGTTTCTATCATCCTAATGGAGGTTAGGATTATATCTCGCATTCCAGTGTTCAAACTTGTAAACACGGCTGCATGGTCGACTCCATGCAGCCAATGGCAATGTCCGCTGAAGATATAATGTCGGGAGCCAATTGTGGATTTGACAGCTCTAACAAAGTTCCACCTACAACACAGTCGAAACAACCGCCATGCTGATGTCGGCTAAAGTAGATCTGATTGAATAGAGCCCTTAGTCTTGTTCATAAATACGGACACTAAAACAGAAAGTCTGCAGAGAATCAAGAGCCTCTATTTTGCTCACAGAAAACAGAACTGGAACTCTGCACACACAAAAGTCACACGCAAATGGGGAGATAATTATTTAAGTACTAAAAGGTAACTCAAGTGCATTACAACTGTGTGGGCTAATTCTTTAGAATCCTTTGTCGCTAAATTGTCGCCACATTGTATGAATTAATTTTTTACTATTTTAAAGTAAAATGGTGTCAGATCACTAACTGAAAGCCCCATTCGTGGAATTTAAAATATTTATTTTAGCTTGATGTTAAAACGTTTTTTTGAGAAAGAATCATTTAGAAGAAATGTATCTAAAAAGTCTCTAGATGTGCATCGACTTCAATATGAGTTTAAAAGGTAAAAAGGTCCACCACTTTCAATTTACCTTGTGCTAATTTAGTCTGACAATGTCTTTTTCATTGAAATTGGTAAAGCACATCCATACATAAATCATTTGAATGTTTGTACCGTGAAATGAAAACGTAGAACAGCTTTGAAATGGGATAATGTGAAAGATACTTTAGTGGCAAATTAAGTTAATGGAATATAAGATGACAGCCCTAGGCAACATATAGGCCTACTGAGATATACCTCAAGATTAAAGCAAAGGTGAATTTTTCACAAGAGTGGATGAATAGCGCATTGTTTATGTGCATTAAGACATCGATTTGGCCTTTAGCTTTTTTTATGTTGGATATTTCATGATGCAACTTAGTACTGTCATGATGTGGAATGGGAAGAACCTGCAACAACTAAAAAATGCATATCCTATAACCCTGACATTGCTAAAAGCTCTAGGCATTGTGTGCTGATCTAAAATCAGCTGTCTTTAACATATCCCTAACCTTCACTAATAGAGGTTAAAAAGCAAAACTGACCCTGGATCATTGCTTAGGGCTAAATTTAATTCTACACCAGGGGGAGGGGGCGGAGGGGACCTAGGGTTGGGAATATAATATGATCCAACCAATGAGAGACTACTTGAAGTACTTTGGGGACCATACAAAGATACATGGCTTTGAGATTTGAACCTTAGCCCTTATTTTTGAACCTGGGTTAATTTTAACTATCTGACCCTTCGACCTACAGTTAATGATATCCTTTGAATTACCCCCCTAGTTTTGGAAAAGTGCTTGGTAATTGAAACCATAACAGCTCTCTTAACTGGCCAAGTCATAATAGCGCCACATCTAGGCTACAGTTAGCTAGCCATTGACAACTTTAAATAAAGAGCTTTAAATAAAGAGTTCTCTCAAAATTCAATATGCATTATTTATATAGTTATGGATCATAAAAATACACCTATATATATATATATATATATATATATATATATATATATATATATATATATATATATATATATATATATAATCATATTCAACATTAATAACAATCCATAGGGAAGTCTAACATGGTAATATATTTGGAAGGACCAGTAATTATAAAACTAGGCCATATACCAATGGGAGATAATTAACAGCAGCAAATCCCTATGAGGTTTTTAGGAAAAAGAGTCTTTGACAAAGCCATTCAATTATGTCCGTCCCACTGGGTCTGGGTATATAGAATGTCTATATTAGGTAAATGACAAATGGAAGGTTCCAATCGGAATGAGCCATGTGAGGGTATAACGGACTGTGGTGGACATTGAACCCCCAATGAATAGGTAGCCGTTAGGCCGTTGTCTTTGCCACTTTCTTTGCATCTTGTCAATCTTACATTGACATAAAGTGAGCATGTTGATTTATAAGAAACACAGCTACAACACAATTTAGTAATTAGTATATAGTTAAAGGAAAAGTCCACTTCCCCAAAAATACATTGTTGGTCAATTTTATACATTTGAAGTCGAATTGTGTCCATATTCCACATTGTCTCTCACAGATTGAGTTAATTTGTTTTCTTCGAAAAGTGTGTACTGACCTGTATACAGTACCCTGCATCATGCTCATCTGTTTAATGAGGAATTGTATTAGTTATGAAGTCAAGCTGATAAAGAGTGACTTGGCCCACTATATACAGACTAGACCTCAATGTCTAGTTGACCTTACATTCTCTCAGAAAGAAAACTAACTGTAAAAATGATACATACTGTAAATGCAGCACAATTTCATTTATAAGCAAATGTCACAATGTATAAGCGTGATATAACAGGAGCTTTCTCTCTCACACACAGGCATGTGCACACACACACTTTTTTGGCAGGTGCCCTGGTGTCACCAAAGATGGTGGATAAATGAAGATGACCCACTCAGGCCGTTTACTATTGGAAAAATTGGTCAGTCCCGACCTGCATGGCTCTACCTTCAGGCACCAATGCATTAGCAGCTGGGTCTGGTCTGATTAGTTCATTGACTGTATATGAACCAGACATTTTTATTTTTACATTTATTCATACATTTTTCTATCAGCTTTTTTTTGGATTGCTTTTGTATAAGTAGTAATTAATTGGTCATCTTGAAAATTCTAAATTGGCTCCGGAGAGGACAGTAGGCATTTTATGTGCAACCAGCCGATTGTGTTTTTTTGTAATTTATTTTTTTAACTTATTTTCGACATAATGTTGCCACTGCTGTCTCTTATGACAAAAAAAAACGTATAGACATCAGGACTATGATTACTCACCACGGACGAGCAGAATCCTCCTTTCCTTTCACGACACAAAAAATACACTGCTTCCTCGGGAACAGGCCCCGAACCCCGTGATCTGCATGAAGAGGAGGCGGAGAAAGAGAGGGCCAAGGTCAGGCTACCTTCTGAGAATTTCTTAGGTGATCGAATAAACCCCCACATCCCTCCATTCTGCTAGCAAACGTGCAATCTTTGGACAATAAAATCGACGAGTTTCGCGGAAGATTAAACTACAAATGGGACATTAATAACTAACATCTTATGCTTCATGGAGTGACAACATCAACATACAGCTGGCTGGTTATACGATGTACCAGCAGTATAGAACAGCGGTGCCTGGTAAGACAAGGGGTGGTAGTCTATGAATATTTGTAAACAACAGCTGGTGCATGATATCTAAGAACGTCTCGAGCTATTGCTCAACTGAGGTAGAATATCTTATGATAAGTTGTAGACCACACTACCTACCGAGAGTTTTAATCTGTATTCTTTGTAGCTGTTTACATACCACCTCTGTCAGAGGCTGGCACTAAGACAGCATTGAATGAGCTGTATTCCGTCATAAGCAAACAAGAAAACGCTCACCCAGTGGTGGCGCTCCTAGTAACCGGGGAATTTAATGCAGGGAAACTTAAATCCGTTTACCAAAGTTCTATCAGCATGTTAAATGTGCACCCAGAGGGCAAATAACTCTGGACCTCCATTACTCCACACACAGAGATGCATACAAAGCTCTCCCTCACCCTCCATTTGGCAAATCTGACCATAATTATATTCTCCTGATTCCTGCTTACAAACTAAAATTAAAGCAGGAAGCACCCGTGACTAGATCAATAAAAAAGTGGTCAGAGAAAGCAGATGCTAAGCTACAGAACTGTTTTGCTAGCACAGACTGGAATATGTTTCGGGATTCCTCCGATGGCATTGAGGAGTACAATACATCAGTCATTGGCTTCATCAATAAGTGCATTGATGACGTCGTCCACACAGTGACTGTACGTACATACCCCAACCAGAAGCCATAGATTACAGGCAGCATCCGCACTGAGCTAAAGGCTAGAGCTGCTTCTTTCAAGGAGTGGGACTCTAATGCGGAAGCTTATAAGAAATCCCACTATGCCCTCTGACGAACCACCAAACAAGCAAAGCTTCAATACAGGACTAAGATCAAATTGTACCACACCGGATCTGACGCTCATCAGATGGCTGGGCTTGCAAACCATTACAGACTACAAAGGGAAGCATAGCCGAGAGCTGCCCAGAGACACGAGCCTAGCATCTAAATTCCTTCTACGCTCGCTTTGAGACAAGTAAAACTGAAACATGCATGAGAGCACCAGCTGTTTCGGAAGACTGTGTGATCACGCTCTCCGCAGCTGATGTAAGACTTTTAAGCAGGTCAACATTCACAAGGACGCAGGGGCAGACGGATAACCAGGACATGTACTGCAAGCATGCGCTGACCAACTGGCAGGTGTCTTCACTGACATTTTCAAGCTCTCCCTGTCCGATTTGGTAATGCCAAAATGTTTTAAGCTGACCACCATAGTCCCTGTGCCCAAGAACACTAAGGTAACCTGCCTAAATGACTACCAACCCGTAACATTCACGTCTGAAGCCATGAAGTGCTTTGAAAAGCTGGTCATGGCTCACATCAACACCATCATCACAGAAACCCTAGACTCATTCCAATTTGCATACCGCCCCAAAAGATCAACAGATGATGCAATCTCCATTGCACTCCACACTGCCCTTTCCCACCTGGACAAAAATAACACCTATGTGAGAATGCTATTTATTGACTACAGCTCAGTGTTCAACACCATAGTGCCCTCAAAGCTTATCACTAAGCTAAGGTCACTGGGACTAAACACCTCCCTCTGCAACTGGATCCTGGACTTCTTTACGGTCCACCCCCAGGTGGTAACAACACATCCGCCACACTGATCCTCAACACAGAGGCCCCTCATGGGTGTGTGCACAGTCCTCTTCTGTGCTCGCTGTTCACTGCACGGCCAGGCATGACTCCAACACCATCATAAAATTTGCCGATGACACAACAGTGGCCTGATCACCGACAACGACGAGACAGCCTATAGGGAGGAGATCAGTAACCTGGCCATGTGGTGCCAGGACAACAACATCTCCCTCAATGTGATCAAGACAAATGAGTTGATTGTGGACTACAGGAAAAATAGGACCGAACACACCCCCATTCTCATCAACAGGGCTGCTGTGGAGCAGGTTGAGAGATTCAAGTTCCTGGGTGTCCACATCACCAACAAACTAACGTGGTTCAAGCACACTAAGACAGTTGTGAAGAGGGCACAAAAAAACATATTCCCCTTCAGGAGACTGAAAAGATTTGGCATGGGTCCTCAGATCATCAAAAGGTTCTACAGCTGCACCATCAAGAGCATCCTGACAGATTGCATCACTGCCTGGTATGGCAACTGCTCCGCCATCCGACTGCAAGGCAGTACATCACTGCCTTGCGGTTGGAGTACATCACTGGGGCCAAGCTTTCTGCCATCCAGGACCTATAAACCAGGCGGTGTCAGAGGAAAGACCTAAAAATTGTCAAGGACTCCAGCTACCCTCGTCATAGACTCTGCTACAGCACGGAAAGCAGTACCTGAGCGCCAAGTCTAGGTCCAAGAGGCTTCTACACAGCTTCTACCCCCAAGCCATAAGACTCCTGAACATCTAGTCAAATGGCTACGCAGACTATTTGCAGTGTCCCCCCCACTCGCTCTTTACACCACTGCTACTCTCTGTTGTCATCTATGCATAGTGACTTTAACTCTACCTACATGTGCATACTACCTCAAATAACCGGTGCCCCCGCACATTGACTCTTTATCGGTATCCCCCTGTATATAGTCTAACTATTGCTATTTTACTGCTGCTCTTAAATTACGTGTTACTTTTATCTCATATTCTTATCTGTATTTCTTTTAACTGCATTGTTGGTTAGGGGCTCGTAAGTAAGCATTTCACTGTAAGGTCTGCACCTGTTGTATTCAGCACATGTGACTAATACAATTTGATTTGATTTGAATGAGTTTAAGACACATTTTGACCGTTAATGGCTAGCTAGCTTGGGGACTGTTTGGATTCAAGTGAATTAGAATGCAACTGGCTTGGAGAGAGAAGCAGAAAAAGTGATAAGACTGCATGCAGAGATGACTCGGTCTAGTGGATAAACTACTACTCTGACTGTTAATATTGTGTGGTGAGCTTCCAGCGCCATTGTGGCAGCATAGTTTAGCATCACCCAAGTGGGTGCTACATGGTGTTAGTGGAGAGAGGAGTGGCTAGCCAGCTAGCTAACTGAACATCTACATCCTGGAGCACAGAGGACGTGAGCGGACAGCTCGATGTGGTGCTCAGGCTCCAGATCTGACTGTCTTTCTACTCTGACCGGCTCCCTTCTCCAGTCATCCATCAATCAATGCTTCCTCCGCTCCAAATGCCATCACATCTGCTTCAACTCTATCATCCATCATCTGTTCCAGTACCATTGCTCTCAACAATGTATCCATTTGTTGTTGTTTGTTTGCTTGTACTTGTATACACAATTCAGCTTTTAGCTGCCACGTATGCAAATAAAAAGTAAACATGCACACGCACGCATACACACCGTCTGTTGTCATCCAATTTCACTCAGCATGCGCATGGTTCCAGAGTACTAAATGGGAGGGATGGGGATAATAACTGTGTCTTCCTCATGGGCGGGAGTGGCAAACAGTTGACATGAAATCAACAAGCCATGTCGAACTATGAAGCAACTATAATCTATACCTACTGTAATGTGTTGATCTATTTCTTTGGGGGGAAAAGGGTCTGCTAATGGCATATATTCTATTACACAGAGGCACATGACTAGCTGCCATGACCTCTTTCCTGTGCTCAAACTGTCACCCCCCCCCCTTATTAAATAGCAAGAAAATGCTGCTTATAAAATTGGGAGGAACATCAATCTTGGACTTCATGTCAACCTCAATGTCTTCTTTGAAAGGGACACAGTTCAGAAGCTTGCAGGTTGTTATGGTACAGAATTTCGTTGGCTGACAACAAATTTTCACCAAACCAGAAAATAAGTTGTTGAACACACAAAGTTTTGATTGGCTCAGTGCACGCAGTGATTTGAGATCCAACTGGGGAGAGAGGCAACGGATGTTCGGGTTCATGCTATGCTATTAACATTCAGTATGGGTGATAAATTCCTAAACACATGGTCCTGGGGCTTGCAATCGAGACCGAAGTGTTGCAGTGGATTTTAATTAGCCATTCTACTGTTCTAGCTCTTGTGGCAAATTATGCCCTGCATGGTTTCAGAAGAACAGTGAGAGATCAGCTCAGGTACATGCACTGAGTCTGTATCTAGCACACCAGAGAGACAAAAAATGGGTCAGAGGGAGAGAAACGGGAACATAATGCTACCATGTTTGACCAGAGTCCCTGTATACCTGCCCCCTTCAATACTTGCTAAAAAAAACACATGTTGCCTGGCTAAAAATAAGCTTGCCACAAGGACTCGGAGACGTGTCCAAGGCAGATAGATGTTGGCCAGGCCGGTTGGGCATATGACAGGATATTCAGGGATGTACACTGTCCTTGTTAACATTTACAAGCTGTTTGTTTTTTTCCTAATATGAGAAGTCAACAATGACCTTCCCAACAGAGTCTCTCATTATCAGTTTCAAAGTTGGAAAGGAACCGAAACCAAGACAGTACTGGTAATAACGATGCTTTTGTAATTGGGATTAACAACCATGTTTTTGCAATATCACATTTTCTTTTACGTGCAAAATATTGGTGCTTATATAGCGGGGCAAAATATTATTTAGTCAGCCACCAATTGTCCAAGTTCTCCCACTTAAAAAGATGAGAGAGGCCTGTAATTTTCATCATAGGTACACTTCAACTATGACAGACAAAATGAAAAGAAAAAAATCCAGAAGATCACATTGTAGGATTTTTAATTTATTTATTTGCAAATTATAGTGGAAAAAAAGTATTTGGTCACCTATGAACAAGCAAGATTTCTGGCTCTCACAGACCTGTAACTTCCTCTTTAAGAGGCTCCTCTGTCCTCCATGCGTTACGTGTATTAATGGCACCTATTTGAACTTGTTATCAGTATAAAAAGACACCTGTCCAGAACCTCAACCTTTTTTCTCATTTTGTCTGTCATAGTTGAAGTGTACCTATGATGAAAATTACAGGCCTCTCTCATCTTTTTAAGTGGGAGAACTTGCACAATTGGTGGCTGACTAAATACTTTTTTGCCCCACTGTACATGGCAGTAGACATTCACTTTGTATGCTGGGTGAGCACACACAAAAAGTCACCCAGAAGTACTGTAGCAGCAGGGAAATTATTGGTTTTACTATGACATATTTCAGTGGTGCATGGCTGCTTTATTTTCCTCATTAATCTTCTTACTTTAGCCATTATTTCTGTTGGTCCCCATCTAAACATAATCTTCTAAAAGGTGAGATTTATCCTCACACCATGGGGCCATTATCCCCAGCGTGAATTAAGCAAAGAGACATGTATTTAATGTATCTGACACAATATACTAAAGACCCTTAATTAAAAGCTGTGTATCTGCTAGTCACCCCGACATACCGATACACAACTAATAATGCAAAAGAATGGGTGCTAAGTTGAGGAAAGTGTATACTGTACCAGTGAAAAGTTTGGACACACCTACTCATTTTGTCACATTGGTATGAATGGATTTGGGAGACAGGCGCAGGAATGCGTAATAGTTAATAGTACGGCGTGCCGTGTAAAGGCACGGGGACAAAGACCAAACAAACACGTAACAAAAACACAGAGTTGAAACCCAAGCAAAAGAGCGAAGAGTACCTCAAATAAATAACACACGCGCAGAATGAATAACACACGGGACGAGACCCATAATCATCTGCGCAATCCACAAGGGCACGAAAGCCCAAACACACAGCACAGGTATTCACACGCACCAATGGACATATTAACAATAATCGACAGCACTATGGTGAACAAAGGGCACATATATACAAATACAATCATATTGGAATTGGGACCAGGTTTGCACAATTAAAGTTCCAGAGGGAACCGTGACATCCGTCCACCCGACATGCAACGACACCGATCTCGAGGACGATCACAGGAATGCAGTGGGGATCGATCAGGACCCGATGCTGCTGCTGGAGTTGCGTCATGTTGGACGGGCCAGTTGCCACTGCCGACGTTTCAGCGGGGTCAGACGGACCAGTAGCAGTGGAGTTGGATGGACCAGTTGTGGAGGCGTCGGGCGGGCCAGTTGTGGCTGCTGAAGTTGCATCGTCAGACGGACCCATGGTGGCGATGTCGGACGACCCAGTTGCAGCTGCCGAAGTTGTGGAAGCACAGGAAGGACCAATCGCAGCGTCGTTGGACAGTCCATTCCCGCTTTCTCCCTCAATGGTCCTTTATTCTGTCACGCTGGCATAAGTGGTTCAGGAGACAGATGCAGGAACAGTTTTTTTATTAATCCCAAATGACGGCATGCCCTGTAAAGGCCCGGGGACGAAGACCAAACAAACACGTGACAAAACCACAGAGTCAAAACCCAAACAAAAGAGGGAGGAGTACCTTGAATAAATAACACACGTGCACAATGATTAACACATGGGACGAGACCCATAATCATCTGCGCAATCCACAAGGGCACGAAAGCCCAAAACACACAGTACAGGTACTCATACGCACCAACGGACATAGTAACAATAATCGACAGCCAAATGGAAACCAAAGGGCACACTTATACAAGTACTAATCAGTGGGAAAAGGTGACAGGTGCACCTAATGACAGTTCCGGAGGGATCCGTGACACATTTTTACTACATCGTAGAATAATAGTGAAGACATCAAAACAAGGAAGTAACACATATGGAATCATGTAACCAAAAAAAGTGTTAAACAAATCAGAATATATTTAATATTTTAGATTCTTCTAAGTAGCCACCCTTTGCCTTGATGACAGCATCGATAACTCTTGCCAATTCTCTCAACCAGCTTCACCTGGAATGTTTTTCCAACAGTCTTGAAGGAGTTCCCACATATGCTGAGCAGTTGTTGGCTTCTTTTCCTTCACACTGCGGTCCAACTCATCCCAAACCATCTCAATTGGGTTGAGGTCAGGTGATTGTGGAGGCCAGGTCATCTGATGCAGCACTCCATCACTCTCCTTATTGGTCAAATTGCCCTTACACAACCTGGATGTGTGTTGGGTCATTGTCCTGTTGAAAAACAAATGATCCCACTAAGCACAAACCAGATGGGATGGCGTATCGGTGCAGAATTCTGTGGTAGCCATGCTGGTTAAGTGTGTCTTGAATTCTAAATAAATCACTGACAGTGTCACCAGCAAAGCACCCCCACACCATCACACCTCCTCCTCCATGCTTCATAGTGGGAACCACACATGTGGATATCATCCGTTCACCTACTCTGCGTCTCACAAAGACATGGCGGTTTGAAGCAAAAATCTCAGATTTGGACTCGTCAGACTAAAGGACAGATTTCCACCAGTTTAATGTCCATTGCTCGTGTTTCTTGGCCAACGCAAGTCTATTCTTCTTATTGGTGTCCTTTAGTAGTGGTTTCTTTGCAGCAGTTCGACCATGAAGGCTTGATTCACACATTCTCCTCTGAACAGTTGATGTTGAGATGTGTCTGTTACTTGAACTCTGTGAAGCATTTATTTAGGCTGCAATTTCTGAGGCTGGTAACTCCAATGAACTTATCCTCTGCAGCAGATGTAACTCTGGGTCTTCCTTTCCTGTGGCGGTCCTCATGAAAGCCAGTTGCATCATAGTCCTTGATGGTTTTTGAGACTGCACTTGAAGAAACTTTCAAAGTTCTTAAAATGTTCCATATTGACTGACCTTCATCTCTTAAAGTAATGCTGGACTGTCATTTCACTTTGCTTATTTGAGCTGTTATTGCCATAATATAGACTAGGTCTTTTACCAAATTGGCTATCTTCTGTATACCAACCCTACCTTGTCACAACACAACTGATTGGCTGAAACGCATTAAGAAGAAAATAAATTCCACAACATAACTTTTAATAAGGCACACCTGTTAATTGAAATGCATTCCAGGTGACAACCTCATCGTGCTGGTTGAGAGTATGCCAAGTGTGTACAAAGCTGGCATCAAGGCAAAGGGTGGCTACTTCTAAGAATCTCAAATATGAAATATATTTTGATGTGTTTAACACTTTTTGGTTACTACATGATTCCATATGTGTTATTTCATAGTGTTGATGTCTTCACTACTATTCTATAATGTAGAAAATAGTAAAAATAAAGAAAAACCCTGGAATGAGTAGGTTTGTCCAAACTTTTGACTGGTACAGTATGCATTGGAAAATAACATACAAACAATAGTGTTTCCTGTGTTTCCATTGTGCATCATCTAGTCACCCAGTCCCACCAACACACCTGCTAATGAAAAATGATGGGTCTAAGAAGCTGAAGAAAGCATACAAGAAGTATAACCAAACACTACTGTTTTCACCCATTGAGGTATGCTCCTTCATGACAACATCTAATACAGTATGTGTCTCTGAAAAGAGAAGTTCAACTGAGGAGGATTTTACATTAGACTTCACCATGTGACCCTTGGATAGCACCGTGCATAAGTATTCAAACTGTACAGTAGCAGGACTCCCATCTGGACAGTGAATAGACATGCAGGCGGGGGAGAAGCTGTGGCAGGAAAAACAGTCATAAGGGCATGGCTTTACAGTGTGTGTGTGCTGTTGGAGTGGATGTGCATGGCTGCATGTCCCTCTATGACAGCTCCCTGCCTGTGAATCATTCCGAGCCCTTTGGGCACCATCCACAAGCTGAAGAGAGAGAGAGAGAGAGATCTACCATTGCCAAGGCTAACTCCTGTCCTCATCCTACAGCATGCCTTACAGAGGAGCCCTGGGATGACACTGTTCATGATATATAATACTGGCAAATAAGAACATTAAGTTCCCCTTCAGCGAGGCATAGCTGATAATCATTGTGATATGCTCAATAGGGGACTAATATATATATATATATATTATATATATATATATATATATATATACACACACACACACACACACACACACACACGCACACGCACACACACACATTGCTGGTGGATGCTACATCAATCCAATGTTACATGCTCCCCTCAATGACATTGCATAATAGTCCATGTCTTGATACAGTGTGTGGGCAGGAGCTAAAATAGGACAAATCAACAGAAAAACTAAAGACAAAACAACAACGTAACATGGCAGAGCTTTGTTTTAATCTAATTCTGCCTCTGCTGCTGCATGCAAGGAATGACATAACCATCTCATTTGGTTACTTCTCTGTTGTCTCAATCTTTCAATGCCCCCATGCTGTTACTTGTGATACTACAGCCTCAACCTATACTTTGTATTCGAGCACAGTTCATTGTGAGATCATTTCCATCATTGGATGGATTGGTTAGAATGATCTAGAACATCCTGGTCCTTTAAGGCTATTGTGATTGTGATTGACAGATATGAGTACATACACTTGATTGTGTTGCTGGTGATATTCATTCCTCTTTGATCATAATACACTATATGACCAAAAGTATGTGGACACCTGCTCATCGAACATGTCATTCCAAAATCATGAGCATTAATATGGAGTTGGTCCCCCCTTTGCTGCTATAACAGCCTCCACTCTTCTGGAAGGCTTTCCACTAGATGTTGGAACATTGCTGCAGGGACATGATTCCATTCAGCCACTAGAGCATTAGTGAGGTCGGGCACTGATGCTGAGCGATAGGCCTGGCTCGCAGTCGGCACTCCAATTCATCCCAAAGGTGTTAGATGGGGTTAAGATCAGGGCTCTGCGCAGGCTAGTCAATTTCTTCCACACCGATCTCGACAAAACATTTATGTATGGACTTCACTTTTTGTACAGGGGCATTGTCATGCTGAAAATGGAAAGGGCCTTCCTCAAACTGTTGCCACAAAGTTGGATAAAATCATCTAGAATGTCGTTGTATGCTGTAGCGTTTAGATTTCCCTCCACTAGAACTAAGTGGCCTAGCCCGAACTATAAAAACTAGCCTCAGACCACTATTTCTCCTTCACCAAACATTACAGTTGGCACTATGCATTCGGGCAGGTAGCGTTCTCCTGGCATCCGTCAAACCCAGATTTGTCCGTCGGACTGCCAAATGGTGAAACGTGATTCATCACTCCAGAGAATACGTTTCTACCGCTCTAGAGTCCAATGGCAGTGAGCTTTACACCACTCCAGCCAACACTTGGCATTGCACATGATGATCTTAGGCTTGTGTGTGGCTGCGCAGTCATGGAAACCCATTTTATGAAGCTCCGGACCAACAGTTCTTGTGCTGACGTTGCTTCCAGAGGCAGTTTGGGGCTCGGTAGTAAGTGTTGCAACCGAGGACAGACTATTTTTACACGCTACGAGCATCAGCACTCGGCAGTCCCGTTCCGTGAGCTTGTGTTGCCTACCACTTTGCGGCTTAGCCGTTGTTGCTCCTAGACGTTTCCACTTCACAATAACAACACTTTCAGTTGACCTGGGCAGCTCTAGCAAGGCAGAAATTTGACGAACTGTCTTGTTCATCCTATGACAGTGCCACGTTGAAAGTCACTGAGATTGCATGGCTGTGTGCTTTATTTTATACACCTGTCAGCAACGGGTGTGGCTGAAATAGCAGAAGCCACTAATTTGAAGTGTTGTCCACATACTATAGCTGTATGTTGAGTTCAGATTGACTCAAGGTTAATGAGAGGTCAATGCATACTCGACTTTGGCATTAGACATCAAGTGGAGCACTACGTACTTTGGGTAATAATGGATTTTCCATTTGTGTTTTCCATTTTTAATACGCTAGGATATTCAAGGATTATTTCTCTGCATAATAGGTCTTTGGATATCAGTCTCCTCTGGTCTTCTTCCTTTGTAAACAGCCGTGTGTCCTTGTGTTGAGCTAAGGGGGGAATAAACAGTCCACTTAATGCAGGGAGTGATTTTTATTATTCATTTCCTGTCTTTCTTTGTCCTTACTTTTTCCCCATTTCTTTTAGAAACTTTTAAAGCAGTTATAATTTTTGTGTATGCCTGTTTCCATTTCAAGTAGGGTAAAACTGTGTGGTTGTGGTAAACAACTGCTATGGTCAATGCTAGACCAGACCAAAAAAAATGACCATGCTAATTTGGAGAGATCAAACACAATACGGATGTCAACAAAAGCCCATAGAAAGGCCAATAGGATATAATTCTACCATACAGTCCTTGAAGAGGAGGGAGGAAGGCTGTCTGATAATGGTGGATAACTGACGTCAGAAGTCTATTACTCTGTCCAGGGTTGTAGGGAGTCACTGAATGGGAGAGGATGAATGATAGAGACTTCAGAGTTAAGTAACTGCCATGATTAGAGTGCTCTGCATATTACTGGGGGGAAGTCTGAAAGGAAGTGGGACTATTTGCAGAGATTTCTGTCAAGCTATGTCTTTTTTTACTGATTGAAGACAATTTGAAAACCATAGAACCTTTTTTTGTACAATGACATTTAGCAAAAACATTTGCTGTTTTCCAGATTGTGCATAGCAATGTATTGATTCATTTTTTTAAAAGTCGTACGCAAATAATTAAAATTGAATTGGGCCTTAGGCTAGGGGCAGAGGAAGGCAGGACAAAATGCATGGATTTCTGGAGCTAGCATGTTCTCCAAAAGCCACACAGTAACTCATGGTTCTGTAGCACAGCAGGTTTACCATCAACTCCTATGCTCCTCTTCTGGTTCTGTAACAACTTGGCATGTTTAGGACTTGAGTCATGCTTTTGCTTGTTGTTGTAAAGGCTGGGAGCTATATTAGTGTTCATATGATTTATTGCCCCTGTTGCCTGAAGGGGGCGCCATGGAATACACTAAAATGTCTATTGCTTTATGGAAACGACACTGGGAACAGCTACATACAGCCATAACAAGATTGTGTTTACACATTTTTACAACATTTTTTTACAAGCTATAGCAAGTTCATGCATTTTTAAAGCAGATAAACTTAATCTCCGGTAGCCCAGAGAATATTAGTATGGGTTCAGCATCAACATAACCTGTGGCGTTATCGCTAGGGCTCACATGTTGTCCTTGAAACAGTACAAAACTCCTGTAAACACTCGTAATCCCTAGAAAAATAGGTGGTTAAGATGTGCACAATGATGTCCCCTCTAGATAACACCGTAGAATTCCATAGAGATAAATAACCCTGTGCAACGTTGCTACAGAAAATGTTGTTATTTGCTCTAAGAAGATGAACTAACTAATGAAAGGAATTTATATGCAGGATTTGCTCCATAACTCTTTCTAAATGGGTGTTTCATCATTCTTATAGAGGATAACTGCTATCCAATTGCACACCTCAAAATCCCCGTGCGGAGCATTGGGACTATAGCATGACTTCCATAATATTTTACTGTATAATTTCCGACGTAATTGACCTAAGGGCCCGCAGGGGTCATTAGAAACATACTTTCCCAGTATGTGTTTTATTGCGGCTGTTAATTTTATGACGGTAGTTAAGTAAAGTAGAGGTGCTACTGCCAGCTAGCATGCCGCTTGGATCAGCGTTTCATCCTCCCAAAAATATTTGTTTTTCTACCTTGTCTGAGCCTCTGACGCTGCTTCCGTATTTTAAGTGCTATTTAGGACTGTGGGGTTTGATTAAAATGCATGTGCCTCTGCAGGGACACCTCATCCAGGGGACACAATGCACTCAGTGTTTCCTGGACATGTGAACGGCATGTTTATGCCCCATGAATGGAGGAAGGGATCTGAGAGAGTCAATGCAGGTGGTCGTTGGGATATACAACCCGAGCCACTGGCAATCTGCCAAAATGGACCTTGTCCAAAGCCAATACTGCTGATGGAATTTTGATCCACGAAACGTGATGCATATCAAGGCATTACCAAATCGTATGTTATATGCAATGACTGCAATGACGTATATGTATAATCAGTCATACCACTACAGACTGTGATGTCATTGACATTTTAACAGCAGTCTAACATCGCTAAATTCTAACAATTGATGGTTAATGTAACCAATCACATCCTAAATTTATGGAGAGTTTTGCATGTTTTATAAGTAGACCCCTTACAGAGGTGAAGGTGACACTTAGCATATAACCCTTCTCTATATATCTGGGGTGAAAACACAAAACCTCTCTTGGGCTTTTCATTGTCATCTCAGCAGTTAAGCTGGACATAGACCACATACTTCTAAACACTAAGCATTACCATATCACACCCGGAGAGATAATCAATAATGCCTCGAGGTCATGCACTGTCTGTTACATAAATGTGCCTTCCATCACTAAAACAATTAACAACAGGAAGAATCTGTCAGTCAACCTTCACCCTTCCCTTGCCTCAGCCCCCCTCCACCTCCCAACGCAATGCCCACACAATTGGGTAATGGTGGGTGTGCTAGCCAATCCCCTTCAATAGTCCCAGCCCCTGCATCGCCCTCAAATGAGTGCTGTGGCGCTAAGCCTCTGTTTGCCCCCACAGCTTAGCCATTAATAATGGGAAGGGATCCACCCCGCGGTGACCTGGGAGATGTAGTCTGTTCCGTCACAGTGGTGTTGCCAACTAAGTGCGGCTAATTGAGAGGGACGGATGGGGGTATCGCTGTGTCTGGGTGTGGGAAGAGGGAGTGAGTGTTTTGCTGCATTATGTGCTATGACGATCCTGGGAGCACTCGAAAGATGGAAAAATAATGATGATATTGTAGTAAATTTGGGGGAGGGGGGGGTAGCCCCAACTGGGACTCCAACCCGGATCTAGCAACTGTCAAGCCAACACCTTAACCATTATGCCACGATGTCTGAACCAGGTCACTAGGTGTTGGTTTAAGGTTGCTACATTGGTGTCAGAAGTGGGAAGGCTCCCATGATGCCATCGGAGAGGTGTACACAAGGGAGGGACTATGTCCTTCCTTCGAGAGAGCGTGTCCCCATACCTCTCTGTACCAAGTCCCTCTCGTGTACACGCCTCTCTGATGACCTCACGGGAGCCTTCCCACTTTTGACAACAATGTAACACATTTTGGCGGTAGCCCTGACAGGGACTCAAAACTAGGTCCAGCGACCGTCAAGTCATCACCTTAACCATTACGCCAAGAGGTCAAAACCTCTTCACGAGGTCACTAGGAGTTGGGTTAAAGCTGCAATATGGACATTTATGGAAGACCTGACCAAATTAGGCAAACTATTCTAATTTTAGCAACTACAAAATGGCTGAACGAAGAAGGTACAACATACAGATTTACGAATGTGCACACACACACACAAACACCCTCCACCCCACACACACTCACAAAAAGCCTACACCCCACACACACAAACACTCTCCACCCCACACACACACACACAAACATCCTCCACCACACACACACAAACACCCTCCACCCCACACACACACACACAAACATCCTCCACCACACACACACAAACACCCTCCACCCCACACACACACACACACACACACACACACACTCACCCTCCACCCCACACACACGCACGCACACACACACACACACAAACATGTACATCCTCTAAATGCATGTACTTGTATTTATATTCTCCACAGCCACATGGTAAGTGCTTTGAGCACAGCCACTACAGTGACTGATGTATTTATGCATTCCCTGACCAGGGTGCAAAGACAGGAGATGAGCCGCTATCCAGGGGAGCCCAGGCTCCAATGTACGTCCCACTTCCTCCCATCATTCACTCTGCTGCCTCTCTCATCGCTATGTGTTCACTCATCTGGGCACTCTACTTACAGCTGTACTCAGGCCAGTCACCATGAGCCACCAACGACTTCTGTAACATCCGTTTTGAGCAGTGCCTTCATCCGAAAGCTACAGTAACCACGAAAAGGATGGCTGTATTTGTTTCTGTTGATGTTGTTTGTCGTTGAAGGATATCCTGCTCACTACGTGAATGAGGCATTACAGGTTACAGTGTGGAATAGACTTGTATATTGTGTTGTGTTATCATCTAGCTAATCATTGTGCAGGTCCTTTGTTATCTAGAGGGAAAACAAATGCAAACATCCAATCTGGCAATGCGGTAGGCTACTATATTTTATTATTCCTCACTCCATGGTCCCCACAGCATGACATACAGGGTTCCTTTTCAACTGCCGTGTGTCAGCAAACAGCTATGGGCATCTTAAGTCTCCAAACACCCTGGAGAGCCTAATAGCTGTCCGTCATCAACCAGGAGTGTGTCAGCTCTCAGCACTTAATCAAAGTGATGAAATCAAACTGGCTCTGGCCTGACAACACTTATGCCTCAAGGGGAGGATGGTAACTGTCCTATAGATGCTCCTCAATGTCACCAGTGATGTGAAACTCAATTGTTGGATGTGTTTGATTTAAAACGCCGCCAGTAAAATTGGGGGAATTAAAAACGAATTCTAATTTTGTTTCGTTGAGAAAGGAAGATGACGACGGGGGTGGGGGGCGTTGTGTGTGTGTGCTCATATGTGTGTACATAACATGTGTAGGGGGGGGGGGTTTAATCCTCTATGACTTAATTATTTCAAATATTTTGGGAAATTCAACAGTGCCCTCTCCTGTACACTGATGGTATCCTCTCCAAAATGTCCTTTTCCAGGACAGTAAAATCACCCAACACATATTCGCTTAGGGTTTTGCTCAAGTGAGAAGAATACAAACAAATCACATGAATGTAGCCCTGTAAATCTTCTAGTCTTAGGAAAGAACATTGAGGACTGAACAAGTGGGTCTTGTGTTACTGGTTGACCTGAACGAGTCGATCTTTAAAGCTCCATTTCCACCAGATGTAGCTGAGTACACTTCAAGTTCCCCCGTTGACATTGTTATATTGAGCCACCTATTATCCAACAATGCAAATGTAGAAGATTGAAAGGATTCAAAGCCACACAAAGGCAGAGTGTGCTCTGTTGACAAATGGATACACTCAAGTACATGTCCTCGTCGACTATAAAATTTAAATAGATACTGGTAAGACAGTGAACCATAAAATAGGGATACATCTATGCAGACAAACCAAAAAAAGACAACAACAATCACTCGATTTGTCCTGAAAAAGCTCATCCACAATCTACTCTGTCCCACGTTCAAGACAACAGATCACATCCAATGGACACAGACATCAGTTCAACATCTAGTTTTGATTAACATTTGGTTGAGTTGTCAACTAACCGTGAATTCAATGGGAAATCAACAACAAATGTCACCATGTCATTAGAGTTAGGTTAAAATTTACGTGAAAAAAAAATACGAAATGCCCTTACTTTGATGACTTTTTGCAAATCCAATCAGTTTTCCACGTTGATACAACATCATCACATAGATTTGGGGGTTTGAAATGACTTGGAAACAACATTGATTCAACTAGTTTTTGCACAGTGGGCAGTGTCTCAAACTACAGAATATTAGATGAGGTAATTGACAATCCCTAAACCAGCATGTATCCAATTTGAATACAGTGTTTAAAAACAAGACATGAACTGTAGGGTTGTAGACAAACAGAATCCTCTGTTGTCAGCCTGATCTGCTCCAGGCCCCAAGCGCCACGTTTTACATACTGTTTTCCTGGTGTTCGCCTGTAATTAGGTGACAGATATCGGGCATTTCAAGAGGCTAGGCAAATCACCTTCATTACCAATGCTGCTCATTATCGTAATGAGCCGATTTCATTATCGTTTGGGGGACTTTTTTTTTATCTCTGCCACCAAACGAGGCTTGTTGTTCAGCTCTCCAGGGGAGCTACTTGAGTTGACTCACAAGGGGGTTCGGGTCGTGGTGATGACAGGTGTCGTGAGGAGTTTCTGACGGCAAATAACTAACTATAATCCCCTCCTGTTGGACTCTAGTGACGACTGTACTGCTTTCAGCAGGAATAGTCCTACTACATTGGGCCCCGTTGAGCTCTCTGAGTCTCTCTGATAAGTAGTCCATCTGTTTTATGACCTTTAAAGGCAGATCAAACTGCTTAACATTGAACAATTTTCAAACCCCACCACACATGCCTCCAAACCAAATCTTTGGCTTAATCTCCTCTCCCCGACGACCTTTTCTCTTTGTTTGCCTCCTTTGCCTCCTCTGTCGCTAATTGTCCTCAAAACGCTCCCCATTAGCATCACAAACAACTCACAGCCGAAGCCAGGTCTTATCTTTTGGACTGATCTTTTCTCCCTGTGTTCTCATTCACTGGCTGGCTCTAAAGAGCAAGGCCTCAGCTGGAGTGACCCGCGCAGTCGTGCAGGGAACGCTAGGTACCAAAGCCGCTGAGGTGCATTTAGGAGGATTTAACATTTGATGGGGGCTCAGAGGAAGTGATGGGAAGCTATGGTAGACGACCTCTAAAGCCAGAACAGCCTGAGCCGGGTATTAGCATTCAACAGTGTGCCAGTCAGGGTCCCTGGGGATGACTTCCTGGTCACAGTCGGTAGATGAAGGTCATTGGTAATAGGAGGTGGAGGTGTACCTGCAGCAGAGGCCCTGTGTGTGTGGATGGAGGAGTAAAGAAGGGCTACAGGAGCTGGGACTCATTGGGCAGGTTTTGTAGCACAATAATCTGAGACAAGGTACACACGCACACACAGACAGAGACAGAGAGAGAGAGCGAGAGAAAATCACAGCGTGTATATTAAAATGTGCAGCAACTATACTGCAAATACGTTCTATATGGAACAGGTTGTGGGTGCACTATGTCAATGTAAACAGTAGCTAAACATTGTAATATTAGTTCAAATTGATTCAAGAGCTTTACCAAACAGAAGCAGCCCCCTACTGTGTACATATACTGTACGTATTTTAGATGAGGGCAAATACATCCAGAAATGGTTCTGCACACAATCACCATGCCTGAGAACATGCACTATTTCCAGCACTCGTCCACAGTGTGCACTGTGCAGTGTATACACAGGTAATTGCTGTGATTAGGCTTTGCAGTTGACAGAGCTGTCAAAAGTGTATATTTCCTCTCACTACGGGTCCCCTACACATTGTATGGATTTGAAGGCTCTAGTGGTTAGAGCATTGGACTAGTAACCAGAAGGTTGCAAGTTCAAACCCCCGAGCTGACAAGGTACAAATCTGTCGTTCTGCCCCTGGACAGGCAGTTAACACACTCTTCCCGGGCCGTCATTGAAAATAAGAATTTGTTCTTAACTGACTTGCCTGGTTAAATAAAGGTAAAAAAAAATATATATATATACAGTATTGTGTTATATAAAATGTATTTCTTCACATCCTACCCTTGTTTTTGTTTGACTAGCAACATCAAAATCAAATAGCAAACAGACAGACAGACACAATTAAATGACAGGATTGAATTATTGGAATATATTAATAAGTGCATACGTAGTTCAGACACAAAGTTCTAAAAGCTCAAATGCTATCCCAAATAAACCATTCTCTGCTATGCTTTGTTTTGTACACTGTTTGAGTAGATACGGTTCAATCAGTAGGTGCAAGCAGCCAATGTAGTTTTGGATCCCTCACCCCCGAAATTGCTCTGTGTTTGAATTTGTACGACAAATCACCAGAAGGGGGCAATGCAAACCAATGGAAATACCATGCTTCCTGTGAATTTGATTTAGAAATGTCAAGCTTTATAGAAGGGAGCAGTAATCAAATCATCTGTGTCGTTGAGAAAGCAACTACCATACTATTGGAGACATGTGCCTATTGTGCAAGCTGACAAAAACATTGAAAAATAAATGTTTGTCCATAATGTCACCAACTGAACCTACAGTAGATGCACCATTAGATAAGCATGGTTTGTCTGATGTGGTCAACCACGGCAGGCTCTCAAGTCTATGGTGATTCAGTTGCAACCCAAGCCCCTTTAATTAACACACAATCTGTCTGCTTGCGGGACCGATGGACCACGCCGCCCCACCCATTATACAATGACCTAAATGGGACTGGAGAGGAGTCTATTACGAGAAGGGAGGACAGGCCAGGACCAACAGAGATTGAGCAGCATGTGGTGTGAGGCCTTACCCTGAGGCTGTCCAGCCATTCTACACGACCAATACAAGCTGTCCACTCTCACTGATCTGCTTCTGTCCACAATAGGCTACTTCCTATCTAGAAACAAGAAGAGGGTGATGGGGGACACAAGTCAGTAAACAACGTAAAGTACACACAAAGGGCTTTCATTCACGTACAATAGAACACCAATTGTATTGGTGACCTTGGACCATAAAGAGGTGTTTATTTTTAATTAAACAAGCCTCAGTGGGACAATAAACAGGATATTGCCAGGTAGTCCTCTTTTGTCCTCGTCGGTGGAAGGGGAGATATTGCCAGGTACTCAAACTTTTGTTCTATTCAGTGAAAGGGGAGGTACAGTCTGTCACACGACTATTAGTGAGCAGCGTATCAAGTGAACGTCTCTGGGGTAATAAGTGTATAGACAGGTGTCTCGTTGTCCAATCTTCTGGAAAATGACCACAAAAAAGCAATATCAATCTTACTGCGCATGCTGTTCTTATTGTTCGCATAGTATGATTCAGCACATAGAAAGCCTATATGTGAGCTTGCTAAGTCAATAATAGGTTCATATTCAGCAGTGTGTAGCAGAGGTAATTTGGCGAACGAGGCCTGAATGATGACTATCCTCAAACCTGGAGCCTGGAGACTTTTCTTCACTTCCAGTCAGAGTTAGTCTGGAGTCGCCTGGGTGACTCTCGTTTGATATTCGGTCAGTCTCGTTGGTGCATGTGACTCAGATCACACAAGTGATATCTGTCAGCTGCTGCAGAGAGGGGGAAGAGATGAAAGAGGGTTTAAGTGTAGCACGGGGTGCTTCCAAGGCATAGGCATTAGCTCTGGAAGCTAAGAAGAGTCTTCAGTCCTCATGCAAGGTTACCCACCACAAATCTCAATTCTCTTTCCTTGATTCCACAAGTCCTCTCTCCACGCCTCCTTCTCAAATCGCATTGGAAGTTCCTTCCATCTGGCCTTGTCTGACGCGATTGCGAAGGAGATGAGGAGTGAGGACAGGAAGAATAAAGGAAATACAATTGAGATTTACCCATATACTCGTGTGGTGGGCAGCTTTGCATGAGATCTGAAGACTCGTGTTAGCTGCCAGGGCTAATGCTTACGTCTTAAATTGTTCAGGGTTCAATACATGCCACAGGTTTGATTAGTCACATTAAGCAGTAAACAAGAGCTCAACAGATCCAATACTGATCAGCTGATGTGCAACAATATCCTGAAATAAGTCCAAACAGCCAACCTACTGTATTGCACCATTGCAGCCTGAACATGACCTGAAAATATCACATTGTGTCCTAGTGTCAGTGGGCCTGTGTGATCATGCCTATCTATCCCTGTTGATGGAACAATTTTACCCAACTTCCTCTTTCTCCCCCTTGCCCGTTAATAGAATTCTCCAAAATGCTTAATTTATTTCAAATGTTGCACTTCTGGTGATGTTGCTGTGTTTATCCATTTTGTCTTTAATGTTGTCATTTCCCAGTAGTGTCCTGCAATTTGTGTATGCTTTTGGCAATCATATTATTTGAGTGTTTTTCTACCTTGTGCTTTCCCAAGTTAAAGCAGAGCTAACTTGGTCACAAGCCGTGACGCTCATGGAAAACTTTTGTTTTCTCACAGGTCACCTACCCAAAGCTCTTCTGGACACAAAGATTGTTTTCCCCATAATTCCCCTTTATCTCTGTTCTCTATTTGCAGATAACATATTTGTTCTGCCAACAATTCCTCTCACTGAAGATTACATCCCAACAGACTCGCAGCCACTGCAATGACCCAGACTGCAAGTGCAGTCGAACTGATAGACCAGCCACACACACTTCCAGGACAAATGTAGATGTTTTTGCATCATAGTATTATAAACACTATTTTCTCACAGCAGGTTTTCAAATTAATTGTGTAATTCCGTACAATAAAGACAACAGAATCCTCTTAGAGTGCTATATTTTATCCACTCTATTATCTATTAGTAATGTCTATATGATGCTGCCTATATAAAACAAGGGAAATGTGCAAGGGGTTCTACAATGAATTGATGCTCAAAGGTAATACTGCATCAATGAGTATTGAATTACGACATCTAGACTTGCTTAACTGCAAGTCTACTTAAAATGTTCAACGGGAATAATATACCAGATAAATCAAATAAAGTGTAACTACAAACAATCATGATACGAAGAAGGAGAAAGAGAACTCTTAGAGATGTTATTTGCTATTGGGCAGGAAACACAACTCACTATACCAAACTTTCACATTCACTTCCCTCGTCATTGGTAGCTTTTGAGCTCACTTGAACTTTGACACAAGCAACATCAAAAAGAGACAGCATGCTACAGCCTAGTGCTTTGTTGATGCGCATCATAGAATAGTTAAATGCTTGTTATTTGGAAAACAATCAGAAAGCAGTAAAGTCAAATTTGACTTACTCTGTTGTAACTTTTATGGATTTAAGAATAGATCACAGAACAATCTGTTTACAATCTCTCAGAAAAACCTTTTGTTTGATGCGGAGATGTTCCACTGTTTTATTCCAAATGGTCCTCAACTGATGCTTCAGAAAAAACAAATCAAACAAATCAAAACAAATCAACCATATCAGTGACAAGGCAGCAGTCAGCAGGCCTGGGGTATATTCACTAGGGACCAAACTGAAGCAATGCGGCCGAAACGAGAAGGGAACTTTCTGACCTTTGTGGTCCAATAACAATAATAACGCTTGTTTTTTGACTTTCTGTTGCAAAACATTTGTTACGACGCAAAGACAAATGAATAAACACATGGGCCGGCAGAATCCCTTTTTTGAGATGTACACTGAGTGTGCAAAACATTAAGGATACCCCCACCCCCACGTTTGCCCTCAGAACAGCCTCAATTCGTCAGGGCATTGACTCTACAAGGTGTCAAAAGCGTTCCACAGGGATGCTGGCCCATGCTGTCTCCAATGCTACCCATCAGTTATGTCAAGTTGTCTGGATGTCCTTTCGGCGGTGGACCCTTCTTGATACACACAGGAAACTGTTGAGTGGCACCTACTACCATACCCCGTTCAAAGGCACTTCCATTTTTTTGTATTGCTTAAATCTTTTGTCTTGCCCAGTCCCCCTCTGAATGGTGCACATACACAATCCATGTCTCAATTCTATTAAAGCTTAAAAGTCCTTCTTTAACCTGTCGTCTCCCCTTCATCTACACTGATTGAAGTGGATGTAACAAGTGACATCAATAAGGGATCGTAGCTTTCACCTGGATTCACCTCATCAGTCTGTCATTGAAAGAGCAGGTGTCCTTAATGTTTTGTGAACTCAGTGTTGGTCTGCAGTGCAACACATCTCCCATTAATATTGACATTGGGATTTACAATACAATGTGGAAGTCTGAGTCACATAATCACATCTTAAGTCAGTATCCGCAAAGTGTCTCAGAGTAGAAAATTGGTTGTAAGTGCGGAAAATAGAGACATTGTACTCCCACCTCATATAGGTGAAAATAAAAGCTATGCGTGAAGCCTCTTTCGTCATAAGACTCCCACCCAGTCGACAGGTATTTAGGAGCCCTCCTGACCTGGCCTAACCAGTTAAGAGTTAGCAGCAAGTGTCTTGATAATCGAAAAAGGGAGTGAGGCATTGGCTCCTGCGGTATATGCAATTGCTTTGAAGTTGTTGACAGAATGTTTTGATATTTCTATATGATCAACCCATAAGTCATCTAGACCTACACGCAACACTTGTCTCTTGCACTTGACAATGATTACACATGAGGCCTGTTCCACACGATAGGCCTAAATACCTAGAACCGCAAGGCTAATACCTAGAACCGGTAGATTATTTTTCTTCAGATTATTGCGTTTCATACCTTATGTTAATTCAAGTTATACCTCTTGAGCATGCCAACTGAAGCCATCTATGGCTTATGTTAACTTTGATTCTGTTTGATGAATATGATAGACCTTTCAAACGTTGTGTGCAACATTGTCGGCTTGTTACTCGACGCCTCGTGTGCCAAAGCGATTTTAGAGTTATTCAATGGTGTGATGTTAGAAGAGCGTCTTGTTGTATTGGTGATATTGTCAAGATTTCGCTTTTGACAACCATCAGAGTTGGTACGGAAAAAGGTTATGCATGCCAACATATCAGGCAAGAATAAAGGGCAGGCAACGTGATCAACCAACATTATTGACCCCTTTAATGAAAAGAAATGTTAGCCATTATGGACTAAATGTTTCAATCCTGTTGATACTGGATCATTTTTGCTGTGACAATACAGGGCAAATTAAGATCCTGTCACCGTGGTAACTTTGTGGTGCCTCAAACTGTCATGAGAGAGATGAGAGTCGACTTTACTGTCTGAGCAGTGTCTTTAGATCCTCCTAAAACCTACTCTGAGCTGGGATTTTTTTGGTCTTAAAACAGGTTTTAACAGGATTCCTAGGACCTTTTTTGGAAACCGTTTTGTGGATGTGGCCCCTGGATTTATAGGACCTGTATGTCACATTGTTAGTGCCTGCCTCTGATGATTGAAACTGAAAAGGTCAGAATTTCAGGACATGTCTTTCTGCATTGCTGTGTGCTGAGAATCTGGTATTGCACCGTCAATGCACAGTAATAGCCATAACCCATATATTTTGTTGTAATATTTGCTAGTGGTGGGTGAATGATTTCTATGCAATTGTTATTAACATTTTTATCAAATATTACGGTAATATAATACCGTTATGATTTTCTCAAACGTTTACATTGTGATGACAAATTCCATCTAATTACTACAATAAATCAAATGTTCCCACACTTCTGGCATCGGAGAGAAGTAAAGGAAGTAAAGGAATGCATCTTTATCTTTTCCTACTCTACTGTAGGACCATCAACTACATAGAAAACAATCCTCTGTCAGTGTGGCTAATGCATTACTGGACTGTGAAACTCTGCCAGGACAGGTTATTCTGCTAGTTACGGAGAATGCGACAAGTTGGGACCTGCTTCCTGTGCATTTGTCTCTTATCATGGAAAATTATGTGCTCACCTCACTAACCTCACTCATCTCACATCCCTCATCGGCATAATTTCATGTTTGATGAAGGCTGGTTCTTGAAACCAGTTATGTAGATAGGCTCTCCGTCGTGTCACCAATATGTCTCTGTAAACGAAACAGAGAAAATAAATAATGGAACTGTCAGAAGAAGCTGTCATCTAAAGCTTTGAATTGACATATATAATACTTAGTGTATATAGGCATCAGTTGATACCATTTTCCATCACAAATAAAGACAGGCGACCACCTTGACTGTCCCCTATTGTCTGTGATCTCTACTATCAACATGTTATCTACAATATCAGTGTGTTAGGGCATAAGTTTAACATGCATACCCTGAATATGATCTCTGAACTCATTTGGTGGGGGGGGGGGGGTCAGGGTTGACGTTATACCAGTTTACAGACACCTGTGTTGCATAGTCAGATTAAAATCCCAGTGTTTCCCAGTTTGTTTTATTTCTACAGGGTAAACTTGGGTTCTCATGTAAAATGGCCAGTAGTGACATGCCTACGAAAAAGACAAAGAGGATCAGTGTGGGGTAACACGGTTGAGTCAGACTGTGACAGTGTGTGGGGAGAGTCAACAAAAACTATGAGGCACATTGTGCCTTCAGGTCAAAACAAACAAACTCTCAACAAATGTATAACTTCCAGTGAGATTCAGTTTGCTCAAAGGTGCTATATTTGCATCACCATAAGAAAACACTGAAGCTAGACAGCTGGGCTCTAAACTTTCTGTGATACCTGCATTTTGATATTTTGTCAGATATTTACCTGAAAGACTGAAATTCAATCAATAGCGGATAATGCCTCAAACCACAGAAAACATAAACGTGCGTTAATGCACACAAATGTAAACAGTCCACATCTGTGATTCAAACGACAAGCCCCAATGGCTTACCGTGCAACTTTGATTGAATTCTAGCTATATCTTCAAATATTGAACCAGTCTCATTCAAATACCTCCAAGACCTCTACTTTCGAAAGCCGTTCATGAGGATTCGGATAACTGTCATTTACTTAACTTGGGGACCAATTCTGAATCAAATGAGATGTTTACAAAGCAATAAACCAAATGAACAAATGTTGGACTAAATAATCTAACTTCAGATGGATTATTCCAGGTGTTACCTAAATATCTTACCCCATGAGAGTATAATATTGTAAGTGAAGCCCAATGCATCTTCAGATCAGAGAACCATTCTTTGAGCATCTTCAGATCAGAGAATCATTCTTCGAACAGTTTCCAAATGCGCCTGACACAATCAGACAGAGATATAGTAATGGTATAGAACTATGAGGTTCAATTAGAGTCAGATCCCATCCAAGCTCAGGCACTATTGACCAGAACATCCAACCATTGATCTTTCACTTAGGATGAAGTATGCACAGAGTTCAATCTGTTTGTATGTATAGGCCATTGTATCATAGACTGTGTACGGACAGTCGTTTTAAGGATGATTCCTTGGCTGTCTTAGCTTCACACCTTCACACATACCTTCCCATTGTATGAGGCCTCAGTGAGTGACAGGTAGAATTGTAATGGAAAGAATACACTAACTGGTAGTGTTGATGGAATGTAAATAACCAATAATGTGTATCTATGTGCTTTCAGGATGAGAACACATTGTCAATGCGGGTGTCCTAAACACATTTACATTGCATTATTCATGACAACTGTCAAACATGTCAACTGTCTTTAATATCTAGTGGGTGAAACCATATCCATTGTCTCCTGTTATTTTGAGCATGAATAAAATATGATGTGTTGAACACCTAGCATACTGCTAGCTTCCCTGATAGGAACTGTAAAAAGCCAGCCAGGGTGAGGCTTTATTTTACTGTAGAACAGAGAGTTCAAGAGACCAGGAAACATATGTAAACACCCTGCACAGTAAACATTCCTTGTAGTTCACTTGAAATATTAGGTTTCATGCTTACCACACATAGCCATAAAGCACACGTCTGCACACGCCTACACACACACACACACACACACACACACACACACACACACACACACACACACACACACACACACACACACACACACACACACACACACACACCATTTCAATACTTTAGAATCTGTGATTTCTGACAGTTGCATGACCCAAAGTGATATTCACTGTGATCATGGCTCCCAGGAAAGATTTCTGTTTCCCCAAAACAGTCATCTTCACACAAACAAAAACATAAACAAAGCAGATCAATAAGTTACATTACAGATGCAGGTGAATATCCAATGAATCTATATATACACATTATAAATAATTATATTATATCAACATTCGTAGGGTTACTGTGGGCAATCTGACCTTCAGAACCAGATACCTTCTCCTAAAAGCGTTCCACATCACCATGCAATGCCATAAAAGTCCGTGAGTCTCGGGGGGAGGAGCCCAGAACAACTACAATTCTTCGGAGCTTTCCACCGCTCAAAAGCATGCAAATTCTAAGGCTCAGTATTCCAAAAAGGCTCTACAGTTACACTCACCCTTTAGTGGCTAGTAATTTAGCACAGAAGAAGTTAACAGAGAGGACTGACCAGGGAGACTAATAAGGATCTACATGAATCAATTAATTAATCAAAGATAAAGTGGAAAGGCCAACACATTTCAAATTGCTTCGGACGGGTCGCGTCGGGTTGAACACTTTGCAATACCGGATTGTAAACGCCGACAGTCTAATACTAAAACAAGAGGTGACAAAAGTAAACGTTATTTACACCAGTATGCCTAGCCTATTCTCTAAAGAAGATGCTGTAAAATTTAAATAAACGGTTTGAGGGGACTTCTGATGCCTCGCATCCTTAAGTCTCCACATGGATCAACCTCTCTAACCCAAGCATCATTTGGATTAGCCACAGTCTTTCTCACTCTGCACAACGGGTAAGTAGCCTATCATATCATCCGAACGAGAAGTCTCAAAATTTATAAATTCCTTACTTTCTATAATTAGTAGTTGACAACCTTTCTTTAGACTGGTAGGACATATAGTCACTTTAACTTCCTGCGTCTATCATGTGTGGTATCCAGGTGTCCGTTCGATATGTCGAGGTTTGATCGGACTAGCTGAGACTGAGAGCACGCTTTCCTCCAAATAACCTACAGATATACATTTTTATTATATTTGTATTTAAACGTCCGGAAGTGTTCTGGCCAAAGCACTTGTGTTTTTAGAGATTGCAGTTGGAAAGACAACTTCAACAATTGTTATCCTCCATTTGCAAATTGGATTGTCTGATTCAATAATTATTTAGTTTGTGAGGGCAGTTGAATTAGTCGAAATAAAATTGCTAAAGTAACGTTACACCTGGGTCGACAAGACACATTCAGGTATTTTACGCGCACCTGGCGCACCGCCATGCATTAAATTCAGCTGCACGTACTACAAATCTCCAGCAACGCATTGATTTAGCCTACTACAATCAATCGTCCTTGGAACATGGAACATGATTCAGCATATGCTCACCTAAACTGTTCCCGAGCTTTTTCTATTGGTAATAATAGCACACACGAGTCTTACCAGCTTACTTGACTCAAAATGTATTTGTGCAGACGTTCTAATTTCAACATGTTTTGTGTGTAAATCAGTTAAGTTAGGCTACCTCATAACTGGGTGCATTTATAACATCGCTCTAACATGGAAGGTACCTCCATGCAACCAGAATGCAATTACTCAGCTGAGCACTGTAACTGCAGATTAAATATTGTTTGAGAATGTGTCAAATAAAATACACAGGCCTAGGTTTTAAATTGAATTACATTTTAGTCATATGTGTAGAAGAATATAATACCTTGGGAACAGAATAAAATGTGACTATGGATTCCATGTAAGTGCATGGTCTTTGAGCTAAAGTATGACCAAGTTGAGTTGGTCATCACATTTATGCACTCACTGTGCATTGAAATCTAACTTAAAGCATGAAGAAAGTGGTTACAATATATGGTTATTGTGCTAGATTGTATTCCTGCTCTGGGAGGATCATATAAATTCCCATTTGGACTTATCACCCGTGAACACCCACTAACTGTATTCCTGATTCGGCAAGTCATTGAGTATTAATTAAGAACAGGAAGAAAGAAAAACAAACACACACACACACACACATATGCAGACCTTATGAAATAGTTGCAATGGGACACAGTGAGTGACCTTTCGTCAGTCTTGAATGACCGAATGTAAATATCATCTGTGGACTGTGGGACTGAGGACCCACAGTCTCTCTAGATGTATGTGGGAGTAGTGGTTTCCCTGTAGGACAAACACATCACTTCCAATACACTGGAATAGGGAACTGTCCTTCCATTAATTGGCCTGGGAACATTGCACACCCACCGGGTGCATTTTCATGCACTGCACAATATAGTGTGCAGAAGCTCCTAATTTGCTCTCATGGCTTTTGAGTTGAGTTTCTCTCTGCCTTGCCTCCCTTAGAGTCCTTCAGCCATGAGCGTGGCATCCGGTGTGCAGCAATAACAACCCCTAGTCTTGCCTCCAATCTGCTGGCTAATCTACTTCTGTACAGAGACACTGTGGTCCTTAGCTTTCAACACTATGGCTCCATAATATAACTAAATAAGAAATTAGAGGTCATATTGCAAATGGTGAACATACTCTGAGTATGCCAAACATTAGGAACACCTTCCTAATACTTAGTTGTGCCCCCCTTTTGCCCTTAGAACCGCCTCATTTCATTGGGGGCATAGACTCTACCAGGTGTCGAAAGCGTTCCACAGGGATGCTGAGATGCTCCAATGCTTGGCACCTACTACCATACCTGTTCAAAGGCACTTAAATATCTTGTCATGCCCATTCACCCTCTGGATGGCACATATACACAATCCATGTCTCAATTGTCTCTAGTCTTAAAACTCCTTCTTTAACCTGTCTCCTCCCCGTCATCTACACTGAATAAAGTGGATTTAACAAGTGACCGGTCAGTCAGTCTTCATCTGGTCCGTCTATGTCATGGAAAGAGCAGGTGTCCTTAATGCTTTGTCCACTCAGTGTGTATGTCAATACACAAATGCCAATACCATACACCATGCAGAAATACATAATCATAAACTAACAGCACTTATCTATCAAGAGGGGTCATTTGAATCATGGTGTTGATTTGAGACTGGGAAGGTGGTGTATGTGACTTGAAAATGTCATGTTTATGTTGTACAAAGTGATTATACTGAAATCACAGCCTTTTGGGTTGGGTTTAAGTGTTCTAATCTTGGCTTGTGTAATGGATGGACACAGATTAAAAGGATACCAACGACTAGGCTGCGTTAGGATATTTCAACATCACGTCATTTTGGATGATGCTTCTGTAGAAAACAAAATTTGTTGTTACTTTTACTGTCCCTACTTTGTGTGGTGGGGAAAGATAGTCACTTGTCAAAGTTATCATGAGTCATTTTAAAGTTGACTAGTTTTACAAGATCTCCCAGGTTTGGGCATGTCTGTGGTTTTGGTCATGCAGCTCAGTGCTATTATGGAAGATATTCTTCCCTTTTACCTTAATGATTTGAGTAAAGACAACTCTTAAACAAATCATGGGCCCTATATAACCCAAATGACTGCTTCTGTCAGTGTGTGTGATATTCTCAAATGGCCTCATCCAAAGTCTCCTTTAAAACAGAATAATACATTTCTGGTCTAACTAGGGAGTAAGGGAGGGGTATTCCTTTGGTCCAGATTCTGCTGTGTACTGTTTTACATTACTGCAGAGCCGAGTGCCTTGATTGTGACAATGTTTCGCAAGTCTGCCGATGTCTATCTTGCTAAACATCTTTAAAGTCACTTGGTACATCTGACTGATAATCCTTGTGGAAAAACAATTGCACCAAATGAGTTAAAACAGACCTTTTGAAATGCATCCCTGCTAAAATAGTCTTTATCAGGGGAATTGGTGTCGTGCTGCTATTATTAGCATATCACGCATATGCTCGCTATCAACGAGGTGGGGCGCACCAGCCGAGCACACTGTATAGGTATGTGCTGCATTGTTTATTGTGGCAAGCCCTGTGCACGGTGGCGTTTATCGATCAGGCACCAATTACAGCTATCTCATCGGGGGATCAGCTGTGTGTGTGTGTGTGTGTGCCGCAAGATTGGCCACCTGAGTGGAGCTGGGGTTTGCAGCATCATGGACGCCTGCTATCGCTCAGCCGCTGTGTGTCCTCCGTTATCAATGCTGTGGTGGGGCATCAGTGTTTGGTTGTATAATGGATGACATTGCTTTGGAAGACCACCTGCTCTGGAAGAAATGCCAAAATGTGGAATATATTGGGTATATTTCTGTGAAAGTCAAAGCCTCTGTTCATAGTGATTTAAGAGAAATCTTGGCCATTCAATTATTATGTAAAATACAGAAGGCTTTCATAACCACCCATAATTATACACTGTACAAAACAGTACGAACACCTCTCTAATATTGAGTTGCACACTCTTTTGCCCTCAGAACAGCCTCAGTTCGTTGGGCATAGACTCTACAAGATGTTGAAAGTGTTCCACAGGGATCCTGGCCGTTGTTGACTCCAATGCTTCCCACAGTTGTGTCATGTTGGCTGGATATCCTTTGGGAGGTGTACTATTCTTGATACACACGGGGAGATGTTGAGCATGAAAAACCCAGCAGCGCTGCAGTTCTTGACACACTCAAATCGGTGCGCCTGGCACCTACTACCATATGCGGTTCAAAGGCACTCCACAATCCATGTCTCAATTTTCTCAAGTGTTAAACATCCTTCTTTAACCTGTCTCTTCTCCTTCATCTACACTAATTTAAAGTGGATTTAACAGATGACATCAATAAGGGATCATTGCTTTCACCTGGTCAGTCTGTCATGGAAAGAGCATGTTTTGGTCACTTAGGGAATACAATAGTAGTGTTGTTGATGGTGGTATTAGTAGAAGTAACAGTAGTGGTAGCAGTAGAAGTAACAGTAGTGGTAGCAGTAGAAGTAACAGTAGTGGTAGCAGTAGAAGTAACAGTAGCGCTAGTGGTAGCAGTAGTGGTAGAAGTAACAGTAGTGGTAGCAGTGGAAGTAACGGTAGTGGTAGCAGTGGAAGTAACGGTAGTGGTAGCAGTGGAAGTAACGGTAGTGGTAGCAGTGGAAGTAACGGTAGTGGTAGCAGTGGAAGTAACGGTAGTGGTAGCAGTGGAAGTAACGGTAGTGGTAGCAGTTGAAGTAACGGTAGTGGTAGCAGTTGAAGTAACGGTAGTGGTAGCAGTTGAAGTAACGGTAGTGGTAGCAGTTGAAGTAACGGTAGTGGTAGCAGTTGAAGTAACGGTAGTGGTAGCAGTTGAAGTAACGGTAGTGGTAGCAGTAGAAGTAACGGTAGTGGAAGTAGTGGTAGCAGTGGAAGTAGTGGTAGCAGTGGAAGTAGTGGAAGTAACGGTAGTGGTAGCAGTAGAAGTAACGGTAGTGGTAGCAGTAGAAGTAACGGTAGTGGTAGCAGTAGAAGTAACGGTAGTGGTAGCAGTAGAAGTAACAGTAGTGGTCGCAGTAGAAGTAACGGTAGTGGTAGAAGTAGCGGTTGTGGTAGCAGTTGAAGTAACAGTAGTGGTAGCAGTTGAAGTAGTGGTAGCAGTTGAAGTAGCGGTAGTGGTAGAAGTAACGGTGGTGGTAGCAGTAGAAGTAACGGTGGTGGTAGAAGTAACAGTAGTGGTAGCAGTAGAAGTAGCGGTAGTGGTAGCCATAGAAGTAGCGGTAGCGTTTGTATCCTGCGTCTACAATGCTTATAGGCAGAAAAGAGCAGCTATATGAGATAATGATTAACGCTTTAGCATGTATGTCATTCCCCTTTACCGAGGATGAGTCTTCAAGGCTATATCAGTGCCATGTAAACTGCTCTGCTCGGGCAGAGGAGAAGTATTAGGAGCATCAGTCACCGCAAATCAATTTAAATGAACAAACAATGGTCTCAAATGGCAATAGCTGTATTTTCCGAAAGCTATGATTTGCTATGACTTAATAACAGGGTTGATATACTACATTGTGAATATTCCACACCACTGTGACATTTACATTCGAGTCATTTAGCAGACACGCTTATCTACATCGACTTACAGGGGCAATTAGGGTTAAGTGCCTTGCTCAACGACACTTTGACAGATTGTTCACCTCGTCAGCTCAGGGATTCAAACCAACTACCTTCTGGTTACTGGCCCAACACCCTTAACCGCTAGGCTACCTGCTGCAGGAACCCCATTTTAGTGCGAGCACTCTGTCTAACAGATTGCACTTGAGAGCAATATGAAGTACATGGAACAAACAGTGTGAATGACCTATTTGTCTGGCGATGTATATTACAAGGGCTGCAGGGGACGAGTGATACACGTTTTATTTCTGAGGTTTTTCGCTCTTTTTCCTTCGTTCAGAGTGCACTATTTTCCCAGTATATTTTTTTATGACCTCCCACTAGCAGAGGAACTGCTTGGTGATGAGTTGGCCTTGCTTACATGCATGAGAAGGCATTATAAGGCTTCACTGGCCTCCAATGGATCTGTGTAGTTGCTTCACCACAAGCTATACACATTTGATTCTGAAAATAGATGTGGGGCTGTTTTTTTCCACTCTCCTGACCCTGTTGTCATCCATTGTATAATACACCCAGTCATTTTTCAAAAGTATATATTTAATTTTTTTATCTTAATTTTTTTTTACCCCCCCATCCACATAAAGCATTTAGTGATAAAGCATTCAGTCTTTGAGCGGTGACATTATTTTATTCCACCAATGCAGTGCAGCGCTGTCATCCAACAGTGTGAGGCCTGTCATACCTCACAATACACCCAACCTACAGTATCAAGCGAGTTCGGCATCTAGGGAGAATCAATGAAATCGCATCGCTTCGTGTGATGATCACACATTGCTGTGTGAAAGATTTCGAAAAGGAAAATCGCGTGGGTGAGAAAATACATGTTTGATCATTTGAGGAAAAAAAAAATTTGTTTATTGACGCTGGCTCTTCTTGGGTTAAAACCATGGATCAAATCTATTCTAGGCCATACCCAAGTGTATTATTTAAACATAGGAAGTTTTCTACATTACCTTGTATATGAGGTATTGTGGCCATGTAAACAAGATTCCAATGTTCACTAGGCCATGCATGTTTTAAAGAATATGAATTTCCCACATTCCTTCAAAGATAACTGTATGCTCCCTTCATGCATATGATACATCAATGCTTAATTCATTTAAAGTTGATTGTGTATCCAGTTTCAACTTCATTTTCTATACTGTGAGAATTGCATTGATTTTATGATCCAGGATTAAAAGTATATATGCACAGTTCGGAAAGAATGGGTCCATGTATTTCTATAATAGGAGACCATGCTTTATTGTCTGTCTAAAGGGACTGATAATCTAATCAAAGTAGTTATGATACTTATAGCAAAAATATGTAAACAAATTATTGACTTAATCCATGTTTTTGTTGTTTTCCAAGTCCATTACATTTTGGTAACATCTTTCTCTTCCCTCCCTCTCTCCGTCCTTCTTCTTTATGCTTTGCAGATACAACGGACAGAAAATGCTACCCCGCATCCTTTTCCTTTGCTCATTTTTCGCTGCTGCTTGTTTCCAAGACATCCACCCCTCCAAGGTATTTCTGAGTGAATCCTGTGACTCATTGTGTACTTGTGAAGAAAAAGATGGCATCCTGTATCTTAACTGTGAGGAGAGAAATATCAGCAAGATCTCCCAAATCAAAGTGCCGTCAGCTCTACCTTTCCACCTCAATCTGTACAAAAACGACTTGGTGGAGTTGAATGCAGAAGACTTGGAAGGTTTAAAGAATGCCGTTTCACTTCATCTCGGGGCTAATAGCATACAAGAGCTTGAACCTGGGGTCTTTAGTGCACTGGGCTCCTTGAAGAAGCTCCACATCAACAGTAATTTCCTGGTCACGTTGAAGGAAGACACTTTTCACGGCTTGGTAAATTTGGAGTTTCTCCAGGCGGACACAAACTTCATCCGCGTGGTCGAGCCGGGGGCATTCAGCAAACTCATCCGCCTCAAAGTTCTGATCCTCAACGACAACGCCATCGAGTTTCTTCCCAGCAATATTTTCCGGTTTGTTCCGCTCACCCACTTGGACCTGCGGGGGAACCAGTTACAGACCCTGCCTTACGTTGGCTTCCTGGAGCACATTGGGCGGATCATGGAGCTTCTTCTGGAGGACAACAACTGGATGTGCGATTGTGAGATCCTTCACCTGAAGATCTGGATGGAGAACATGCGGGCCCAGTCGGCCATTGGGGAGGTGGTCTGCAGCAGCCCCCACCACCTCAGGGGCACCA
Source organism: Oncorhynchus masou masou (assembly GCF_036934945.1). Taxonomy (NCBI): domain Eukaryota; kingdom Metazoa; phylum Chordata; class Actinopteri; order Salmoniformes; family Salmonidae; genus Oncorhynchus; species Oncorhynchus masou. The sequence goes on along the minus strand of NC_088217.1, from coordinate 73,435,041 downwards.
TCCTGGCCAAAATCAAACGGGATGTTCTCTGCCCCTCTCACGCTGATATCAACTTAGAGGAGCCTTCCAAGTCACTGGACATGGTGGTCACTCCATCTTCCAAAGTGGCAGAGATTCCGAAGTTAGAGGATGTCGTAAAGATTCCGACACCTTCTTATGTTCCAGGGAGTCCTTGTGTGGAGCACTGTTCTTGTCACAATCACCCTGTGGCTGGGTTTTTAATGCATTGTCAGGATAGAGGGATTCAACGGATTTCAGATATTGGAATACTTGAGCAAAGCCCTACCAAGCTGGTGCTCACAGGAAACATGATTCAGAGACTGTTGAAATATGACTTTGTCACATATGACAGTTTAGAGTTATTGAATTTAGCCAACAATCGAATTGATTACATTGACAATGAAACTTTTCTCAGCTTAAGCAATTTGAAAAAACTTTATCTCAACGGCAACAGAATTGAAACCCTTTCCGCAACTATGTTCATTGGACTCCACAACCTTGAATACCTATATTTGGAATATAACATTATCAAAGAAATTGTTCCAGGAGCTTTTAATCCTTTGCCAAATCTCAAACTCTTGTCTTTGAATAACAATCTGCTGACTAGTCTCCCATTGCAGATATTTCGCAACGTGCCCCTCACCAAACTGAACCTGAGAAAAAATCTGCTCATGCACCTGCCTGTAAGCAACGTGCTGGACCAGCTTGACTCTTTAGAGCAGATTTATTTAGAGGACAACCCCTGGGACTGCAGCTGTGACTTAATCAGTCTCAAACAGTGGGTTGAGAAGCTGAGGAAGGACACAGTCGTAGGTTCCATTTTGTGTCACACACCGAGAAAAGTGGAGAAGGCTGAGCTGAGGGCCCTTAGAAACGAGTTGCTGTGCCGCGGCCTAGTGACCTACTCCTTGCCCACGGATGAGGATGAGACAACCACAGTGGCGACTGACGGCTCTAGGAGAGGTTTCTTCAGCTCAATCACGGACTCAGTTCCGCTCTCCGTTCTGATCCTTAGCTTGCTCATCATCTTCCTCATGGTCATCTTCTGTTCAGCAGGGATTGTGGCATTCCTCGTGCACAGACGGCGAAGGAGGGTGAAGAAGAAACAGGCGGAGGAGCAGCCGCGGGAGAGCAGCAGCCCCATCCACCTGCAATACAGTATGTACGGCCAGAAAACCACCCACCACACACTGGCGCAGAGGACCGGAAGCACCGTGTACGACGAGCGCTCACACAGCCCCATCGTCCAGATCTGCCGCAACCCCACCTACTGCACTCAGCATAAAGAATATGAGTCCGACCTCAATGAACTGGACGAACCAAAGCACATCTGTCGTAGCATCATGGAGACAGAGAATACTTCCCCTCTTACAGGCTCTAATTTGAAGTTCAGAGCTGTGACGTCAGACTGCCCAACTGAGTTCGTAACACTCGGCGACGCGAGCTCCCTCTATAAAAACATACTAGA